>NC_133101.1:56029412-56347632 GCF_022965805.1 Primulina eburnea
TTGGCTCATAATCAAATTTTTGGCTAACGGAAAGGAATTAAATAATGACAGATATCGTCGAAGAAAATCTGCCGGCATTTTACCAAGCATAAATCTATGCAATAATAATTAATCATTATTATCATTCTCTATCAAAGATTAAGTCGTCGAAACTGACAAATCTTACCAAACCCCCATCCCCCCAGCAGGATTTTGAATCACCGCCCAAAACCCAAAGCAGAAGATACAAGAATTCGTGGTTTGAAAAAATCACACAATTGATCAAGAATATAACATACCTGGGCAGTGTTGTGGGCAGGTTGACGAGTTAAGAGGGATCCCATCACCATTTTGATGATCTTGATCAAGAACAACTGTATCCTCACGAGAATCAATCTGTTTCCTGCATCTCTTCAAGATTTTCTTGAGTTTCTTTAAACCCACCTGGGGAAATTTCTTCTGCTTCTGTCCCAGCATGTACTCCTCGTACTTCTTGCAGAACTTCATCTCCTTGATTTAAAACGTCGACCCTTTGTCTGATTTCTCAGAGACGTTTTGCGCAGTTTCTGTAAATCTTCTTTGATTAAAAGGAAACCAAAAGAAAATGAATGAAAATGCAACTTAAATCCTTCTCAAAATGTACCAAGCCTGAAAAGTGGATTCTTGTGTGTACTGTGTACGCGGTTACGTGGTTTTGATATATACATCTATTATATCAACAAAAGCGGACGACTTTGTGCGTTAACCGGATGATTATCAAGTTTCGATATATATTTTTTATCAATTGTGTTCACTTCCAATGATGAATTGACGACACTCACGTATTGAATATGATGAAATATATTAAAATTATTTATCTACTATACGAGTGGTGAACAAAATAATAGACATGATCGATGCATAAGATATCAAAATGTGTTTCAATATATATAAATTCAAACAGTAAATAACAAACTCTTGCAAAATTATAGCAAATTCTGTTGATTAAATGAGAATAAGTATAGTTTCCCTTCAAATTCGCTCCGTTACCATTGAATATTGAATCAAATAATTTGTAATTGTTCAAATTTGGATATTGGTGTCAAATAAATTATAAATCTTTTATGTATTAATTTTATTTCATTTTAGAATTTAATTATAATCTGTCATATCAATGATTATTCAAGATAATGACGGGCAGATATGAAAGACTATACGTGTCTTTCTATTTTGGAAAAGCATTGTTGACTGAAATGAAAAATAAGATAAAGAATTGAATCTGTTTTAATGACCACGAAATCAAATTTTAAAATAAATTGACATAAATCAAATTAGGAGCGTTTATTTCTATTTTAATGATTTACTTTTGTTGGCTAAAATAAAAAATTTAAGAATACCATAATGAATGGAGAGAGTTACGAGAAGGGAATGGATTGGGATTTGGGAAGTGCCTCATGACTCTTTATTATTGTGAGTCGGTATTATGTGAAGCTGTCTTACGGATCTTAATCTGTGAGACGAATCAACTCTACGGATATTCACAATAAAAAGTAATATTTTTTTTTATGGTCACAATAAAAAGCAATACTATCAGCACAAAAAATAATAATTTTTCATGGATAATCCAAATAAGAGATCCGTCTCACAGATACGATATGTGAGACCGTCTTATACAAGTTTTTGTCCTTTATTATAGGCGATTCAAGAAAACACCACATTTTATCGAAATCTAACTAAGGAGTAAGGCCGTGTCGGAGACACTAATTAGATATTGTTGAGATTTTTTATGTCACGATAACGCTAAAAAAAATAAGTAAAAGTAAAAAATAAAGTGAACATATTGAATTAAAATAATTAAAAATAGAAAACATGTAAGTTATACGCAAAAAATTTCCTTTGTGTGAAACTGGAATATAGCAGGAATCTCGTGAATTTTGAAACGATGATTTCCAACACTAAAACTCAAAAGTTGGCATATTTATGTAGGTAAAAACTTGTGTGAAACGGTCTCATGGATCGTATTTTGTGAGACAGATATCTTATTTGGGTCATCCATGGAAAAATATTACTTTTTATTCTAAGAGTATTATTTTTTATTGTGAATATCGGTAGGGTTAACGCATCTCATAAATAAAAGTTTGTGAGACCGCCTTACAAAAAACATACTCATTTATGTATTACGTTGGTGTCATACAAATCAGAAAAGGAGGTGGTGGTGTTTTTGGCAAGGAATGCGTGAGAAGTCAACAAAAGTATAATGAAAGCGTGAATATCCATTCCCTTTTTGGCTAATTCTCTTTAATACATCGGCGGGAAATAAATGAATTAATATATTACACCTTCTCGTCTTTCAAATCAGAACTCGTGCCGAAATGAAGCTTTTGCTTCACGGGATTAATCACTCGTTGATTCGATCTAAAGAGTCTTATTCGTCTAATATGATTTGATCTATCGAGAAAATCAATGGTTTAGAAGATACAACGAGTAATTTTAATTATATGTGTTAAGAATCGGCCGTTTCAGATCTGATGTAGATGTTGACTTCGTATTATAATGCTTGAAAGTTCTCCTTAGCTAAGTTGACGTCTGTGAACATAAAAAAAAATGTCTGTGGAGATTGGACGTTCATTGCGATTCTATAACTTTGGTCATTCTTGACAATATAGATAGGTCTTCTATGTGTTCGATCACTTTTTTTTCTCTCTTTTTGCGATCTTGGAGTTTATGTAATAAGTTCTTCAATGGTAACGAGTGATTTTTTTATAGAATTCATTCATTTGTCTGAAATAGATTGTTGTATTTTATCATTGACGGTAGATACATTAATTGTTTTTTGGATTTTGTTCTAATGACTATATGTTTAAAGGTGATTCATCGGGTTAATTTGGTCTTTGTCTTAGAATCAATGTAAGTACCGGATATATATATATATATATATATATATATATATATATATATATATATATATATATATATATATGTGTCACGCCCCGGGACGGGGGTTGGTTGACATCGGCGTTGCTCTCCAATATTACATTCGAAAACAACAAGCCTCAGAAGTACAGAAATAAATCAATTGTCTGTTACAACTCGAATACTGACGTTTTACAGCGGAAATATAAAATCAAATATTACAGTGTCTTAACATATGCAGCGGAATAAAAATAAACATAAACTGAGAACAGCAGTCTTCTTCACCAGCCCCAGAACTGGATCTGCTCTTCTTCTTCTAACATTTCTTCAGTACTCTTATCTGAGATGGGTTTGGTGGGTGAGTGATATGATTGTCACTCAGTAAACAGGGCGGGAATAACTCCCAGTTTTCGAAAATCATTTTAATACAGAAACCGTAATACAGTAATATACAGAAAACTCGTATTTCATAACAGAAATCAGAATTCAGAATTTACAGGTTTCAGAACAGAAATCAGAATTAGTAAGCACTGAACACGTTAGTGAATTTCATGACTAAACTGATATCAGTCCCCTATATGTTTTCTCCTCTAAGGGGTGAGGCCAAAATCAGAATCAGAATTCAGAAATGTTCAGAATATATATTCCTACCATTAGTTCACTAGGGAGTTTCAGTGCTTCAAAATCATATATCAGAAATCATGCAGAAACTGAACTTTAAAACAGAATTATCAAACTGATTTCAAGATATTTATACATAAGCCCACTTACAGTAATTTGCTTAGAGGTTTCGGCTGAAGTCTGGAAATATGCTTTCTCTCGCTACTGGTTTCTACTGCTCGAAATTCAGCACCCTCTTAACTCGAAAATTCAAGAGATAACTCAGGATTTGTGTAACACCAATTTCAGATACTTGAGGTGTTATTTATAGGCCACAATCTGACTGTTAGGCTCCCTGTTAATGGCCATAATCTGCTATTAACAATATTTATTCCGTGTTAAATGCTTCAGTTACAAGTCATGGCTGAATTGGTAACTGTCTGCTGGACTTTCGTGTTGCTGCTGCTGCATTCTAATCTGCTGGAAAAGTACCAGCTTCTGAAATATTAGCTTCTGCTGGAATTTTTAGCTTCTGCTGAAATTTGCTAGCTGTTGCTACTGTTGGAATTTCAGGTTCTCACAATATATATATATATATATATATATATATATATATATATATATATATATATATATAAATAAAAGATGATTATTCTCATCTTAAGTAAGGCAACACATCATTAAAAAGTGATCAACAAAATGTGAAAGTAGGAATACTACAAAGAATGAAAAAAGAATTGGTAGCAGTGGATTAGTGGAAGGAACCACTACAAAATGTCTCGTGGAATCAGATTTATTCATGATTGTATTCGATATTCGATTATTTGTTTTAATAATTAGCTGACTTTTCACATATATTTGTTGGTGTAATAATGTATTTGATAGTGGCACATAACATATATATATATATATATATATATATATATATATATATATATATATATATATATATATATATATATATATATATCAGTTTTGATATCCTGCACACCTATCGTGGATGTCACTCACCCATTAGAGGTGCAATTTTTCTATATTTCATCACATTCAATAAGTAAGCGACATCTCATCGATGCTCACAAAGATATATTCGGTAGGTGCGCAGGATATCTAAATATATATATATATATATATATATATATATATACATAATGAGAAAATTTAATTAAATTATCGTCTCGTTTTTTTTATTTCTCAATGTCATAGAAGGAAGTATTCTTTAATATATTATACCACGTATCCAGTTCCTGACGCATTTATGGCGTACAAGTACAGTCTTTTTTTCTTAATTTATCTTTCCATTAAAATAATAAGGTAAAATGATGGGACAACATAGTAACACTAAATTTGGAGGGGAAAAAAGCGGAAAATTGGTTTTCAGTTTTCAGCCGTTCATTTTTTTTTTGTTTTCAGTTTTTAAGTACTTTTTTAGTACCACATTTCTACATGAAGTATACCACATTTTGTATTACACAGTACCACAATTTTGTGGGTAGGGAGTGAACACAAAGAAATGTTTTGATTGGAGATTTTTCACCAACTTCCCCAAAAAAAAGGAAGGGTAAGAAAAATAAATAAATAATGTAAAAAAAAAGTCATCCAATCAATTTGGTCGTCTACTACTGCCCTCGACCTAAAAAATCGTTTATAAGTTATTTAAAACTCGATTTTATAAAAGATTATTTGAGTTCATTTAATTATGCTCGTTGAGATAAATAAATTAAGTTCAAATTTTATAATATTTGGTTTGTTAGTATGTAAATATGTTCGTTAATAGACCAATGGGTTAGCTCTTAGATTAAAAAATAATAGTTTTTGTGAGAACCGATTTTTCCCATATGATTAAACAATTGTAAGGAAATTTTTTTGGATTATTGTATTAAAATAAGGTATGTATGTTGGAGAATATTTTATGGAAAATATTTACTGTCAAGATATCATTACATGCACTTGCACTAGCTTAATTTCGAAAATATGAGGGAGGAAATTTGCAAGATTTGGGATATCATACAAGTAGGGGTTTTTATTAAAAATAATTTAATTTTTAAAATTAATTTCAAAAATACTTTAAAAAAAAACGTTTGCAAAACTACCTCAATCCGCGCTTATGAAGCGCGAACGCTGCTCACGTGGCGCAGCGTCCGTGCTTCGTAAGCGCGGACGCTGCAAACGTGGAGAAGCGTCCGTGCTTACGAAGAACGGATGGTGCTTGCGACGGGATTTAGCGACCGAGTATATATAGACCCGTCGCTAAAATTGAATCAGCGACGGTTCTAACACACCGTCGCTAAATATGAATCGGCGACGGTTTACATTGCGACGGTTTTAAAACCGTCGCTATTTGTAGCAACGGATAAAACCGTCGCTAAGTTTAGAGTTCGAAATTTCATACGTTGCACGCTAATAATATTATTAACAGCATGTACGTGTTCGCCGCGGATAATCTTGAACTTTCAACGACTTGCATCTTTGCAGCATGCAATGTGCGCACTACGAAAAACCATTTTTGTTGTAGTGAAGACATTGAAAAAAAAAACAGACAAAAATTAATAGAGCAATGAGATCAAGAAATAAATCTCACATCTTAGGTAACCATATTTTCGAAATAAGCAAAGAAATTGGGAGACAAATTTATGAGATTTGGCATGATTTTTAGTGTGATTTGAGTACCAAAATTAGCTCCCTTCCTTCCACCTATAAATAGGGCATCACCCTCACTCCACAACACACAACAATTTCGAAAATCCCCTTGCTGAAATCTCGAAAATTCAGCAGCTGCCCTAGCCGAAACTCTGCCCGAAAATCGTCCCGAAGTTAGCCTAAAAATAGAGCCGAAGCGCTGCCCGGACTAGGAGCGAGAAGCGACCTAAATCCCGAAGCCAAGCATCCACGTTTTTTTAGCATTCAAACGCTGTAAGTGGGCTGTTTTAAAGAATTAATTTCAATTATGCATTCTTCGTGTGTTTTTGAAAATACGGTCGAGTACATGTCCTTTTTCTGCTCCTTTTTCTTGTGTCGAATTGTCATACTGTTTTAAGCACTGTGGGGAGTCGACTGTATATAGGTGGGAATCCCAACCATGACGTACCCTTACGCGGTGGGGGATATAACCGTTATACGGCCTCGCCCCCTTAGAGGAGTAAAAATTAGGGACTGACGTCAGTAAACCATGGAAAGTAGATAAATCACAGTGGATGATCAATGTTATGCATGTTTATGAAGTATGTATGTAAGTCATGAAAATTCGAAATTTATGCATGTTGTTTAATTGTGCTCGATATTCCCCATTTGCTGAGTACTCTCAAATACTCACCTCCCTTACAACCCTTCCCAGATAAGCTTGAAGAAAAAATTGAGGAGGAATAATCTGAGCAGTTATGGGGATGGTGAATTTCAAGAGTTTAGATTAAGTTTAAAATTTATTATGTTATTCAGTTTTCGTTTCCGCATTAAAACTCTGTCGTTTTGGGTTTTTGAATTGTAAAGAAAATTGTTAATTTCGTTTGAGATTATGATATGCAAACTGATTTCGGTTTACACTATTCTATAAAGGCTTGTTGTTTCGATTGTGTGATTGTTAAACAACGCCGGTGTCAACCCTGAGTTTCGAGGCGTGACAGTTTTGATATTTGATTTATAGATTTTATACTTTTACTTATGATAAAAAATTATTTATTAAAAAAATTACAAATTTAAATAAAAATATTTATTTTCTCTAAAGATAAACGCTTGAATAAGCTCGCGAACCATTAATAAATTTTTTAAATAAAATTTGAGTTCAACTTGATTATAAATTAGTCAAACTTGAGCATTCAAGATTTCAGTTCGGTTCGATCATAAACAAGTCTTCAATATTTCATCTCCACTTGATTATATCCGCAAATAAATTATGGAGATGAAAAAAACCATACTGGTTCGATTCATGACAAAATCTGAAACCAACCAATATTATCAATTTTGAAAAATTACAAACCAAACCAAACCAAACCGTTAATTAAAAATCAAATCAAACTTAAGTTCGGTCTGTTTGTATGGTAAATCTAAATTTTTAAATATTTTTAAACATAATTTAAATTTATTAACCTGCAAATATAAATGGATAAATATCAATATAAGCACATATATTAAACAATTTAACATTTTAATGTATGATATGACATGACGAATCTCTTTTTAAAAAATATAAATTCTCAAAATGAAGTAGTTCTACTTAAATAAAAAACTTCACTATTATAAGATATTACAATTTTAAAAAAATTGACATTTATCTTTTATGTTCATTTAACTGCAATTTAAATAATTTTAAAAGTTTAAAAATTCATATAAGTAACATCTATTACCAATTTTTCATAATACTATTATATGATAAAAACTGAAAATTAAATAATTTATATATTAAAATATTATATAATTATAATACCGAGATTTGATATATTTTATTAGAAAAATCAAATTGATTTGATTAATTTAAAAATCCATCTGAACCATAGTCGATTAAAAATCAATCCAAATCAGCAGTTTATTTTTTTTTTTTTTTTAGTTTGTCTTGACTTCTGCTAACCCATTGTTTAATTTTGGACATTTATTTCTCGGTATGCTTAGGGTGCAATTGATTCGAGTCGAGTTCGAGTATTGACCGACGATTTCGGTTGGGAATAAATCTAGCAAGCGGACTAGGTCAAGTAATAGTATTTGGAGATGAGTCCAGGTATCGTACCCACAGAGATCGATGTTTAATTACTAGAATATGAATTATTTTTCCTAATTTAGGCTAATAAAAATCAAATGATGGGAGATAAATTAATTAAAACTAAATAACACGATTTAAATAAATTAACTAAAGCAAAACTAATCCAAACTATTAATTTAGACGAAAATTCAAATTATTTAAAGACGACTAAGGCGCACAACGGTACCGAGACAAACTTATAATCCACGTGTCAAATTTAAATTCAATAAATTAATTATTTAATTCACGACGGAATTCCCGAAATTATTTATTAAACGATTCCTCGAATTAATAAACCTAATTAAATCTAACAGTCCAATTATTCCTAACTGAATTTAATTAGATTCAACCGCATTAGATCGCTGTGAAATTCCAGTTTTCCAACCTAAAGTCGCACACTGAAATCGAATACTATTTCTAGTCAATTTAACCATGTGTTGATTGATGTGTGAGGCAAATATTAATCTATCGCCTTCCGGTTTTAGATTAACCAACAAATATTCTATTTAATTGGCCAGATTAAAAGAACACGTGATAAACGAAACCAACCAATGAATAAAATAAATAATCAACTTGAATCAAACTCAAAACTTCAAAAATAATCTGTCTCGGCCCTCTATCGTGGCCTTAGTCTATAAAAATCTACTCCATAAACTTAAAATAAAAACCAAAATCAGTGTTTAAATTAAATGCAGAAAACATGATTAAGAAGGAATGGAAAGAGATTCTCTGTGATTTGTAGCGTGTGTGAGGAATTCCTCGCTGGTTTTGCCTTCCTTCTTCCTCCCTTCTTTTCCTTCTTCTGCGCTGTTATGCTATTCCGTCTCCTTCTGTCCTCCTCTGTTTTTGGCTCTGTTACGGCTGCCTTCTTTTGTACGCTTCTCCTTCACTCCTGATGGGCCTCTCCTTGTATTCTTTTTTTTAAGCCCATCTTCACTTAACCCTTGTAGATAATAAGATTGTAGATTTGATTTTCAAATATTAGACTCCATCTTTATTAAGAATTTCAATAATATCAAGATAATAAAATAAAAAATATTTTATTTCCTTTGAAGTCTTGTAAATTTATTTTATTTCCAAATTTTATCATTTTTCATCTTTTATTTAAATCTACAATAATTAATTCAATTGAGCACAAAATTAGGGATAAAAAGCCTAGATAAGCACAAATAAAATCCCTAAAAATCTCTATAAGATTTTGGCTTATCAATCCCCCCACACTTAGCCTTTGTTCGTCCTCGAACAAATTAGAGAATAAAAATATTATGAAGGAATATTCAATGATTCACCACAACAAATGACACAATCAACATTTTTCGACCTACCAAATTCCGTCACACTCAATCAAAAGATCACACTTCGAAAATCGTAAAATTCACTTTCGTTGCAACTTTAAAACTTAAGCATTCACTAGAAAAGATCAAGATAATGAGACGTGTGTAGTGTGGAAGTCAAAACTCATATTCCTCAAAGGTGTTTTAGTTCAAGGAATGCTCATATTTTCTGATTTTTTTTTAAAGAAACTCTCCATAAGCTTATCTTTCATATCTTTCTCCACTAAATGTTGGAGGAATATGACCCGGTTAATAGGTCTTTTTAAGCTTATAACGTTAGGCCACGGCTCACGGCTACAATAAAGGTTGGGAGATTCAAAATGAGAGAAAATAAACAATTATTCCTTCAGCGCATTCCTTCATCTCTTATCTTCCTCCTCATTGAATTCCATCATTCCTTCAGCTAACTTTTTCATCTTCCTTGTACTTTCATTCATATTCCCCCATATAATTTTTTTTTTTCAGCTTCTTTCAATCTTCAACAAAATTCCCTTTTAGTTTTTTTTCATAACCACATCATACAATATTCATTCCTCCTTCTTTTCTTTTATAATTATATATATCTTTTCATCAACTCTTTTCTCGTTCTTCATGATTTTTTTTTTTTTTAACTCCTCCAATTTTTCTTATCAATCAGCACATGAGAGTTATTGAAAATTTTAAAGCGCTAAAGAGGTTTATTTCTCTCAAAATTAAGGTGGAGGAATAGTGTATGAGCTAAAAATGGGTAGTTGATGTGGGAGTTTGAAGGAATACGAATGGGGGCTAATTGTATGTCTTTGACACACTCCATTCGATTTTTTATAGGCTCAAAAGAGGATACTAGGGATATAAATGATGCATTTGGTAGGCTCGAAAGGCTCAAATGGTCCAAAGATCGCCTAAATCATCCCTAAGTCATTCTCCTCCGTATTTTCGCCTCGAAAGATAATCAGACAAGTTCTAGATTGTTTCTTTTCTTTCTCTCTTTTTTTCAATTTTTTTTATGAGCTCAACTTTTTCTAATTCACGATTAATTCATATAAGTATGACCTAAAGTGCATAGATGATGTCTCAAAACATGATACAAATCTAGTTTGTGTTCAAATCCTTCGGCTACAACTACAGCTCATCTCAATCAATTCTAGGTGTGATGTAATTTCTTGAGTGTTCAAAAATCTAGAAAGTCAATTAGTGTGTCATGTAATCACAAGTGCAGTTTCTCAAAGAATAACCAAATTTTTTTTTTTTTCATGCTCGAGGATTAAACATTGAAGCACATGCTAAGTGTGGTGACGTGAAACAAACACAAATAAAATCCCCCCACACTTTAGAGTTACACTGCCCTCAGTGTCATGCCATTCAAAAAGAATATAGAAGTTGGATGTAGAATAGCAAGAGAACACTTCCCTGGCAGTGTGCTTTAAATTCCATGGAGTGCTGCATGTAGATGGTAGAATTCCTCATTGCTGGAAATCTTTTATTGCAACAGTTTAGCTTTTCCAGAATCTAAATCATGTTCCTTTATTCCACTATTCCCTACACACACCAAAATCACAGTGAATTAACCTAATAGAATGAAAAAGTAAAAAAAAATAAAATGAAACGAAATAAAATAAATCACTGGGTTGCCTCCCAGCAAGCGCTAAATTTCTTGTCTATAGCTAGACAACTCCCTTTATAGATTAGGTTGGATCGTGCAAAGGAGTACTCGGCTCCTCTTGCTCCACAATTCCTTCATGAAAAATTTTCAGTCGATGTCCATTCACCTTAAAGGAATTTCCAGATTCTCCACAGATTTCTACAACACCAAAGGGAAAAACTTCAGTAACAGTAAAAGGCCCGGACCATTTGGAACGAAGTTTACCTGGCATGAGTTTCAACCGAGAGTTATAAAGAAGAACTTTTTGTCCAGACTCAAATTCCCTGTGCACAATCCTTGCATCATGCCACTTCTTTGTCTTTTCCTTATAGATTTTTGCATTCTCATATGCATCAAGACGAAATTCCTCCAGCTCATTGAGTTGTAGAAGACGCTGATAACCTGTAGCTTGCACATCAAAGTTCAAAAATTTAGTAGCCCATAATGCCCTATGCTCTAGTTCAACAGGAAGGTGACAAGCTTTTCCATAGACCAAACGAAAAGGGGAAGTTCCTATAGGGGTTTTAAATGCTGTTCTATATGCCCATAATGCATCATCCAATTTACTAGCCCATTCTTTCCTCGAAGATCCAACGGTCTTCTCAAGAATTTTCTTAATCTCCCTATTTGACACTTCTACTTGACCACTAGTTTGAGGATGATAAGGTGTTGCCACCTTGTGCGTAACCCCATACTTAGTTAACAGAGACTCAAAATAACGATTACAAAAGTGTTTTCCCCCATCGCTAATAATGGCTCTAGGTGTGCCAAATCTTGCAAAAATGTTTTTCTTTAAAAATTGGATCACAACCTTAGAGTCATTGGCTCTACAAGCACTTGCTTCCACCCACTTGGATACGTAATCCACAGCCACCAAAATATATTTATTTCCTAAGGAATCTGGAAATGGCCCCATGAAATCAATTCCCCACACATCAAACAATTCACAGACTAAAATATTATTCAATGGCATTTCGTGTCTCCTTGAAATATTACCAACACGTTGGCATTCATTGCAATTCAAAACATAAGTGTGTGCATCCTTGAACAGTGTAGGCCAGTAGAATCCAGCTTGAAGGATTTTTGTAGCAGTTTTACTTGCCCCAAAATGTCCTCCAGTTGGACCACTATGGCAATGAGAAAGTATAGAACTTACTTCTTCCGCTGGAATACACCTACGAATAATGCCATCTGCACAAATTCTAAACAAAAGAGGATCTTCCCAAAGATAATATTTTAAATCTGAAAAGAACTTCTTTTTCTGCTGATATGTAAGATGAGAAGGAATAAATTTGCATGACAAATAATTGACAAAATCAGCATACCATGGTAAATTAGAGATGGCATAAAGTTTCTCGTCAGGGAATTCATCTCTAATTACATACTTATCTTCCTCGGGCTTCTCCAATCTCGATAGATGATCAGCAACTTGGTTTTCAGTCCCCTTGCGATCCACGATCTCTATGTCAAATTCTTGCAGTAGAAGGATCCATCTTATCAATCTTGGTTTGGCATCCTTCTTGTTTAAGAGATACTTCAAAGCTGAATGATCCGTATGGACTATCACTTTACTCCCTACAAGGTATGGCCGAAACTTGTCCAACGAAAAAACAACAGCCAGCAACTCTTTTTCTGTGGTGGAGTAGTTCAATTGAGCTCCTGAAAGTGTCATGCTTGCATAGTAGATTACATGCAAGAATTTGTCCCTCTTTTGCCCCAAAACAGCCCCTAAAGCAATATCACTTGCGTCACACATGAGTTCAAACGGTAGATGCCAATCTGGTGCAACAATGATCGGGGTTGTGGTCAACTTTTGCTTTAATGCCTGAAAAGCTTGTAAACAATCCTCAGAAAAAACAAAAGGAACATCTTTCATTAGCAAATTAGTTAAAGGCTTAGTAATACATGAGAAATCCTTGATAAATCGCCTATAAAAACCTGCATGCCCAATAAAGCTACGAATTCCTTTGACATTAGTGGGAGGAGGAAGCTTTTCTATGATCTCTACCTTAGCTCTATCAACTTCAATACCTTTTTCAGAAATTTTGTGACCAAGGACAATTCCTTCCTTTACCATGAAATGACATTTCTCCCAGTTAAGTACAAGATTCGTTTCTTCACATCTCTTTAGTACTTTTGACAAATTAATCAAACAAGAGTCGAAGGAAGAACCAAAAACAGAAAAGTCATCCATGAAGACCTCAATATACTTTTCCACCATATCATGAAAAATCGACATCATACAACGTTGAAAAGTAGCAGGAGCATTACACAAACCAAATGGCATTCTTTTATAAGCAAATGTACCATAGGGACAAGTAAAAGTGGTCTTATCTTGATCTTCGGGGTCTATGGGGATTTGCATATATCCAGAATAACCATCTAGAAAACAATAGAAAGCATGACCTGCCAAACGCTCTAACATTTGATCAACAAAAGGTAAGGGGAAGTGATCTTTTCTTGTGGCATCATTCAACTTGCGATAATCAATACAAACACGCCACCCAGTCACAGTTCTAGTGGGGATTAATTCGTTATTTTCATTTTCAACAACAGTGATTCCCCCTTTCTTAGGAACAACATGCACAGGACTTACCCACTTGCTATCGGATATAGGGAAGATCATACCTGCATCAAGGAGTTTGATTACCTCCTTTTTGACGACCTCTTGCATAGCTGGATTCAATCTCCTTTGAGGTTGAGTGGTGGGAGAGTGCTCCTTCTCCATTAAAATTTTGTGCATGCACATGGATGGATTTATTCCCTTGATGTCAGCTATGCTCCATCCAATGGCACATATGTTGTCCTTCAGCACTCTCGCGAGCTTTTCTTCTTCATCACCTGTCAAGGAAGAAGAAACAATTACTGGCAGTTTATGTTCTTCCTTCAAAAATAAATATTTTAAATGAGGAGGAAGTGGTTTGAGTTCGAGGAATGGGGGTTCTTCTATGGAAGGTTTAAGTGATTTTGGAATATGTCCAAGCTCCCCAATCTTCGCATTCACCGATCTTGGCAGTGGCTTTGATCCCTCTAAAAAGTTCATACATTCCTCCACCTCTTCTCTGCTGGATTCCGTGGACTTTGGGCTAACCAAAAGCATTTCCAGTGGGTCTTCAATGAAAGTATCCTGCACACTACACTCAACAATATCATCAATAGCATCTATTCTATAACAATCAGAAGATCCAGGATATTTCATACTACGAAAAACATTAAAAGTTACCTTCTCATCATTCAACCTCAAAACTAACTCACCTTTTTGCACATCTATGAGAGCTCTTCCAGTAGCTAAGAAAGGACGACCTAAAATTAGGGGGATCTCACGATCCTCCTCCATGTCTAGCACAACAAAATCAACTGGAAATATAAATTTATCAACTTTGACCAAAACATCCTCTATAACCCCTCTAGGATATTTAATAGACCTATCAGCAAGTTGAAGGGAAATAGTTGTTGGTTTAACTTCTCCAATTCCCAATTTCTCAAAGCATGAATAAGGCATAAGATTTATGCTAGCACCAAGATCACACAATGCTTTGTTAAAATTAGAATTACCTATAGTGCAAGGAATTGAGAAACTACCTGGATCCTTAAGCTTTGGAGGCAATTTGTTTTGCAAAATAGCTGAACATTCCTCAGAAAGCTTAACAGTTTCAAAATCAACAAGTTTTCTTTTTTTAGTCAAAATATCTTTCAAGAATTTAGCATAAGAAGGCATTTGAGCCAAAGCCTCTACAAAAAGAATATTTATGTGCAATTTCTTAAAAACTTCAAGAAATTTCAAAAATTGTTGATCCAATTGTAGTTGCCTTGCTCTTTGAGGAAAATGAAGTGTATTAATATCAATATTATCATTAGAATCAAATTCCTTACCTTTCTTACCTGTCTTCCGTGTAGTCTGAGTGTTCTGTTCCTTAGCATCTTCCATTTTTGGTTTCATTCCTCCATCATTCTTTGCCTCCATATCTGTAGAATGCTGTCTCTTTGGCTCCTCTTCCTCGGCCTTGACCACTGTACTCACTGCATTCACTCCTTTCGGATTTTTCTCAGTATCACTTGGTAGTGTTCCAAGGGGTCGATTGGCTAATTGATTGGCTATTTGACCCATTTGAGCATCCAACCTTCGCAAGATAGCATCATGATTCTGCAGTCTCGTCTCCATCCCCACAACATGTTTCATCATAAAATCCTCATAAACTGATTTTTGATCTTCTTGCTTGAATCCTGGAGGTGCTGTAGGTACCAATACTACTTGCTGTCTCATTTGTTGAGGAATGGGCAGTGGAGGAATATGTGTTGGATTAAGGGAATTCTCCGTATTCTTCCAAGAGAAATTAGGGTGATTCTTCCATTCTGGATTGTATGTGGAACTGTATGGGTTGGATTGCTGTCTCCATTGATTCCCCACAAAATTCACTGCTTCTTCATCAAAAATGGGTTGTTCCTCGATGACTATTCCTTGGACCTGATTTGCTTGATTTGATTTCAGTTGAGAGAATTGATGGGCCAACCCATCAATCTTAGCAGTAAGTGCATTCAACACATCCATTTCAAGAACTCCAGCTTTCTTTTCTCGTTTAATATCTGTCCAACCCGCACTATTTTCAGCCATATTTGAAATTATTTCAAGTGCAACTCGTGGAGTCTTCCTGTATAAGCTACCATTGGCTGCCGCATCTAGCATGGAACGCACGGAAGGATCAACTCCGTTATAGAAAATCTGAACTTGTTCGGATGAAGAGAAACCATGTTGAGGACACCTCCTCAACATTTTCCTAAATCTTCCCCAAGCTGTATGTAGTGTCTCTCCATCCTTCTGGCGAAAAGATGAAATATCCATACGCAGTTGTGCTAGCTTGGCGGGTGGAAAATATTGATTCATGAATAATTCCACTAAACCATTCCATGTAGTAATAGAGCCAGCTGGTAGATCTCTAAGCCATTCTGCTGCTTCACCATGCAAAGAGAAAGGGAATAGTCTCAATCTTATGGCATCCGTGCTCACTCCATTGAATTTGATTGTGTCACAGATAGATAGAAATCCCTCCAGATGTGCATTAGGATCCTCGGTCTGCGATCCTCCAAATCTCACTTGATACTGTATCATTTGAATGATAGATGGCTTCAACTCAAAATTATTTGCTTCCACAGTAGGGCGAGTGATGCTAGAGCCATAACCTCCAGTAGTTTGTCTAGTAAGATCATAGACAGTGAGATCATTTTCCTCGTTCTCCATTGCTTCAATTCATGTTGTTTCAACTTTCTCCTCTTGTTTTAATTGTTCTTCTACGTCAAAGTCGGAGGATTTCTCCCTTTGTGCTCTACGTCTCCGTCGAAAAGTATTCTCAATCTCTGGATCAAACGGCTCTAATTCTGTCTCTCCTCTAACACGGCTCATGCACAGTAAGATAATCCCTGAAAATAAATAAACAAACTTTAAAAGTACGAATATGCGTAAAATCAACAAAATTAAATAAAAACCTAATCTCAAGAAAATAATAAATCCTAATATTAAACAATTCAATCCCCGGCAACGGCGTCAAAAACTTGACCGACGATTTCGGTTGGGAATAAATCTAGCAAGCGGACTAGGTCAAGTAATAGTATTTGGAGATGAGTCCAGGTATCGTACCCACAGAGATCGATGTTTAATTACTAGAATATGAATTATTTTTCCTAATTTAGGCTAATAAAAATCAAATGATGGGAGATAAATTAATTAAAACTAAATAACACGATTTAAATAAATTAACTAAAGCAAAACTAATCCAAACTATTAATTTAGACGAAAATTCAAATTATTTAAAGACGACTAAGGCGCACAACGGTACCGAGACAAACTTATAATCCACGTGTCAAATTTAAATTCAATAAATTAATTATTTAATTCACGACGGAATTCCCGAAATTATTTATTAAACGATTCCTCGAATTAATAAACCTAATTAAATCTAACAGTCCAATTATTCCTAACTGAATTTAATTAGATTCAACCGCATTAGATCGCTGTGAAATTCCAGTTTTCCAACCTAAAGTCGCACACTGAAATCGAATACTATTTCTAGTCAATTTAACCATGTGTTGATTGATGTGTGAGGCAAATATTAATCTATCGCCTTCCGGTTTTAGATTAACCAACAAATATTC
This sequence comes from Primulina eburnea, assembly GCF_022965805.1. Lineage (NCBI taxonomy): Eukaryota > Viridiplantae > Streptophyta > Magnoliopsida > Lamiales > Gesneriaceae > Primulina > Primulina eburnea. The sequence continues at coordinate 56,046,715 of NC_133101.1, forward strand.
TATTTAATTGGCCAGATTAAAAGAACACGTGATAAACGACACCAACCAATGAATAAAATAAATAATCAACTTGAATCAAACTCAAAACTTCAAAAATAATCTGTCTCGGCCCTCTATCGTGGCCTTAGTCTATAAAAATCTACTCCATAAACTTAAAATAAAAACCAAAATCAGTGTTTAAATTAAATGCAGAAAACATGATTAAGAAGAAATGGAAAGAGATTCTCTGTGATTTGTAGCGTGTGTGAGGAATTCCTCGCTGGTTTTGCCTTCCTTCTTCCTCCCTTCTTTTCCTTCTTCTGCGCTGTTATGCTATTCCGTCTCCTTCTGTCCTCCTCTGTTTTTGGCTCTGTTACGGCTGCCTTCTTTTGTACGCTTCTCCTTCACTCCTGATGGGCCTCTCCTTGTATTCTTTTTTTTTAAGCCCATCTTCACTTAACCCTTGTAGATAATAAGATTGTAGATTTGATTTTCAAATATTAGACTCCATCTTTATTAAGAATTTCAATAATATCAAGATAATAAAATAAAAAATATTTTATTTCTTTTGAAGTCTTGTAAATTTATTTTATTTCCAAATTTTATCATTTTTCATCTTTTATTTAAATCTACAATAATTAATTCAATTGAGCACAAAATTAGGGATAAAAAGCCTAGATAAGCACAAATAAAATCCCTAAAAATCTCTATAAGATTTTGGCTTATCAAGTATCATATTACTATACTCACTAGAAAAACAAAATTAAAATAATCGAACTCGAGCTTGACTCAACTCAAGTAGTAATTTTCGAGCTCGACTCATACATATCGAGTTACTCAGGCTCGAAAAACTCGATTTCGATTTTATTTAAAACTCATGCAAAGCCTTAAATTAAGTTGGTTTATCAAATTAGCTTAAATTCCAAATATAACCTTTTAAACTTTTTCCCCTTCTTTTACAATAATTGTTTCCCCTGTTTCACTATCAATTTCATATTAAGGGTATGTATGGTATGAGTGATAAGCAAAGGATAGATTATTAAATTTATTTTTGTCTCATTTTTTATGGGTCCAATTAATCATGAAGCTCATGATAAAAAAAACTTATTTGGGTGAAAAGACATCCCATTGTTTTGGGGGATTGAGAATCCAATTCCTAAAATATAACATAAATTATCATTTTACCCTCATGATTTTGAAAACCTTGCTACAAATATCATTTTATATACCAATTTGTCATCAATGTTAGTTTAGGATATTTATGTATCAACAACAAAAAATGTAAAATTTATCATTCTCATTAAAATCTTACCAAACAAAACATTTTTCATCACTACACATTATATATCATTACCTCAAGTTTTGTCATCAATCCAATTAGTTATCTTATCATGCACACCAAACATAGCTAAGTTTACTCACAATCCTATATATTGGCGGATCATGAATTTGTTTACGCCAATAAAAACAAAATTCCTTTCTGCCTTTATTCATGCATAAGCAGTCCATTTTTATTTGATTGGGTCGCATGTGAGACTGTCTCACGGATCTTAATCTGGAAGACGGGTCAACTCTACTTATATTCACAATAAAAAGGTAATACTATGCTATTAGCATAAAAATTAATGGGTTTCAATCCGTGAGACGGGTCAACTCTACTCATATTCACAATAAAAAGGTAATACTATGCTATTAGCATAAAAATTAATGTTTTTTCATGAGAAACCCAAATAAGATATCCGTCTCACAAATACGCCTCATGAAACCGTCTCACACAAGTTTTTGTCTTTTTATTTCTACAAGAGAAGGAAGGAAAAAGAAAACATCAAATACCCACATTTATTTATATACATAACATATTTTTTAACATACGAACGCGTAATCAATGCTCGCGAAGTATATATTAAGTTATTGTAATTCGGATCTACAATTTTTTGGAATTCGAGATCAATGTATACAGGTTGATTCCAATGGACACTATAATTTTATTGAAATATTTTGATTTAACCCTTTTTTTTTGAATTAATTTAAGAAATATTTGCACTATTAATGCGTTTGACAGAGAAATGTATCATCTGCAAAGTGAGTTCCTTTTTCATGAAAAGAATTGGTTGTGGGGAGGAACACCAATTTTTTTAAGGACAATGTGCAAACTAAATTTTAAATTCACTAAGTTGTAGTTAAATTGAAAAGAATAAAAGAAAAGAAGGGCATTTTTGGATTTTTCATCATAATAGCCTTTTTTTTAATGAATAGATGTAATAAAAATTGAGAAAAAAAAATATACAAAAGGGAACAACAAGGTAAATAACTCGTGCAGCCCACAATCTAAGATGTCATCAAGAATATCGATAAAACTTATTTATAGAAAAACAAAGGAAAAAACTTACGAATAGGAAAAAGACCTACCCCACGGTTAATTAATAAAGCGGTAATATAAGAAAACAGAGATCCTGCCAACATATCTGTTGATAAAATTCGGAGCATGAGTCCACCAAATGTTGCTTATTTGCGATTTGGAAAGGGAGTATGTTACAGAATCGCCTTCTTGAAATATGTGAGACACTACAAGAAAAAATGCTTATGGTGACATTCATAAATGTCATCATATTCAATATTTAGTGGCATTTAAGTTTTAGTGACACCTCCAACAAATGTCATCTATTCCAATGTCGTCTTAAACTTACTGACATTTTTTAATGTCATTATAAGATGTTAATGACAACTTCATACGTGTTACTAATAATTCTTATAATGACAATTTTAAATGTCAGGAAAACTCATATTTAAATACATTTATAGATGCCTTGTTATTATAGTAATAATGACAAATTTATATGTCAGTTAAAATCATTTATAATGACAACTAAAAGTGTCGTGTATGTTATTTATAGTGACAATAACAAATGTGGGAATATTTGGGTTGGATAAATATAGGAGGAGGGAAATTAGATAAAATAAATGTGAGAATAAAAAAACATATTAGATTAGTTATCCTGACATTTTTAATTGATGTCATTTTTTATATGGAGGGAGACAATTATTTTCCCTCCTCCAATATTTATCTAACCCAAATATTCTCACACTTATTTATAGTGAAATTTTTTAGATTTTAACGATTTTTTTACGATGTGGGAAAAGTTATTGTTTCCCTCCATATAAAAGATGACATCAATTAAAAATGTCATGATAACTAATCTAATATGTTTTTTTATTTTACACATTATTAATTTTTTACAAGTGTCATTATTAAGTATTTGTAACAACATTTAATTAAAAGTGTCTACAAAAAAGTGTCACAATAGCCATTTTTTGTTGTAGTGAGAGATCACTGAGTCATTGTTCTTGGAGAGGATAAGGATGTTGATCCAACCATTTCTGTGAGTCCAAAGAACTTTGGTTGATCTTTTTCTATGTAACGCAACAACATAGGTGGAGCCACATTCCACCCGAAGCCTATTCCATTTCCTCTTAACAGCAAACCTAATGACAATCATGACAACGACTAGCTTAGCTTCAAAAGCAAATGCTTTCCCACGGGACGCCGAAAAACATCTTTGAACGAACCCTCTAGGATTTCTGAAGACACCACCACAATCAGATTCACCAAGGGAACTGCTATCCGTGTTACATTTGAGCCAAACAGAAGGCGCGGGTGCCATCTAACTTGGATAATTCTGGGAGCCTTTCGTGGATGACCGGCAACCTGCAATGCATGAAGGCGGAGTAAGTCGTCCTGATTGTTGTGCATCGTGCAAATAGAGAGGGAGTTAGTTTCTTTCAAGAGTAGGTCTCTTGTGAGACGATCTCACGAATCTTTATCTGTGAGACGATCAACCCTACCGATATTCACAATAAAAAATAATATTTTTTCATGAATGACCTAAATAAGAGATCTGTATCACGAAATACGATCCGTTAGATCATATCATACAAGTATTTGCCTTCTTTCAATGCTCCCCATTCAGTTATGTGACTAACATGAATATTTACTTTCGAAGATGAGAGAATTCCGCGAGTTCCAAATCAATCAAATAGTGTTCAGGAAAGCTGCCGGCCGAAGAGACTTAAATTGGGGACTCAAGTCTACAGTCATTGCTTCCACACAAAACTGCCTGAAACTAACTGGTTGATGAAGAGAAATTTGGAACACTGACAAAAATATGAGTTTAAGATGGGTTAGAACAATTAATAAATAAGTCTGTTTTTAAAAATTTGAGTTTAAGATGAGTTAGAATAATTAAATTCCCTTTTCTTTATCCAATATCCCAAGAATAAGTTGCATTGTTGGATCATGTTAAAGTATTTGAAAATGGGGGCATACTGTTTTGCTCTCATATAAATATATACATCTAATAATCAACTGACTTCTATTTCTCGTCTTTTTAGGTTCTTCTTCAACTTTCTTTGACTTCTTTTAACATGATTCAATAAGTGAAACAACACAATTTTCCAGACTTGGACGAGTATGACGCACATGCTTTCCTAGTGTGGTTTAACCTGATTGACGTGGTTTACAACCACTGTATTCAGCTCAAAGTTTTAGACTAAAAACAAAACACATTTTTTTAGTCTCGCTATTTTTTTAAATGAAAAATTATATTATGACAAAAAAAATTCAACTGGATGGGTCAATAAAAAATATACGATCCATTTAAAATTTAACTAAATAAAAGAGATTTTGACTTTTTAAGTCGAGAAAAGGGAGTTGAATCTGTTAGTTAGGTGAGATCATTAATTAACTCATTAATTCGTTAGTTAGATTTCACCTGAGTCGTGCTCTTTGTTTGGGTCACGCTCGACCAACTCTTTAGACTCTCGTCCTAGGTCTGAAAAACTTGACTCAAGTGGGTCGAGGTGCTGGGTCGAACTCTTCAAAAGAAGAATGAAAAATAAATAAATAAAAATAAAAAATAAGAAGAGTGGGTTGAGCTCTTGATTTCTAATTTTTTTTTAGTTTTTTTACTCTTCTTATTGTGGGTAAATGATTTCATAAATAATACGTATAATTTGTATAAATTTCATAATTTGTATAGCTCGACCCACTCTTCTTAATTTGTATATATTTCATAAATGATACATATTATATGTTATATGAACTTTTAACAAATTGATAAAATAACATAAGAGTGGGTCGAGTTGTGTAGGTTGGGTCGAGTGAATGGAGTTTGTGGTTTGGTTTAGGGTTTAGGGTTTGGGTCAATTTTGGGTTGATTTTGGGTCGAGTGAATAGAGTTGGTGAATTTTGAGCTTTTGATATAATATATAATTGATATTTATAATGATCTATTTAAATATAATTAGAATGTATATGAAGCATATAAAAAATTTATAATTATTGAAATATTTTATATTTTATATTTTATAATTTAAGTAAGTTGTTAAAAAATCATAATAATAGTGGAAACTTATTTTAAAAATGTATCATTTAGTCGATCTGCGTAGTTCCACCGATAACACAGCGTTTTCTATCTACATAACGACGATCCAAAGTATCAATGTTCACACCCTGGAACTGCGTCAAGGTAAACCTCGTTCCGATACCATTTCTGCAAACTATGATGATCCGTGAGTCGAGAAATTTTAATATGATAAAATTTTAAATTTTATTATATATAAAATTAAAGTACACTAATAAGAAAATTAAATTTTAAATAAAGGATACAAAGTAAATTACTTTCTACTCTTTTTTATTGAATAAACACCTGCGACGCTTCCTTTTTCCTCATTTCCCCTAATAATAATAGTAAAAAAAGGTTTGGAATTTTGCTATGGGCGGTAGGTCGAAGGGACAATAAAAAATATACGACTCATTTTAAATTTAATTAAATAAAAGGGATTTTGACTTCTATAAATCAAAGAAAGGGAGTTGACCGTTGTTAGTTAAGTGAGTTCATTTATTAAGTTAAGTGAGATCATTTATTAGTTTATTAATTAATTAGTTATTAATATTTTATTTTTTAAAAAATATTTTTTTATTGATATCGGCGATTTCGATTCAGGGTTTGGTTTAGGGTTTAGGGTTTGGGTCGAGTTTGGGTCGCGTTTGGGTCGAGTGGTAGAGAGATTTTGAATTTTGATCATTTCATAATACATAAGTCATTCTATATATGATTAGAACGTAAATATATATAAAAAATTTATTTGTGTAAACATTTTATTATGAGTTATATATTATAATTTAAGTGTGTTGGTTAAAAATTCATAACAATATTAGACGAATGTATCTCTTATCGGGTTGAATTTATGCTCGACTAAAATTCTTAACAAATTTTTAATTTCAATAAAAATTTTAACAAATTTCGTAATAATAGAACCTAAAAAACTCATAACATGTAAGACTCGATTCAAATTAAACTACTCTACCCAAAAATTGAGTATATTGTGTGGATTGACCCACGCAACCCAAAATACGCAACCCACTCAACTCAAAATTGGGTTGAGTGGGTTGCGCCACAGGGTTGTGGCGCAACCCACTCAGGCGCAACCCACTCAACCCAAATTTGGGTTGAGTGGGTCGTGCCACACATCAACCCAATTTTGGGTTGAGTGGGTCGCGCCTCAACCCAAAATTGGGTTGCGCCTGTGGCGCGACCCACTCAACCAAATTTTGGGTTGAGGCGCCACCCACTCAACCCAAAATTTGGTTGAGTGGGTCGCGCCTGGGTTGCGCCATAAGTTGTGTGACTAGAAACAATAATCCTAATACAATTCAAATCACAACTCGCTTTCATTTTTTATGATGTTATATAATTGATCAATTGATGAATCATTCTCTAAATATATTTTTTGTATGAGATCGTTATTAGATTGAATGTAGTAAAAAAATATCACATAAATTAACTAAAATCAATGCAAAATATCATATAAATGTTTTAATCCAACTATCATATAAATGTTTTAATCCAACAACCATAATTCATCACAAATACAACAACAACAATAATGCCTAAATTCTTCAATCTTCTGATAGTTCAATTGATAGGCATTTTCCTTGAACATGATATAACCTGCTCTCGCTAAACAGTAAAGTCCACATTCACCGCTGCAATGAAAAAACAAACATAAATTATACATTGATATACATTAAACAATAATGAAATAATATTTTTTTAAAAAAATTAACCTGATTTTTTGAGTAAAAAAATTATTTGACTTAGTTATTGGGTCGTGCTCTTCTTGGGTCAGCACGACCCAAGGGTCAGCACGACCCAAACCCAATTAGGTCGTGCTTACTGATGAAAAAATTAATTTTTAAACAAATTTTAAACAAAGAATAAAAAAGTAAATTACATTCACTCCCTTTCTCTTAATAAACTTTTCCGTGACTCCCTTTTCCCTCATTCCCCCGTAGGTCGAATTACTTCACGATTTTCCAGCTATTCCGAAATACTGGGCATCAACTCAATTATTCAGGAGAAAAACAAGGAGCTAAAATCGACACCACGTTCCGCAGACGGTTTCTTCATTTTAAAGAACCGTCCGCAGTAGTTTCCCATTTTCAACTGTTCTTCTCGCGTATAAAGCAGCGTGTAGGAAACAAATTTTGAAATCCAAATACTACTTCGCTTTGGTCAGAATTATATTCAAGCCATGGAGAAATCGGTGATGGTGGTGGGAATTGATGACAGTGAGCATAGCTTCTACGCCTTGGACTGGACTTTGCAGCACTTCTTTTCTCCTTCGCCGGAGAACTCCCCTTTCAAGCTCGTCATTGTGCACGGGAAGCCTTCCGCCGCCATGGCTGTCGGAATTATCGGGCCAGGTAAACTGATTTCGCCTGAATATTTACAAGAACTCGGAGATTTTGCTTTAATCATGGTATTTTTTAGGTACTGCTGATGTTGTACCTTATGTGGAAGCGGATTTGAAGAAAATCGCAGGCAGGGTTCTGGAGAAGGCCAAGGAAATCTGTAGCGCTCAACTGGTGCGTATCAATTCCGCTAACTGTTTCACAAATTTATCGATTCTAAGAATCTGGAAGTTCTGGCAGGTCAAAGATGTGATTTTGGAGGTCGTGGAAGGCGATCCCAGGAACGTTCTGTGCGAGACTGTGGAGAAGCACCACGCATCAATGTTGGTCGTCGGCAGTCATGGTTATGGAGCCATAAAGAGGTAATGAAACGGGTTCTGAAGAATTGTCGAAACAAGAAGTTTTTTTCGTCCTTCAGCTGATGCGATCGGGTCTTCTTACAGGGCTGTTCTTGGAAGTGTGAGTGATTATTGTGCTCATCATGCTCACTGCTCTGTCGTGATTGTGAAGAAGCCGAAGGCTAAGAACTAATTCGCAGCCACCTAGTGATATATTGCGTCACCCAAACTATGCGTAGCTTTGCGAGTTTGTTTATTATTATGCTCAATTTTCTGTAATTAACTCCATCTTTATCTTTCATTTATAAAGTTCTTTGCATTCCAGTAGCAATAAGCAAAGTTTTTACCATAATGGACTCATTTAGACCTGGTACATTTCACTTGTTAATCACAAGGGAACATAAATGTGCATCCAACTATTCAGCTAGATGGAGAAGGAGAAATAAAGTAAGAAAAAAACGATGCATCATGCAAGGAAAACAATACAACTTGTTTTGCACCGACGGCGGCATTTTGGAAATTTAGAATTTCACAACACATGAACACAGTGTTGACATCATTATTAATAAAAACACTTCTCAAGAAGATTGTTTAATTCACCTTTTCAATTGATCCTCAATGATGATCAGCATCTCCTTCTCCAAGGCTGCTGTGAGTCGAAGTTGCTCCTCCTTGTATATTCTTCTACGTTGGAACTGCAATAAATGCAGCAACAATCAGTAAGAAAATGAGAGGTGTTGGGGAACAATAACTGCATTTCACTGGAATTAGCCCTTTCTATCAGCCATTATAGTTCAATTCACAAGCATCATATATGATATGAATGATATGTGTTCCTTTTCTTAGTTGGAACTGATAGAAAGGTTGAAAAAGCAATGCTCGGTTTTACCAAGGGTTGAACAAAAAGTTACCAAAATACCATTCTAGAAAAGGAAATGCAAAAACAAGTTTAATAATCTAGTTTCCGTGATTTTGTTCGAGTGGAATTTTGGCTCATTCATAAAAGCCTAGAAATACAGGAACAAGAAAACAACTCGCACCCACCACCACCACACCACCATGACAAATAAAGAATGGAAAAGAGACGTGTTCAGATTTTGTTCGAGTGGAATTTTGGCTCATTCATAAAAGCCCTGCTACTAGTTGGCCTTAGTCACTGGTTAAATACAGGTCTAGCAATTCACAAACTCTAACAAAAGAGAAGTAAGCGAAAGGGACTTGTATACCTCACTCGAAATAGTCTTCACGCAGGAGGGCACAATCCTCGCGACATGTATTCGCTAAAATCCATCCAGAAATCGTTGCACCTTCCCTTCTTCCCCAACCAGAAGTCGATGATTCTATGCTATGTTGGAAATGCTGATGGACTCAAAAGTAATTTGTTTTTTATTCAGATGTTTGCATGAATAAAAAACCAACTACCGTAGAACTCCCAATGTTACATAAATGATAAAATCACCCCAGAAGCCATTTGTTTTCAGCTGTACTATACGAGATTAGCCTGACAAATTATAATATGATATGATCAATCAAGTCTTTGGGCCGGTCAAAGCCCAAGAAAATGGCAAATTAAGCCCTGGTTCCCCCACAGGAGTCAAACGACGTAGTCTCCCTTATTCTTTGTCTTCCTTAGCGGTGAAGGGAGTAATGGGGAGCCAAGCACTGAGCGCCTACAGGGTGGTGCTGAGAGCCACCCGTCGGACGTTTGCCGGAGATACGCTTATGCTGCGAGAGTCCGCCGCTGAGGTTCGGAAGAAATTCGAGGAGAACCGTCACGTTACCTCGGCCGCAGACCTCCAACGCCTCCTCGAGGAGGCTCGTGAGGCCTCACATTTCATTTCCAACATGATAGTCCAGGCCAAGCTCAATGATCGCGGCGGCTACGGTATGACAAGAATATATATTTTTCGGATTACATTATGACGTTCTTGTTGTTCATCCTGTTCTTCTTTCTGTGTTACCATCTGTAATTCCGAATGTGTGATGTGCACTCCATGTGTTTGTTGCATCCCCCATGAATTTGATCGACAAATGCGCCGAATCTGTGCCCAGCGAGATAAAAAAAAAGGAAACAGCTTGGGAAAACCTAAGATTGCTCCAACCATATTGCCAGTCTTTTTATTCCTTGTTATTCTTGATCAAAGAAGTTTACTTTGTCTATTACTTTGATGGGTAAATTGTGCAGTGAACGTGAGCGTTTTAACCTATGATGAATTATTTGAGCGATTAAACTCCCAATATATTGTGCAATATGGAACTAACTCGGACACTTCCAGTTTAGCACAGTATTCAACTTTAGGTATTTTGTGTTTTTACAACTTTTGATGGTAAATTTACTGTGTTCTCTTAGCAATTAGTGATTGTCTGTTACATATGAATGTAGACATGTAGTATCGGATGTGCTGTGTGGTTTTGTTAATCTTGTTATATTCTATGCTGTGTGCACCAATATTCATGGATTCATTTATTTTTTTATGGCAAAGTTTAAGGGTAGTAAAAATGGATATTGCTTTAGTAGTCGACTCAAACCAACTCGGAAGACCATTCCATGAATTTAGATGCTTGTTTAATACCTTTTATGGGATAGGTTGACGCTTTCGGCACTACCTTGCTTATCTAAGTGAATCATGTTTCTTGATGTACGTTCTTGATATGTTGGAATTTTATCGAGCTTTCCAAGTTGCAACAATGTTTGTTACCCTTGATAATTTTGACTCAACCTGTTGATGCTGTAGAAGTGAAGCCTGAAAAAGATCATGCTGGAGCTACTCTGGAGATTCCTTCTGAAGAGATTCTTAAGAAGAAATCTGTATAAAATGTGCATCAGTGATTAAACAAGGTGGACGCTTGTACTCTATACTATCATGGATCATTAGCAGTCTCAAGCAGGAAAGTTTCACCCGGCCCTTCTCTTTTCCATTTCTATTTACCCAGTTCATATCTTTCTTTCGTGTGTTCCCGGGCGAAATGGGAGATTATACTTGTTATTGTTTCATGTTGGAAGTCTCTAAATTGCACTGTAAATTAGCCCTCGAGTCTTAGCTAGAAACAGCTTCAGCCTGTGCTAATAGTGACTATTGAGGACTATGATTTGGAAAATAAAACATGATTCCAAACAGAAAATGGGACTAAACCAACACCTTGATGTTTTTGTATTGGAAATATTAATTGCTAAATACATTACTACTATCCAAAATCTACTTATTTTCTCGCGGCGTTTGTCACCCTCTAGATTCACCAACAAATTTTATGGGGTTTTTTCGAAGCTCATTCAATAGAAATTGTCTTAAAACAGTTGAGTTGTGAGGCTATTCTTTTCCACGTCTTGAGAAAATACAATTCACTAATGTTGTGTTTGAACTAATGGATTTGAATGATAAATTTTAATTTCATGATTTCACATCTTTTTACTTTTTTGATCGAACACCATTCATTGTTGCATTTGGGTTGGTTAATTTGAAGTTAAAGATTCAAATTCATGATAAAAAATCTTTTGGTTGTTTGGGTAAATCCACTTGACAATGAATTTTGAATCTCCAAATAGTTATTTTTTTTTAGTAAATTTCAAATGCGCTCAATATTAAGACAAATAATTTCAATAGTAATAATGGTATAATCTTGATAAACTTAAGAAGAGTAATTTGAAATAATTTGTCAAATCATTCGAAGCAAATATATCCATGCGCAACTCATTTAGTTTTTGATTCTGACCAAAACCGAAAATGCAGTTTAGTTAGGGGCTTGAAAGTTTTAATTTAATATTCAATATCGTGGCTGTCATATTATTATTTTGATCTTTTGTGAGATGATCTCACGAATTTTTATTTCTGAGACGGGTCAATCCTATCGATATTCACAATAAAAAGTAATACTCTTAGTATAAAAAGTAATAAATTTTCATGAATGATCCAAATAATATATCTGTCTCATAAAATACGATTTATAAGACCGTCTCACACAAATTTTTGCCTTAAAAAAATATGTTAAAAATTGCGAGATGGGATGAAATTTTTGGTTTATGGAGAAGAAAATGTGAAAAGAGTCCAAACTAAATTGTGTTGAATTGAAACCAATGATTTTGATTCTTGCGATTCCATAGCGGCTCGAACCGTACCCATGTGCACCCCTGGTTTAAAAGGTACAATCCAAAGCTGTTACCAGTGAGTAATCTATTTTATATCAATTAATTATGATTAAATTATGTCATTATTGATGTTATATTTCTGCTAAAGATGAATTATCGAGTGAAAACGGGAAATAATCATCTAGAAGATACATTAATTGTTCGGTACAATAATTATCTTTGCTTTCATTCAAAATGTGGCGTTCGAACTGCTACAAGATTTAAAATATTTGAGTTGTACCATTATCATCAACTATAATTTTTGTTAAAATATCAATTGCTCGGTCATACAATTATTATCAATCTTAATGTTATGAGTTCGATTTTTGTTGAGTGCAATTATTAGGAGGGCGATTGTTGGAGTATAAAATGTGCCGCTTGAGCTGTTGTACGTTTGTAACGATTTGAGTTATACAATTATCACCATCCACTATACTTTTTATTAAAGCGGCAAATATTCTCTCTTAAATCATGCATACGTAAATGTTTATTTCTTAATTTAATTTCCCCAAGATGCTAGACACGACCATATTGAGATTCTTGTTTGAAAACGGCTTCAATGATAAAAAAAAAACACAATTGAAAGCCACGTTAAATAGAATATCTAATGTAACTTCCATGAAAAGATAGCATTTGTAACAAATGTTTGGTTGAATTGTTTTGCATACAAATACAGTTCAAGTTATCTTGTACTATTCTGATCTAAAAATAAATAAAAATCGATAGTATTCAATTGATTCATTCACTGTATTCTTTTTCAGCAGTACCCTTAACTGCTCTCCCTTTATATCCTCAGTTTCTGACTTGAACATCGGAGGAGTTATTTCGGGACATCTTTCCGGCCCTCTTTCAATAGTCTTCTTCGTGATTTCAGGCTAATATATATATATATATATATATATATATATATATATATATATATATATATATATATATATATATATATATATATATATATATATATATATATATATATATGACAGAGAGAATATTATTTATTACCAATTAATTTTTTGTGCTGTCAATATATTAAATTTATAGAAGAGACTGGAGTATCAATTTTCAAGTGGTTAGGACAGAATAGTTTTCCTAGGCTAGCTTAGGTTGGAACATTCATTTGCTATAGTTTTTGCATTGATTCATGTAATTTTTTTTTTTATCAGTATATGGGAAATAATTGAGTAGTTTTATATTCAATTTTCAACTTCCTTTGTTACGAGTGGATGTGTAACAACTGGAGAGTTGTTGGCCTAATAATTTTTTTAAAAAAGTTTTTTTTAATTGATTTATGTAATATATTTTTTGGCTTGAGTTTGAATCCACAGCGACGTGTGAACGACGTTCCTCCTAGGCTCGTGGCTTTGATTAAATTTTTAATGAATTTTTAAATTGTTGAAAAATAATATAAAATCCATAGATTAAAATGTGAAAAACCAATAGTTTATACATCCCAACTTAAATTGAAAAGATAAGATAATAATAATATTATCGATATACTTGGTCTAATTATATATAATTTAAATGTTTTAATTGATTTCGTATTTTAGAAAAAAATATATTAATTTCCTACATTTCTCGTCCAATTATTTTAATTATCTTGAATTTATTTATAATGATATTCTGTTTTATTAATTGAATAATTGAAACTCCACTGATTAAATTATGAAAATAGGAAGAATTGTCAGTATAACAATGTTTTATCTATTAATATTAAATACATTCTTTAAAATTAAGCTCAAATTTTATAATATTCGACTCGTTAGTTCGTGAACAAGTTTCTTAATAGGCATATCACTTAGCCCTCAGATTATAAAAATAATACTTTTGATATTTGATTTATAGATTTTATATTTTTACTTATGAAAAATATAGAAAAATCTAAAAAATTTATATATTAGAACAGAATTGTAAATTTTAATCTCTAAATATAAAATATAATTTCTAATGAATTCAACTAACATTTAAATTTATATTTATGAAATGTTTAGGTTCAATAAAAATTCCAATAAGCTCGTTAGTTTTGAATATATATATATTAAATGAAATTCAAGCTCGACTCGATTATAAACGAGTCATACTCAAAAGTTCAGCTCGACGGAATCACGTCCCTACATTGAGTTGCTTAGACATGAGCCACCCCACCCCATTTTTACGCAAGCACGAGATGTTCTTTCGATAGAGGAGAAAAACGTATCATCCCTATACAAAGTCACGTCCAAAATTTTTTCTTAATATATTGTTACCAGCAGCTTCAATAAGAAAATATATTAATATTTTAAATAGGTTGCTGCAATTAAATTAAATAATAATAAAAAAAAGTTGGAGAAAGTAGACTTTTTATTATTTTAATTTTTTTTTTGTCTTGAAAAGGAGCGTTCAAATTACTCAAAGATCTCACCCAATTGCATTTAAGTAGCTTTCATTCTATTGACCAGCTTTTGGTGGTTGATTGGACGATTGTGCCCCTCAGACTGTAACAGATTATTTGCTATTCCTCCCGTCCCGGGTTAACTTGAGCTTTTTTTTCAAAATAATGCTGGTTTTTTGTTTTTGTTTTTTCGTGAAATTGAACTCACTGTCTTTTTTTTTTTTTTCGAAGCGGACGGAATTAAAAAATTTTTAAAGATAGGAAGTCAAAATTTTAAGCAAACCGAGACGTATTCGTTATTTTCGGGTCGATAATATATAATTGCATGACCGTTTGTAAATGGTTTGAGCATCCACCTTTTTCCAAAGTAAAATGAGGCAAATGAGATGCTATTTATACAGAGAATATATTAAAGGAAATTTATGAATGAATATTTGTTATTTTTTCATGGAACAAATATTGAAAATCTCACCATTTTAATTTTCATTGGGACAGTGTCAATAAAGGTAAATAAATGGGGGCCGGCCATCGGAGGGTAATTACGTAATAGCAGCCAGACCTAAGCTTCCTATTAAAGTGCTGCTTCTCAGACTTACAATCGATCAGACGTCAGTCGCATCCACGCGCCGCCGACTGAGAATATCCGGTGGGCATTCTTCTTCTCAATCAACACACGTAGAACCCACAGATACATTATAATCCAAAATTTTCTCGCATTCAGAATCTGTCACCCATTGACTGCGATTGTTCTCGTTACATTGCTCATGGCTTCAGAGTTAATATTCCGAGGTCACGAGTCGCAGCCCGTGAGTGATGCCTACTCGCCGAAGCATTTGCCCGCCGTGGCTCGGCCGGTTCGCTACATGCTACGCGAACAACGATTGGTTTTCATGTTGGTCGGCATTGCTATCGCCGCTCTGATCTTCACCTTCTCCCCTTCGTCCAAACCCCTCTCGCCGATCCATAACGCTCACATTTCCTCCTCCTTGATTCATCCGCAGCCACACCGAGTCATGTACCAGAACAGGCACATCGCCTCCGGATTCGTCGGGAAAATCCCACTCGGATTGAAACGTAAGAGCTTGCGGATTGTGGTCACAGGCGGCGCCGGTTTCGTCGGGAGTCATCTGGTCGACCGGCTCATAAGCAGAGGCGACAGTGTGATCGTAGTGGACAATTTCTTCACCGGGAGAAAGGAGAACGTCATGCACCATTTCGGGAATCCGAGGTTCGAGCTAATCCGACACGACGTGGTCGAGCCACTGCTGTTAGAAGTGGATCAGATCTATCATCTCGCTTGCCCCGCGTCGCCCGTTCATTACAAGCACAACCCCGTGAAAACAATCATATCCTTGTCTGATTTTATTTTAATGAATTAAATTTCGTATCACATGCACTTAATGTGGGCTCCTTAATCTTGGATATGTGCACAAGACCAACGTGGTCGGGACATTGAACATGCTGGGGCTGGCGAAGCGTGTGGGCGCGCGGTTCTTGCTGACGAGCACCAGTGAGGTTTACGGAGATCCATTGCAACACCCGCAAGTCGAAACATACTGGGGCAACGTCAATCCGATCGGTGGGTACAATTTCGAACAATATTTGATTTTGATTTTTAACGTTTTGGTACTTTGATTCTGACAAGCAAATAACACAGGTGTCAGAAGCTGTTACGATGAAGGAAAACGAACAGCTGAAACGTTGACCATGGATTATCACAGAGGTGCTAACGTGGAGGTACCTACCTCCTCCTTTTTTTTTTTATTCCACACACTTATTATTATATATATATTATATAATTACTCTCCCCACATATATAAAATTTTTCTCTATCATATAAATTAAGAAATTATTGCAAATAAATTTTATATAAAAATTATATTTTTTATTTTACCTTTGTTGAATTAATATTTTGATATGATATAAACGTAGTATTTATATTTGGGACGAAAAGAATTTTATATTTTTTTGGATATGTTTGTTCTGTTATTTTTGTTTGTTGAATTAATTGCGACGCCTAAAATTAGAGATGTGATGTGGGACAATTTATTTATTATTAAGATTCAAATGTGTGTATAAGATGTTAATGTATTTATCATCATTAAATATCACTGACATTTGTTTGGCTTTTTAAATTCCTAATATCATCACTGATGTATAAATTATTTAACAAGTCCAAGTGCGTCTTTTTTTAGTTATATATATAAAATACATACTTTGTAAAATAACATTGTCAACTATTTTTTGACGGGGTAATATTGTCAACTATTAAACATATATTGTATCACAAAAACTCATTTCTATTTTGATCATTCAAATGAAATATTATTATTTATTATAAATATGAGTATGATAGACACGTCTCACGAAAAGATCAATAAATCCGTCTCACGAGAGATCTACTCATATTTATTGGTATCTTAATTTATTGATTGTTTTAATTTTTTAAAAACGCCTTACTTTAGTGTAGGGATGGCAATGGGCCGGGGCGAGAGCGGGTTTGCCATTACCATCCCCATCCCCGAATTCCTTCCCCACCCCCATACCCGCCCCGATCCCCACTTTTTCGGGTTCGGGGAATCCCCAAACCCGAAACTTCGGGGATCAACTTCCCATCCTCGTCCCCATATCAGTTTCAAAAATATTAATATGACAAGACGACGACGAATTCGGAGATTTTCTCAAACCAAAAGTTATTATTATCTATTATTATTAGAGACACTATTAATATTAATATCAATATCAATATTAATAATAATAATAATAAGATTATTAATATTTTAAAAAAACAATATGATTATTATATTATTAATATTAATACTATTATTTTATTATTGAAATTATTTTCGGGGTGGGTTCGAGGATTTCGGGGATGGGGATAGTAATCCCATACTCGCCCCGAATTACATCGGGGATTTAAAAAAATCCCCGAAACCGAAACCGAACCCAAACCCGAAAAAATCGGAGATCCCCATCTCCGTTTCGGGCTTTCCCCGCGGGACCTTAAACCCGTGGAGAAAGTTGTCATCCCTACTTTAGTGATGGCTATATATTTAAATTTGATATATAAAATAGTAATAATAATAATAATATTTGTTAATTATTGATGCTAATGAAATGAGAAAAAAATGTAACAGGTGAGGATTGCTCGAATCTTCAATACTTACGGACCTCGTATGTGCATTGATGATGGTCGTGTTGTAAGCAACTTTGTTGCCCAGGTAAATAAGACTCGTTATCTCTCGTGTCATTTTTTGGTCGAAACGAGCCAACTTTGAAAGCACAAATGACTCCATCTCCTGTCCCGTGACAGGCTTTGAGGAAAGAGCCACTCACTGTTTATGGTGATGGGAAGCAAACAAGAAGTTTTCAGTTTGTTTCTGATTTGGTAAGCATGTTTCTTGAATGACTTCTGTGGGCTTTTCAGATTAGTTCTCTTACACCAACCGACTACTGTTTGATTTTGAAATGTATTGTAAAATAATAGAAAGCATCGTGCTTTGTTTTCAAATTAGCCGTGACTTGGCTGTCTTTTATGGTGTCTTATTATGGCCAAGTGAGAATCATACTTGTTTTCTTTCTATTATTGTGGATTGGTATAGCCACCGCCCTTCTCTTTAATTTGCTTCTTGAGGCGATCTTATTTACTCTAGTAACTCGTTTCTTTGCTTTTTCTTTCTTACTTGAATGGCTAGGATCTAGCACAACCTAGAATTTGATGATCGGTGTCGTATTCCATAAAAGCTTTTTCAAGATATACCATGCTCATAAAATCTAGAATACCTGTTTTATACGTGTTCAAATTGTTAGGTGGAGGGCCTAATACGATTGATGGAAGAAGAGCATGTCGGGCCTTTCAATCTTGGTAACCCAGGAGAGTTCACCATGCTTGAACTTGCTCAGGTATCTCGATCTCGCTAACATCCATCTTACTCTTTTTGATCATCGAGTCTTCATCTAAGCTGTAACAAAATTGTACGCAAGGCGTTGGGTACGTACTGACAATCTAAAACAGTGTTATGAAGTATGGTTTAATTGGGGATGCAGGTGGTTCGAGAAACCATTGATTCAAATGCAAAGATAGCGTTCAAGCCTAACACAGAAGATGACCCTCACAAGAGGAAGCCTGACATCACCAAGGCAAAGCAGCAGCTGGGTTGGGAGCCCAAAGTGTCGCTGAGACAAGGCCTCCCTATGATGGTCTCAGACTTCAGGCAACGGATATTCGGCGGCCACGAAGACAAAAGTGCTTCTTCCCATTAAGTTCTGAAACTTTCCAAATTTCCTATTTCTATCCGTCTTTGTACCCGGTTCTTTTTTAAATCATTCAAAATCACTGTATGATTTTTTTCATTGAACTTCAATGATATTTGCACTCTACCTTTATCGACGAGGCATTAAATACCCGCACGAAATTTGGTGGGTTAAAAAGTTTTGTGACCGGGTGTATAGTATCACTAAGTACAGAATCCTTCTATAAAAACAAGAAATCATACATACAAACTCAACAAAGCAAAGCTACAATGTTATGACGAAAGGCAAGTTCAACCCCAAATTGTGCACATAATTCAACTCAAAACGTATTAAGAGCAGACAACGAAAAGTTACCAAGTCCTGCAGTATCAGGCAACACTCACCAGAATAAGCTAGTCACTAACTACATCTGAAACCAGGTTGAAGTGAAAGTACACACAACACAGGTTGATAGTTCTTAGTTGGGTTACTGAAACTTCGCAAAGTGCATGCAAACAAAGTGAAACAGGCTATGCCTCGAGCTTGGCAAATTGGTAAAGAAAATCATGAAGCAGTCACGTTCGGCTACTAATTGAAGGCTCTATATTGAAATTTCCGATGCACTCTGGTAGTTATACACCTGTATAAATGAAACAAATGAGAACACTGCAACAGCTGAAATGATCGATAGTTTTGACAAATATACAGTTTGGAAAGTGAGCCATAAAATTAAAGTTACTTTAAGATATTTTTTGTCCGACGTTATACCTTATTTTTACTAGGATATATACAAATATAAACAACAAATTGATGGCTCAGAAATAAATTTGTGTTTATGGCAATTATTACCTATCACTTGGGATTTCTGAGGACAATGATCACTGAATCTCCACGGAGAAACATCTTACTAATAAAACGATCTTTGTTAACTGGAAGTGCTTTCTTCTTGCCTTTCCCGGTCTTGGGGACCTGTGCAGCGAAATAGCAATTAGATAAAGCCACTGCCGTATAAGGAACGATTTCATCAATATATTCACTGAAAAATTTTAACAATAATATTTTTTTTCCAAATTGATATCAAACACATCAAAATCAGCATCGCAAATTCTAAACCAGAAGTCAAATCTGTGACAAAATAACAGCAAGCATCTGAAACAAAGAGTAGCTCTTCAAGAAAGGAACCAACCTCAGTCCACATCTCCCGCACATTTTCCAGAACCATGTTGCAGTGGCGGTCAAATGCCCTCACATGGCCAAGGAGTTTTTTGTTATTCCGGCAATTGATCAACACCTTTCAGCCAATAAAGGACAAGTCAAATTACTGCAATAAACATATTCAGATAAAATAGCACAAAAAACCTTATAAAATCCCATCTGTGATCCATATCAGCCTTCCAGACCCCAAGGAATGAAAATATTAGAGAATAATTCTATACACTGGGTCAAAAAATATATATGTATACTCAAGGACGGAATGAAGTTTCAGAACAAGAAGAGAAGAGTGATGGTAAAACAGGTAAAGAGTCTTGTTTAGAAACATCTATCAAAATAAAGACATTTATATGTGCGCACAATTTGTCAAGACAGAATCTCATCCTGGTGACATTAATTAATACCTGTGTGTTATTTTTAACACTCATCATCAGAACAGAAAGTGGACCTGTATTGAACTCCTCGTCCTCGTTCTTAACCTGTTAAAAGAAAAAGATCGTGTAAGCAACATTATGTTTCTAAACTCCACTAAACCAGATTATAATTATAAAATAATGCTTATAAGAGAAAGTATGAAATATGAAGGAATTTAAATGCACTTAAAACAAAAATACTATGAAGGAATTTAAATGCACTTCAAACAGAAAACAAGAACACGAGAGCAGCCAAATTAGAGAAGTGGTATATCACAGGTGTTAGATGTTTATAGCCATCACTATCAAGATGAGGGCTGACAGTATATTTACAAACAAGAAAAAGTTGAAAGCACCATAAAGGTGACTGACTTCTTAGCTATAATGTGAGGAAAATAATATCATGCATATTCAGGCTGACAAAAGATACTGTGTATGAATGCATCTGCACCATGTATTCCATCTAATGCCTCTGTTGCAATACTTCATTACAGTGCTAGCATGATTGCTATGGTGAAAATGAATGCTGGGGTAATGTGGGGTGTGAGGGCGAGGATGTCTATTGTATAACAAGTGTCCTCACAAGCACTACAAGGAATATCGTGAATTCCATTCTTTGCTATATACTCGGTGCATGTTCTGTGTTATTAAATGTTAACTCCAAAACATGGATGAACTTCCAAGCTCAAATCAGAAGGATAACATAGTGTAAGAAAAAAATAAAACAGCGAGGTAACTTACAGGGGCATCTTCTTCCATCGGTCGACTGCAGAAACACAAACTAAATTAATAAACTTGCACAAAAATAACTGTACAGCATAAGCAGACAACTAAAAACTGATGAATGTAAGCAATCAATGCCAGAAATCCTCGAATGTTAACCTGACGAACAATCTAGTACTGAGTATAAGTACAACATAATTAAGCATACAAGGGACATGTCTTCTCAATACATATTCATGCCAATTTGAGTCTCCCGTCCTAGGCCGATTTATAGCCCATCTGTACTAAATTTTTGACAAAGTATCGGGTTCAAGTGTAATTTGTCAAACCACAGCTAAAAAAACGTCTAGGGTTTTAGAGTAAAACAAACAAGAACCACAAATGAACCGAATAGAAACGATCCGAGTTAGCGCACCTCATTTTCAGGAGACAAAAGCTTCAAAATTCAAAAAACAACTGCAAGAAGTAGAATTTGTGGTTAAAATCACTGAAAAAAACGTTAGGGTTTAAGAGATGAAGCGAGAATGGGAGAAAATTTAAATCTTAGACATGGGGGACGTACTTTGAACGTGTATGTGGAAACTAAGCTTATGTAAGCTCGTTAAATACCTATACCGAGAAAACGCCGCACTCCGCCTTGCCCGCCACCAGGTAGCTGTTAGGTTGGAGATGGAGCCTCCTCGGCGGTTTAAATTCTCAGCTGAGTTGTTTATATGGGCTTTGATTGGAGCTATTACAAAATGGTAAGCCCAAACAGAAATTAAATTCTTAATTGGGCCAACTACATATTTAATTATATTAAAGCGCACACTTGGGCTAAATGGCCAGCTCAGGCCCGGTATCAAGGTTAAGTCTCAGTACGTGTCTCTTCCACCACATCACATCACTGCAGGTGGGTTTGGCTTCCTTATTTGGATTCAGTCGATGTTGGGGTATGGGGCACTGACCCATTCCATTAATTCCTTGACATGTGTCAAAGAGTTTTTTTTTTTTTTTTTCAGAAGATTTCTCAACCCTTTCCAACAATTATTTTACATGTGTCAAGGAGAATTTTTTTTAATTACACAAACCATGGTTGAGTTAATTCAGAGGCTATTCTATCTCTCCCGTGGTATTTCATTTCGAAATTGAATTCTTCTCTCTGCCTCTCTTCCCTCTCGGAATCCACTGGAAATCTTTCACACCAAGGGAGAGCTCCTCTCGTGAATCCGGTAAGATGAGGCATTTTCACGCCACTGCACATTTGTTGTTGTGTAATGAAGATAAATTTGTTTTTTCTTGTAATGTGGGATTTGGTGAATGAAGAATTTCTGTGTCATTTAAGATATATGTGTTTGTTCATGGTAGTATGGAAAGTTTGTTCATTTTCAAGCCATTGCACTCTCGATAGCATTTTTCATGTGCCGCTGTTTAGCATTTGATTCATCAATAATCTGGGACACTTTCACACACACAGTCCCCTGTACACAGAAAATATTTAAATTTACGGAAAATACTCACACACGGAACACGAAAAATACTTTCACACACAATCCCCTGAACACGGAAATCACTTTCACACACACAGTCCGCTGTTTAGCATTTGTTTTGCCTAAAGTTTTTATTAATTCACTCAAAAATACTTAAATTCATTTTGTTTTTTTTTTAATTGATCCGGTTGGTTGCTTGCTTGAAAATGGAAGATAACAATCAACTGTCACTTGAAGAGGTGGAAGGAGATACCAATCAAGAAGCTGGAAATGTTGAGGTACCAAATGAAAACTCTTTTGTCCATGTTTTAGAGAGTAAATTGGAAGTGGGGCAGGTTGTCAATAGCGTTGAAGATGCTTATTTATTGTATTGTCAATATGCGCATGCCAAGGGATTTAGTGTGAGGAAGGGTGATCAACGATATTTTTCTCATACCAACGAACTTCAATCAAAAGAATTTCATTGTTCCTGTGAAGGTTTAAAAGATAAGAAATGTTCTAGTAAAAGGATTTCAGTTTATCAAAAGCCGGTCATTAGAACACACTGTAAAGCAAAATTGAAGATTACAAAGGAAAAAGGGTGTGAATGGCGGGTGAGTAGTTTTTTTGAAGAGCATAACCATGAGATGTTTGCACCTGATCAAACTCACTTGCTAAGATCGGCACGCAATATATCACATGCAAAAAAGTCTACTAGAAGCTATGGTAAATGCTGGAATATCTGTCTCTAACGCTGTTTTTTTTATGGAAAATGAAGCATGTGGACCACAAAATTTAGGTTTTATTAGAAATGATGCATATGACCATATGAGTCGGTTGAAAAACATATCAAAGTTGAGAATGGAGATGCCACTGCACTTATTCAATATTTTATAAATAAGGGTAATAAGGAGAATTATTTTTACTGGAATGTTCAATTGGATGATGATGATAGGGTGATGAACTTTTTCTTTAGGGAATATAGATGCGAGGTTGATTATGAATATTTTGGTGATGTCTTGTCGATTGATACAACATATAGAACAAATAAGTATAATTTAATATGTGCTCCATTTGTTGGTATAAATCACCATATGCAAAATGTATTGTTTGGCTTGGCCTTTATGTCAGATGGAACTCAAAATTCTTTTGAATGATTGTTTGCAACATTTCTTGATTCCATGAATGGACGTCAACCACAAACTATATTTTCAGACTAATGTCAAGCCATGATTGTGATACCCTTGTCCCACATCGAAAAAATCAAAGATTTAAAATGAGTTTATAATGGCTTATAATGGACTTCTATAGCAACTTGGGTTAATCATTTTCGTAAAGCGATGATGAATACGAAGTAGTTGCTATAAAGGCCCATTGTGCAGTCGCGCAGGTACGAGCTCGGGCTCGGGGCATGACAGAATGGTATCAGAGCCGGTCACCGGCATGGAACACCGGGAAATAAGTGCTATGCGGGGCAAAGTGATGCGTGCATGGGAGACACCTCTTGAACCTGCGGGGCAAAGTGCTACATGACGGGAGCCACCTCTTGAACCTGTAGGAGCCACCTTTAGATTCTCGGTGCTGGTGGATCGAGGGGTCAGGCTGCGACGAGGATGTCGCGTTCTGAAGGAGGGGTGATTGTGATACCTTTGTCCCACATCGAAAAAATCAAAGATTTAAAATGAGTTTATAATGGCTTACAATGGACTTCTATAGCAACTTGGGTTAATCATTTTCGTAAAGCGAGGACGAATACGAAGTAGTTGCTATATGGGCCCATTGTGCAGTCACGCAGGTACGGGCTCGGGCTCGGGGCATGACAATGATGAATGCCATTGAAACAATTTTTCCACTTTCACATCATCGTTTATGTCAATGGCATATCATTCAAAATGCTACTTCACATTTTGGGAGTTTAAATGGTGATTCTGCTTTTAAAGGATTGTGATATAAATGCATGAATCATTGTGATTCTGAAGATGAATTTGAGAGCACATGTAAATATATGATTGAAACATATGATTTGCATGGTCATAAATGGTTGAATGATATGTACAAGCTTAAGGAGAAATGGTTTACTGCTTTTACGAATGGAAGGTTTAGTGCGGGACTTTTAGCTACTTCGAGAAGTGAAGTCACGAACATGGTTTTAAAAAATTCAGGTAACAAAATGAGTTCTCTGTATGACTTTGTATTGAATTCTGCGTTGATTCACCGTGTTCAGGGGACTGTGTGTGAAAGTGTCCCAGATTATTGATGACTCAAATGCTAAACAGCGGCACATGAAAAATGCTATCGAGAGTGCAGTGGCGTGAAAATTCACAAACTTTCCATATTACCATGAACAAACACATATATCTTAAATGACACAGAAATTCTTCATTCACCAAATCCTATATTACAAGAAAAGAAACAAATTTATCTTCATTACACAACAACATATGTGCATTGGCATGAAAATACCTCATCTTACCGGATTCAATGAGAGGAGCTCTCCTATGGTGTGAAAGATTTCCAGTGGATTCCGAGAAGGAAGAGAGCCAGAGAGAATAATTGAATTTCGAAATAAAATACCACGGGAGAGATAGAATATGGGAGAGATAGAGTAGCCCAGATCTGAATTAACTCAACCATGGTTTGTGTAATTTAAAAAAAAAATCTCCTTGACACGTGTAAAATAATTACTGGAAGGGGTTGAGAAGTCTTCTGCAATTAAAAAAAGAAAACTCCTTGACATGTGTCAAAGAATTAATGGAAGGGGGCAGTCCTCGGCATCGAGCGAACCCCTTATTTGCCTCTTCGTTTTCCTTTTTTCTTCCTTTGTGTCTCCAAACTCTTTGATTCAGTGCGAAGCTATGGATGACTTCGTGATTCTTATGCATGAGGAAGGGCTTACGATTGGCGTTCTCATCGAGCGTGGTTATTTTCCCTTAATTTTGTTTAATTTGTTTCACATGTAACCTTTGGGATTGCTAACGGTTTACAAGAAATCTGATACCTCAACTAGCTTTGTACTTTGATCCTGTTTTTGCTCCTATATGCTTTCGATACTGCATGAACCGTTTGTTGATTAGATGACTTTTCCAGCGAAAAATTGACAATATCCTTTTGTGTTTCTATGCCAGGGAAAATCTTCTGCTTCTGTGGATGATACGTTAAAAATAATTTCTTGCAGGTAATTTCTTTTTATATGTTTATTGTATGTTTATATGGATACATTTGCATCAGTAAATTGGATTTGTTTGTCCGGGAAAATCAGAAGATATTGGACGTTCTTAATGCGGAGATGGAGTGATAAGCACGAATTATGTAGCATTTTAGGAACTTTATTTTGTCGTATTCTAGCTTATCTGGCGTTTTTATTCCGAGTTTTGCGCTTTATTCATTCTATTATTGTTGTTTGCAGGTTTGACCGAAAGATGGTTAAAGCAACAAAAAGGAAAGAAAGTCAAGTTGCGCAATACCATGTCATAAATGCCCGGAAAAATAGGAAAATAGCATAAAGAAGTATCCGGACCCCGGACCCCGTGTAAGGGTCTGTGCCTTAGAAGCCGAGGGAAGATTTTGACAGAGTCTACACGGATCCCATGAAGGACTTATACACGGGGTCCGTGTCCAGCGTTTCCGGAATGAATTTTTAACAGTGTCTACACGGACCCATTCCCTGATGTATACACGGGGTCCGTGCCCTTGAGATCACACTCAGATTTGCCGAAGATTTTGTAGAGATTTTGGAGATAAATAAAAAGAGAAAACCTAGATCATGAGAAGGAGTTTTGAACTTTTGGCAACGTTTTGATTCAGAAAAGAATAAAAGGCGACAGCTAGAGCTTGGAGAAAGGAGAGGAAAAACGTGCTTTACACGCAAGATTCGCTCACCATTGCTGAGATTTTCTCCTTTTCTATTTTCTTATTTTTAGTCATGAATTCAAATATTAGAGTTTCTTCGAGTTTTGAATTTATGGAGTAGTTTTTCTTGTGATCGGGACCACGATCGGGAGAAACTTTTGATCATGTTCATTCATTGGATTAGTTGACTTATGAATTGTTTCTATGTTATTGATTAATGTTTGCGTAATTTTCGTGCTTTTAATTTGGTCAATTATTTGTATGTCTGTTGTTCGATCTTGACTCGAAAGAGAATAAATTGAATTTAGCTTCAAAAATATTAATCAACACACGGTTAAATCGACTAGAAATAGTATTCGTTTTCAATGTGCTATTTTAGGCGACAACTGTGATTCTATCATTGAATAATGCGTTTTTGTTTGATTAAATTCAATTAAAAATAATTGGACATTTAAATGAAAATATGATTATAAATTCTAGAAATAGATTTATAGTTAATTCAGAGTATTTTGTCGTGACATCGAATAATCTGTGGTTAATTAATTTCAATGCGCGATAATAATCAAAATTTGGTACCATTGTGTGCTCCCGGTCATTTTATTTAAATTTGAAAATCCCCAAGTTCCAAGTTGTTCTGCAAATTCGATCTTGATCGTTAATTTAGCACAAATTAGTTTAATTCAATTAATTTAAATTATCTTCAAATCACTCGTTATTGTTTGCCTAGGTTAATTTGAATAATTCAATCTTAGTAGTTAAATAATAGTCTCTGCGGGATCGATAATTGGACTTGTCGTCCATTTACTGTAACTTGACCTAGTCCGCTTACTAGAATTTATCCCAACCGAATTCGTCGGTCATGGAGAAAGCTAGGCAGAAAGGATATGTGCCTAAGCATCTCTCAGAAAAAAGCGGAAATAATGCAAAGAAAAGGCTTTGGCTATTATAGGGATTGTTACAACTTTTGGACACAAGAACAACAGAGATGTAGTTCGTAAGGCCTAGATGCCTACTGGTGAGTTATATCATATGTCCTAAAACATGGATCTTTTCTGGTATAAATCACCGGATAAATGAGTCCACGTCTCCTTGCTTCTTGAGATTTGATAATTCAAAATATATTCAATGCAGGTGCTGCTCTGAAGATAATAGAGGAATAAAAAAGCATTTTCATAAGATTTGTGTTAGGAAGGAGGTCTATATGATGCTGATTAAAAATTGTCTCAAGGGTTCCTTAGGCTGCTGAATTTGATTGGTTTTACTCATCAGTTCAGTTCCAATCATGGAGATAATTCAGAGAGAGAGAGATATACAATGAAAATATACAGGCGGATGACTTCATTATTCTTGTATGTTTGAGTTTCCCATACAAGTTTTACTTGTCAAGTTTTATTTTGGTTGTTTGTGTTTTTATCAACATTTTTTATGTAATCACCAACATTCAACAAAAAATTTCTGTTCTTCGAATAGTCACCTTATTTTACTTTGCAAACTCCTATCTATGATACGTAACTAAAATATCATAAACCCGTGAAGTTGATAAATGTTATCCATGCATAAGAATACAAAACAATATTGTAAGAAAAGTTAAACCGCCAATTCTGTAAAAGGTTATAACTATAAAATTAAGTCCGGTGATAACTCACCATCCAAGATGTAGGTTTATGACTCCCTTTATAGACAATATTGTAAACCTGATTCAATCTCAAGTATTGTGCATTAAAGCATCACTTTATTGCTCATGAACTAATGATATACAACAATCGCATCAAGAAGTCAGAGCATCGATAAAAAAATACGGCAAGTTGTAGCAAAAGTCATATCGACTATAAGAAATACAACAAGTCGAAGCATAAGTCATAGATATTACAAACAACAGATAAACCGATAAAAGAATATTATTTATTCAATTATATAATTGACTGACCTATGACAAATGCTAACGATTTCCAAACTATTAATCTGTAATGTTACTCAGTCAACTCCATCTACTAGATCTAGAACACCATACTCAACCATCATAATTATTTCTCAGCGTCCAAGCCAGCCTTCATCACTAGAATAATTATTTCCAATACATGTACTCCCCATCATTGTAAATTCACTGGAGTCGCTCCAGAGTAAAAGGTCTATGATGAGTTGAAAGCTCAATTTTATTAATCATTTAATTAATCTCAATTTTATCCATTATTATATTAATATCATTCCGTTCCAAAATACAAGGGCCCAAGCCACTAAGCATTCCTAAATCTATATAGAGAAACATCCTTCAGACCCAAGGTACATTCTCTCATTTTTTTCAGTTGAGCTCTCCAACTTCATAGGATATCTGTGAACTATTTATTGACTTGATCGTTCGACTGTCTATGTCGGACAACCCCCGACATCTTTGATGTTTGTTTGTGACGTAGGTGACAATCCACGAAGTTTTTTGTACCGGTCTACGGCTACGGTGACCCGTTTACGATACTTTTCACAAGAACGTTTACGAGCCAATAAGATATTTATACTTAATCTACGTAATCCGAGCAATTACAATTTGTAATTACATCACATAACTAAACAAAAAATGATATTAAATATGATAGATCAATAAAACATGAAAAAAATAAATATCTTACCAAAAAGTTCCATCTTATCGATGATATCTAAAGAACGTGAATACATACATCATTGATGGAAAAGTATCATATAAAATTTTGTAGACATGAGTTTTAATGATCAAATTGATTTGTATTTGTTTGTTGTTGCCTCGTATTTAATTTGATTTTATGTATAAAAAAATTGACGTTTTTAATAGCAAAAAAATGATCTTCTTTGAGGATCGATTTCAAATTATAATGGACGAGATGTTTATTGTCTCATGTATTCGTAAAACCTATAAAATAAAAAGAAAAAAAAATGTAAATCTTATTTTCTCATATTTAGAGAATATTAATATTAAAAAAAATATACACCTCTCGATCATCAAATATGCATTCCAAACTGAAATTCTTATTGTTTCCATATATATGTAAATCAGATCATAAGAATGAACTATGCGTAGCTCCAACGCTCAATACATTTTTGAAGGGTTAACCTCACAAATAAAACTGAATAAATGAGTCATTTACTGTATTCAGATTAAAAAATGATATCACTATTGTATCCGAGAAGGAAGGACATAATGCATCAATCAATTATGCAGTATTACATGTATAAATATGACACCAAAGTCTAACTATAATTAAATAAGATGATTTCAATGATACAAAATTTGGACGTGGTTTATATTTCAAGAAGAGTATTCATATTCAAACAAGTCGATACGGCAGTAACAGGACACTCTCGTATTTCGGTTGTAAAATGATTTATGTAATTAAATAAAATTAAATAATATACCGGACCCGAGACCTGGGACAATTTAAAAAGTAGGAGTGAGAAAGAAGTTATTTAAAAAACGAGGAATCTGACTTTTTTTTTAAGAAACAAGGAGTTGACTCCTGATTATTATATTAGCCGTAATTAAACTTTAACTTAATCAATTAATTATCTTCTTCTCTTTCTTCTCGGTCGACACACATATTTCTCAATTAAAATTTACGAGCCATCTATCCTTCCACCCAGAAAAATTGGTCGACCAAAATTAAATTGGTCGACCAAAATTAAATTGGTCGACCAAGAAGACTTTTCTTGGTCGACCAAGAAGAAATTGATGTTGGTCGACCAAGAAGAAATTTCTTGTTGGTCGACCAACACCAATTTCTCTTTGGTCGACCAAGGTGTCTAGCAAAGCAATTGGTCGACCAAGACCAAAATTTTGGTCTTGGTCGACCAAAATTTTGGTCGATTTTAAGTGGTCGATTTTAAGTGTTGATTGATTTTTTTTTCAAGTAAATTGACTAATCCCAATAAATCGAAATAAATGTGAAAGATAAATTGTCTTGAGAAGAAGTGGACGAAAAAAAAATTTAGATTTGGAGTCGACTGAAATAAGAGTGAATACATTAGTGTTAAGGGTTTCTAAATCAAATTTAATAATATATTTATGTTTAGACATAAGGACATTTATGTAAATTGACTCGTGAATCCAAATCTCTCTTGCATCCCTTTTCCCGGAATTTTCCCCCGAGACCTTGAAGGAGTACGTGAAAAACTGAAAGAAACAGGCTGAAGTTCCATCTCATTTGCCTCCAATTTCACTGCTGTTAACGCGCATCTTCGAATCCGTCGCATCGTCGGTGATCCAGACCCGACGGTGAGTGTCTATTTTTGTCACATTCGATGTTTTATTTCATCGCCATTATTGTCGTCGTGTTAATGATTGTGCTTTGGTTGAGAGGGAAGAGTCCGACGGAATGTTCTGCTAATTTGGGTTGTTGAGGTGAAACCTTGCCAAATGCATACCGCGTTTCTGTGATCTGACTGTCGGTACTAATTAGGTTAATTCAATTGCTTGCGTACTTTGACAATTGAAGCGAGTGATATTTGGGGTTGTTTAAGTTATGAAAGTAAGAGGATAAGTTCATTTCCTCAAGTCTGTCTGTTTTTCATGCCAATAAATTTTTGTTTTGTCTGTCTGTATCTAGTAACTGTCCTGAAAAGGTTTCGGTTTCTACGCATCCTATACATAGTTTGGTTGCTTATTAGCTCCCTTGGTATATGAATCTTGTTAAACTTTTTGATTAATATTGCTTCTAGTAATTCAATTTCTCTTGATCATGTTTAATCATGAGTTCTGACCATTGAGTATGTAATAAGTGTGTTACTTATTTGGCAGTGCCCTCTTGCTTCATGAGCGAGCCATAGATTCTAATTCATTAAGTTATTAAGATGCCCCATCTTAATAACACTTCTGAGAATGTGCTGGGGAGTTCCAATACCATTGGGCATGAGAAATGTGGACTTTATTTGCTTTTCAAGTGGGAAACCGGGCTTGGTGATGGTTCCAGAGGCTTCTTGTATTCCATGGCTCTTGCCTACTGTTTTATTGGCTTATCGGCTATAACTGGTTGCTTTTTCCGGTCTATGGAAAATGTTGTCAAGCATACACGACTAGTGGAAGAGATAGATCCTTGTACAAATGCCAAAGTTCGCAAACACAAAAAGGTTTGGAATTATGCCATAGCAGACATCACTTTACTGGCATTCGGAACTAGCTTTCCCCAAATTTCATTGGCTACCATTGATGCTATAAGGAATAATGGAAATTTGTATGCTGGAGGTTTGTGCCATTTTTCAAGGCTTTTCTTGTTCGGAGAATTTTTGTTATCTGGGTTGAATCACAGTACATTTCCCCCTTTCCCTTTGTTATTCTAGTGATATTTTCTCTCTTTTAGCAACCATGAATTACTCACTCATTTGCTATTGATATGTAATCTCTTTGCTTTCCTAGAGCTCTAGATATATACATCTTGAATTAAATGCTATGGCAGTGCTATTCTTGATACCCGATTTTACCCACTAATATTTGTTTCTTGGGATGCGTGTGCAACTAGATTACATAAGCCGTTTTTGATGAAATTATAATTAATAGTGGTCGGGATCACCGATCACGGTTCTTTTGACATGTTTTTCCTATTCTGCTTTTCATCCGATTTTTTTCATTTTTTTAATTCGAACTTTATAAACAAAATAAGAGTTGTCTGAAATTATAGAACAACAACATACAAGTCTTTGTTCCATCAAGTGAGGCCGGCTATATGGATTCTCTTATGCCATTGTGCTCAATGTCCTATTATTTTATCATTTATGTAATGCATATCATGCTTAATTGTTATTGTTTGTCTTTTTTTGTATCATTTTTTGTCCAATAATACGGGTACTAGTCATGGTCTCGCATCTCCTAAATTGAGCCTATATTGGTCACCTTTGTACCTGTCCATACTATCTTAGGCGTGTTTCCCTCAATTTTTATTCGATAGGCGCGACCCAACTTTTTTCTAATATATTTGTTTCTTATACATTATTGTATCTCAGCACATCCACTTCAGCATCATCATCTCCGCGACTCTAGTCTTTTGTTTGTGTGCATGTTTTACTACCCAATATAATCTAACAACTATCATGTAAAACTTCCCTTTGAGTTTCAGGGGTACCTTGTGTTCACACAAAACATCAGATGCATTTCTCCACTTCGATCATCCTACTTGTATTCTATGTGATAAATCTCTATCAATCCCCACATCATTATGTAAATACTTAAAAGGTCACAATCGTCGGTAATTCAACATCTAATATTTTAACTATTGCCTCGATGTTCCTAATATTCCTAAACTTAAATTCCATGTATTATGTCTTTGCTCTAAGTCTAAAACCCTTCTCTTCCAATTTCCAACGTTTCTAGCCAAGTTTCAAGCTTGACATTTACACCTTCAACATTTACACCTTCATGAGTCTTATCCACCAAGACAATGGCATTTCCAAACAACAAGCACCAAAACTCCATGTCCTTAATATGTCTGTGAGTTCATCCATGACAAGTGCAAAAAGAAGGGTTTAAAGCCGATCCTTGATGTAGCCTATCTATATTGGAAACTTTTCGGTTAATCTTCTTGAGGTCCTCACTCTTGTCACTGCATCCTTATACATGTCCTTGATAACTTCAATATGTGCTACTCTTATGTCTTTCTTTTTCAAAACCTTCCACGTATCTACTCTCATCAGTCTATCATGTGCCTTTTCTAGGTCAATAAACACGTGTGTAAGTCTCGTTTCTTCTCTCGAACTTTTCTATTAATTGTCTAAGGAGATGTGTATCCTCCATCGTCGACCTTCCAAGCATAAAACCAAATTGATTTTCAGTCACCTTACCCTCTTTTGCTTAATTTTCTTTGAATCACTCTTTCCCAAAGCTTCATGGTATGACTCATTAGCTTAATGCCCCTATAATTTGCACAATTTTACATATTTCCCCTGTTTTTAAACAAGGGAACTACAATAATTTCTCTCCATTGTTTGGGCATTTTCTTCGTTCTTAATATCTTGTTATACAACTTCGTAAGCCATCCAATGCCTTGATTCCGTAGGCACTTCCATACCTCGATAGGAATATCATCGGGTCCTACTGTTTTTCCTTTTTAATCGTCTTCAGAGTATTATCTACCCATGAAGTTTGACTTCGTCGATAAAAAAATCATGTTTCTATATTGTTCTGACGTGCTTAAATTTCCTAAGTTAGTTTGGTTATCCCGACCTTCATTATAAAAATGATGTAAATACCTCTTTCATCGCACTTTTATTTCCCCGTCATTCGATAACACCCTCTTTGTCTCATCTTTTATACATCTTATTTGATTGAAATCCTTTGTTTTCCTCTCTCTTGCTTTAGCTGTTTTATAGACCTGTTTTTCCCCTTCTTTTATGTCAAGTTGTCTATAAGAGTCTTCAAAAGCTTTATCTTTAGGTTCCTTTTTTATCATACTTTATCTTTAGCTTCTCGTACTTCTTTTTTGTTTCCTGCATATTTTTTCAAGTTTTCCTCATTCCTACAAGTGTATAGTAATTTATAAGCAGCTCTTTTGACCTTCACTTTCTCTTGTAAAACAAATATATTTATTTATATCTTGAATGCATTACTACCATTAACAGGTTTAGGTCCCGGAACACTTGTTGGCTCTGCGGCTTTTGATTTATTTCCCATTCATGCGGTTTGTGTTGTGGTTCCTAAAGCCGGAGAACTTAAAAAGATTTCAGATATTGGAGTGTGGCTTGTGGAGCTTGTTTGGTCTTTCTGGGCTTACATTTGGCTGTACATAATACTGGAGGTGATACGTGTTTATTATTGTCTTTATCTTAATTTATTGCGCAGACATGTTGTGACAGAATATAACTGCTGGCTACGAATTTCTTTATTAGATCAATTTACTAGAAGTTTTACTTCCAGTTTTTTGTTTATGATACTTCACAAGACTAAGCTATTGAACAAAAATATATATAGGAACTTTTATTTTATTATTTATAAGGTGAAGTTGTTTGAATCCAATTACGGACTGATGGGAGTAAAGTAAAACCTTTTATTTAAAATGTATCCCCTCCACCAAAACTTAAGGGTCTTTGGTCGGCTTGGCAAGAATTTTTTTGTTAAGATTTGACTATAGCATCTTTAGTAGTTTGTAAATTCCATTTGTAACAAAAAAGAGTAGCTCATATGTTTTTTATTCGGCTGTGAAATACATGTAAAGTTCTCTCTTTTTTTATGAATTATGGACGCATTGAAAAATAATGATTGGACGTATTAATCATCAGAGAGTAACATGTGTGCTACTGCTTTAAAGCTTGTTTCTTGAACTCGACCTATTTGTCTAGAAACCAGTCCATCTTTTCATGTGTTTTAGTAGTTATAAATGCCTTGTACATGTGTTCGAACTTCGTAGTTTTTTTCAGCATAAACAAATAAAGATGATTTTCATTGATGATTAATTAAAAAAGAAAAAAAAACTCAAGAGAATTTTTTATAGAGAAGTGAAAATTTATTGTTATTTGAACCAAATCTAAGAAGAACGTGGATCAACATATAATTTTATCCCGTTAGTCCATTGTTGGGTTGGTTGCATCTTGCCTGTTTTAGCACGAATTACTTGCTTTCGCAGGTGTGGACACCAGATGTCATTACTCTTCTTGAAGCTTTGCTGACAGTGCTGCAATATGGGTTACTGCTTACACATGCATATGCTCAAGACAAGCGTTGGCCATACGTGTCTTTGCCATTGTAGGTAACCTAACAATCTCAAATTATGTTCTTCTCTATTTACAGAATCACTCATCCAAGAAATTCGTTATTTGGTTAAAGCAAGAGAACCAATGCCTATTTTCTTTTTTCTGGCATCTATTAATTTTAATCAGACCAAGATCTGAGAGGCCGGAAGAATGGGTACCACCAGAAACTTCTACCAACAGGGATGGCAACAGGAATAATAAGTACCCAGGAATACTGGAAGTTAATGAAAATAGAGATGGAAATCATGCTGGTGTTTTATCTATCCGCAGTGGTAACATTCTGATTGAAAATGAATAGTTTGCACCTCTTTTTTTCTTGTAGATGTATTTTGATGGACTGAGGTATTGATATCTGTCCAAGAATGGAGCTGTTTAAATCCAGCTAAAGACTCAGGCTGGACTCTACATTTTTGCTAATGTTTTGTTAAAGATTCTTGAGAAACTCTGCTGAAAATATTAGAATTACTATATTCATCGACAATTATAAGTGACAACCATTTCCGTCTATTTATTCTAATATTCTTTATGTGAAATGTAAACCCCAGGTGCTACATATCAAAAGTTATCTGATACCATCGAATCCTCAGAGCAATCTAGTGAAGATATAGTTACATACAACGAGAATTTTCTAACCATCTGGAAGCAACAGTTCGTTGATGCACTCATGGTACAATGCTGTGTCATCTTTCGTTAGGATCTTTTTGGGATCATTTTATTTGCTGAATGGCTTATTTATCTTCCTTTACCAGTTTTCAAACTCAGAATCAAGAAAAGTGAACAATACATGGCTATGGCTAGCAAAGGCATTGTTGCAGTTTCTCTTTGCACCGTGGAGATTCCTATTTGCTTTTGTGCCTCCTTATCAAATTGCTCATGGATGGGTTGCCTTCATTTTTGCTTTAACCTTTATCAGCGGGATAGCTTACATTGTAACTAAGCTTACAGATATGATAAGCTGTGTAACAGGTTCACAGTTACTTTAAGATTTGTCTACAGTTACAAGTGTTAATATCTGAAGCCTTGTCCTACGTCTTTGGTATCAATATTATTCATGGTCTCAAATGCAGGTATTGATCCTTATGTCATAGCATTCACAGCACTGGCAGCTGGAACATCATGGCCAGATTTAGTAGCAAGCAAGATTGCAGCAGAGAGGCAGATAACAGCTGACTCTGCCATAGCTAATATCACTTGCAGGTTCTTTTAGTTGCTTCATTATTCTTTGAGGTTTCATGAGACATTTGAAGTATATATCTGCGGTTTTTGTTTCACATTTTAAATTATTTAGCTATTCAATTGTCACACATCGGAAACTTTTCAAATTATTTTCTTGTTTTGTTTGCATTAAGTACTCACATTGTGTTTGTTATGATTGGTAATAGCTGTTTTAGAATCATGTATGCCAAATGTGTTAATATATGACCGACCAGACAATCAAACTTAAGCTGTTTTATAACACCTCTGTCGTGATACAAGACATCCTGCCGAAAATAACAGGCTTCACTCCGATAACAGACTACGTTAGCTTGCCTTCAAGCCTATAATGTGAAAACCATTGTTATAAAAGTTGATCGAACAATTTTATGAATCATTTCTAACATCTTCCACAAATTGACATGAGATCCATTGTGTATCAATTGTTATTCCCATATGTTTCTGTACAAGCAATCAGTTGCATAAACTAGAGATTTTAATAGCAAAAGTCGTATTAACCGACACAGTTTCACTTATTAAATATGTTTGTTTCATTTATCCTAATGAAGCAACTCGGTGAACATATATGTTGGCATTGGCGTACCGTGGCTCATCAACACATCCTACAATTTCTTTGCATACAATGAACCATTGCGGATAGAGAATGCGGAGGGGCTCAGCTTCTCTTTACTTGTGTTCTTTGCTACTTCTGCAGGATGTATTGGTGTTTTGGTATTTCGGCGGATTACTTTGGGTGCTGAGCTTGGAGGTCCCAGATTTTGGGCCTGGATCACTAGTGTTTATTTCATGCTGCTATGGCTTATTTTTGTTGTACTTTCATCTTTACGTGTTTCTGGCATTATTTAAACTATTTTTCATGTCCTGGCCTAAGTATATGAGAAAAGGTGATGAACATATATGATATATGGTGGCTGTATAGTTATTGGCTCTTTTGATATTTGGCGAACTTTTTTTATGCAACGCAGGCATTGTTAATCGTGAGATCATATCCACCATACATGGTTTAAAAATGAGGTTCGATGCCATGCTGAGTGCCTTTCTATGTATACGTTGGCACGCTAGAAGGTTAAAATGTGCTTAAAAATTGGCTTTGCGTGGTGATATCCTTTTGAAAATATTAATGCTTTTTCTATTTTCTTTAAGTTAAATTTCGAGGTGTACATATTTTAATATCGGATAAAATTAGCGGTGTATTAAAACGTATATTTTAATACTCAAGCTACTGTCCCTTTCCTGTTACGCAGAAAAAAAAATAAAAAGCGCAGGGAAGGAGAGAATGTGCAAGAGGAGGAAAAAAAAGGGAACGGTGAAGGATATTTTGGTGAATGAATAAAATGTATAAAATTAATCCACCGTTTTACAAAATTTATCCTCCTATTTTATGTATCCCTTCATTTCAAATTCGTATCAATCTTTTTTAATTATCCTATTGATCAAATATGTTTATCATCTTCACTCTTTTGGTGTGTCGTATATGTATTTTTCTAACTGCATAAGGTAAAAACAATATATTTAACGCCCGAAATAACTTTGCACTATAAATGAGTACAAGAAACATCAGTTCGTGAATTCCACTAAATTAAGGTTGATACAATATTAAAACATGGAATAACTCGGTAAAAAAGATCTACTTTTTGGCATAGGTGATCAACATTGGATTGTCTTCGGTTATCTTGAATCCTTGAAGCCCCTGCATTGCAACTGTAGACTGCATTTCATTCTCGTACTCAACAAAAGCAATTCCTGGCTTTGCTTCAACCATCCTAACTTCCTTAAATCCAGGACATTGACTGAACAGCATTTGCAACATCATTGAAGTTGTCTGAGGAGGAAGATTCTGAATGAATAAGATGTTATTCGGTGGAGCAGGAGCCTCTGGAACAGCCCTTGCACCTGCAAATGGTATTTGAGACAACTGCACCACGCAAAAATATAATGAGTCCAGAATTCCTAGAAAAACAGAAAATAATAGACAATGGAGACAAAAATGCAAAGAACTATATCAGGACAAAGTCCTAGATATCCTTACAGGAGGGGCAGCACCATAGGCACCAGCATATGCAGGATTCAGACCCGTTGATGCCTGATTAGCATCAGTTTGATCCTTTTTCTTTCTTCCTGCATCACACAGAGAAGCATCCGGCCGAAATAAACGGCCACGAAAAAAATTAGTGAATGCGAAAGGTCCTGAAGAAAATGCACCCTTTTTCTCAATATTGTACTCCACCCACAAATCTTAAAAACTATAGATTTCATTACCCAAATTCCAGGAAACACGTTTCAAGTATACTGTGAACAACAGACATTATCAACTTTTTGAATTCTCTGCTCTATACAATCCAATAGCCATATATGTAAGAAGCAATACTATTCCTGAATCCGATTAGGGAATAGACAGATACCCACGAAATGAGAGACAAATTAACATCCGTATATGTTGTATAACAAATACAAATTCATACTCATAAGAATATACAAGCCACAGTTCAGAGCTAAGTTTCGATACCACACCTTCTGTTACATAAAATTGCAGGCCCTCATATCTTCATAAACATATTTAACATGTTAATAATGAAGCCCACTAGATCACATCAAAAAATATGTTAACATGCATTTCACTTTTCAAATTTGTTGTAAAATACCATACAACTTCATTGTCTTGAATGCATATAAGTTTTAATTTTTGCAACACCGCACTTATAAAAGGAAGGCAGAGTGATGGAGACAGATTACAGAAGAATGTATGAATGGTTTTGTAGCACAATTGCTCATTTAGCTTGTGATTTGGAATTTTTACCTAAAACAAACATCATTTCACCATAAAATAAGAAAATACAGTTACATTCATACATTAAATTGCTCTAGAAAGATGACTTACCTCTATCGTCATGCTTCCTTCTTTTTTCTCGAGGCATAAAAGTTCCATCTGCCTTTGCAATGATATCTGATTTTGTCTTTGCATATTGTATCCTCTGCCATAGGTATACAATTAAAATACTTTCAAACACAGAAAAAGAGAATCTCACATATAATAAGAAATTATCGATGCTATATTCACATTTCTCAACCAATGAGGCTATCACGAGGTGACTGCAAAAACAAATGCACCCTTGCTCCATGGGGAAACATCAAGAAAAGAGAATCTCACATATATTAGCAGAGTAATAACAAATTATCGATGCTATATTCACATCTCTCGACCAATGAGGCTATCACGATGTGACTGCAAAAACAAATGCACCCTTGCTCCATGGGAAAATATCAAGAAAGACGAGCAATTGCCCGGAGCTTGAGTTACTGTTAACCAATCCGCTCATTACACGCAATACAAAGCCTATAGACACAAACTGTCCATGGGGATTTAGATTTTTCTCGTTTTTATATGAATTTAGTTGGAGTTTTTCTTCTAATATTAAGGCAAGATTCAGTCGTGCACCTAATTGCTTCACTAATCAGAATGTAGAACCATAGATGTGAACCGAAACAGCTGGAACAAATGAATAGCATTAACTCGATTCATTTTTCTGGTAAGATAGCAACTAGTGAATAATATCTCGTTAAAAACGAAACTGAAATTCAAGTAAAATACTGCAAAAGAGAAATTTTAAAAATCAGAAAAGCACACCATGGGCTTGTCGTAAAACGGAAACCCTTGCATCTGACGATGCGCATTGGCGGCGGAAGAAACCTCCTCGAAAACGACCCATGCTTGCCCCTTGTGTTTTAGGGTTTTGAACGCTAAAACCTCCAATATTTTCCCGAACTGAGAAAACACAGCGAGCAGAGATTTTTTCAACTCTATAGACAAACAAAAACAAAATCATTCCGCTGCATCTTTACTAACAAAACAAAAGTAATATCAATTTTTTTTTACAAAATTACGTGAATTAAAGAACATACCGTCGAGCTTGGTTTTCTCGTTGAGGTTGTTAATGTAGATTGTCATGTTGGGTTGGATGTCAGTAGCCGTAGGGTTAACCTCCGCCATGGATACGGCCGTCTTCTGGTGACTTGCTCTAATTGAATTTCTAACAAAGCTTCGACGTTCATTGCGAAGGGTGTGGATTCGTTTTTGGGCTATCTATATTGGGCTAGAATTTGAGATTTAGCAATTCGTCACTTCCACATAGCCCAAATAGGGCCCAAAAAACAAGGATCAAGGGATAACAATAACATTTTTTTTTTCTTATCAAGAAATATTTTTTTTTATGTGTTCACTGAGTTAAAGGAGTGCTGATTTAATGAACCAAATGCCCAAATTGAACCTTCTTCAAAACCTCATTCTTAATGATTCGTCGATTATAAGTGGGATTGATACGATTCTTATAGGCTTCAATGTGAATGACTACAATTTCCCTCTTTTTGTCCATCGGATCCAAATCTGTGGCCCGACCATTGGTATTATCTTCATTGTAATATATGATCCAAGCAGATTCTGCTCTGATTTTTTATGGGAGCACGACCTAATTTCCATTTATTAGGCTGAAAGAAGTTTTTTTGGTCCCCTCCTGGGGATTAGTTCGTTAAGCCTAGACGACACTTCGAGAGCTCCTCCACCATAACCCTTGAGATCGGCCTAACCTGGCTTTCAAATCTTGCATCAAGGCCCGGTTTGTGACTTCTACTTCTCCATTATTTGTGGGTGAGTCACCTAGATAAAAGTCTGATATATTTTCATATGACACAAACTTGAATCTCTATCCTCTGAAAGTGTTCTCCAATATCAAAAATCAATTTTATCAACACTTTATACCTGCAAACAATGTTTTTCTACAAAAATTTCAACAGATATACGTGCTGAGGGTTTCGCCTATACCCACTTCAAAAAATAATCCTCAACCACTAGAAAAAATTTCTTAAAGCTGGAGAAATCGGAAAATGCCCAACAATTTCAATGTCTCATTGATCAAAAGGACAAGTAGAGATCGCTGCCCTCATAAGCTGATTAGGTCGGTGCTGGAGGGTAGTGTGCCTTTGACAACTATAACAAGATATCACCATGTTCTCCAACACAAATGGCCAATAATGTCCAGGCAAAAGAACTTTCCGAGCTTACTCATAGGCTCCTAGATGATTCCCACAACATCTCTCATGCATTTATCTTACAATATAATCAAATTCGTCTTTACATAAACAACAGAGTAGAGGTTGAGAGTAAGAATTTTTGTACAAGACTTCTTCAATTAATCATTATAAACAGCAGAGCTCTCACCTTAAATCTCCTAGCTCGCCCCACCTCTACGGGAAGCACTCCTCAATCCAGATAATCAGATACTACATTCCTCCAATCTCTTTCTTTTAACTCAAAAAATATCGAACTCTTGTGAGGACTAGTTCCACTTGCATAAGTACACCTCGATCTTTCCAACTATGTAGTGAGCTATCCATTCGAGCCAACTGGCCTGCCTTCTCGTTTTCCTTCCTGGAACTTGCTCAAAAACTATTTTCTCGAATGAAAGACTCGTTTTTCTTCCTTGGAACTTGCTCAAAAACTATTTTCTCGAATGCTTCTTTCATTCGATGAATAATTTTGACATGTTCGATCATTTTTTCATTCTTGACCTCGTAGTTTCCATTGATTTGTTGGGCAACCAACTGAGAGTATGAAAATATGTGAATTCTCCTGTGGCCCCCACACTCTTGGTTGTTTGCAATCCGACGAGGACAAGGCTTGTACTCTGCCTCATTGTTAGATTTATTGAAATCTAAACATATTGTCAACTTCACCTTGTCAACCTTTGGTGATACCCACATCACACACACCTCTCTTCCCTTATTACAGGCCGATCCGTCCACATAAATTTTTCACATATCTAAAATTTGTTCCCGCAACATTTCGGTTAAGAAATTCGATAAGGCTTGCACCTTGATGGTTGTTCTTGATTCATACCGGATATCATTGTAACGCCCCAAAAATTTAAAAGTCCACGCAAACCACATGCATACAATTATTAAATTACTTGTGTATTTCAATTAATTGTTTTAATTACAGGAATTAATTATGTTGTGCATATTTACATGTGTAAAATATATTTTCTACATTGTTACATAAAAATGTATTTTTAAAGGCTATTCGACTTGCGATCGAGGAACGGAGACCGATGGCTGAAAAAATAGAAAATGTTTTTATTCGTTAATTGTTTTTTATTATCTAAAGTATGGGTGATGCTTTTTCTTATTTTTGAAAATATGAGGTTTTTACTGTGATTTTATACGCTGAGACGTAATTTTTATCGGTGTTGGTTTTTCAACAAAAATGCAAACGTTTTGGCAACCCGAGTAACAAATTCACAAACTTATTTAAGCAAAAATTATTTTTAATATTTTAATTAATCACTAATGAGCTTAAATGGGGCTAATTATATGTTTAATGGGCCTAAGCCTAATTAGTAATTAATTAAATATAAAATATATTAAAAATCATCCCCCACACTCATAACTCACGCCCCACACTCATTAAAAATTCAGAAAACTCTCCCCCACCCCAACACACGACACACACATCTACAATAATTGAAGGGAAAAACCGAGAGTTTTGCAAGGAAAAGTCTAGCCAAGGTCTTGCCCCGTTCTTCACAAATCGTCAACGTTTATTCGTGCGTTTAAAACGCAAAGGTACGCCATATTCTCTTTTTACTCATCATCATACCATATTATGTAATTGTTTATAAATTTGCATGAAAACAAGTCACCAAGTCCTATTTTCGTAACTATGTGCATATATGCTTTAAACTTGTGTTTTTAATTCCAAAAATCATGTTTAATTTGTGTTAAGGGGCTGCCATGGTTAGGGTGTGGATTAAGAGTGTTTTACACAAAGTTTAAAGGTCTAGAACAACACCCAAACGCAGCAAACAAGAAGCGTGCAAGCTGGTACCATAAATATGTCATGTGATCAAGGGGCTCGGGTTATGGGGAGTAAAGGCTGAGCTTGGATTCGGTTGGGACCAGAGCTTGGCTAGGGTACGTGAGGGGTCAAGGGAAGAGTCCTAGCCACGCTAGGACTCGAGTCAAGAGGGCCGGGAGGAGTCCTAGCAAGCTAGGACTCCCACCCGTGAGTTTCAAGGAAGTGGCGCAGATGTGCAGCACCTTGTACAGGAGAGATGGCTCAGCCTGGGGGATCTGGGCTAGGCTAGGTCGACTCTTTAGGGTCCTAGTATGATCCTAGTTAGGGTGTTTTAGGGTCTGGTTGGCTGGATAGAAGGCTGGAACCAGAAACGTGTGCTGTACAGAAGTGGGTCTCATGAAGGGCTGTAGGTGTTCGGCCTTAGGGTGTCAGTCAGGGGCTGGACCAAGGCTCTTGGCTACGGTTTGGGACATGTATTAAGGTCCTAGGATGAGTCTTGATGGGATGGTTCAAGGGCTGGATCGTTGGTTAAGTGGCTAGGGAAGAAAACTTAGAGTCCTATCCAAGTAGGAGTCTCCGCCATGGCTTGCAGCTCCTGCTGAGGCTTTGGTTCGAGCTCATTGTCGGTTCCTAGGGGTGCTAAGGGTCCAGTATGGTCCATAGGGGGTCTGGCTCGAGTTTGGCTCATGGTGGTTCGAGCTTGGCTCATGGAATAACGAGTTTGGCTCAAGGGTGCCTAGGCGGGTTTTTGGGGCTGTTCTGCAGCTCATGTGTTGCTTCGGTTTTGGGGCTTAGAGTCAGGTACAATGGGTGCTAATGGTTCAGGATGGTGCCTAGGTGTGTTGGATAGGGTTTGGCTCGAGGTGGCTCGGTCGTGGCTCGAGTAAATTAGGAGATGGCTCGGTGTGTTCGATAAAGGGTCAAAAACAAAAATTAAAGAAGTAAAAATTGAATCCGTGGGTCCATGGATGTGGCTCATGACATGGAAGGGTAGAATAAATACTAAAAATGTTATGTTTAAAATTTGGGATCAAAATAATGAGTTTTGGATTTATTCGAGATTTAATCGCCACACGAAACGCTAATTAACGAGTTAATTGAAAAACCTAGTTTTAAGCTTTATAAAATTATGGAAATTGGTTTAAGCTGAAT
The DNA here is from genome assembly GCF_022965805.1 of Primulina eburnea. NCBI lineage: Eukaryota > Viridiplantae > Streptophyta > Magnoliopsida > Lamiales > Gesneriaceae > Primulina > Primulina eburnea. Next base: position 56,091,065 of record NC_133101.1, read on the forward strand.
AATTATTAGAAGTCTAATTTTTTAATTTAGGAATTTTATATTAATGTTTGGCTTAATTCGGGATTAAAATGCATTAATACGTCACATTTAAAGATTAATTTAAAAGTCCTCATTTTAGGCTAAATAAAAATATGGAAAAAATTCATGTAGGCTTAAATAATTATTTGGGACATGTTAGTGTCAATGAAATTAAGAAAATGTCTAAAACGAGAAATTTTACATCCAGGGGTAAAACTGTCTTTTTACACCTGAAAATTAGTAAACGTCATGACAGTGTCCGTAATGCTGTTTTATATGCTAATATGATTATTTTCAATGATTATGGATGTTTATATGATAATATGTCAATTGTATATGCTAAAATGTTTATTTTAAACATTAATGATGTAAAAATGTTTATTTTAAAATGTTCATGGATATTTATGATTTTTAATATGTTAAGTTATGATTTTTAAATGTCTATGATTTTTATAATTTAAATATGGGCATTTAAAAGACATGTTGCATGCTTGGTTTCAAAATAAAAATGATATTATATGCATGTTTTTATTAAGTGATGATAACATGTTGAAGAATGTGAAGGGATTGTGATTACTACATGTTGGAAATATCGTGAGGGTTATGGTACCAGTGGGAGCCCGACGGTCGTTTTTTCTTGATACGAATATGAATACGAATACGAATACGAATATGTTAATACGTAGGCCAAGGCTCAGTTGACCGGTGAGAGTGTTGCTAGTGTCCCCGCCTCCCAGTACTGTGGTTTTCTTTAGATGGATCCATCGCCCAATACGTTTAAGAATACGAGTCACAATCACGATCTAAATTCAACATACACGAACATGAATATGAATATGTTAATATGAATATGAGGACATGGATATGTTGATATGAATATGGATATGAATATGTATATGTTTATATGAAAATGTTTATGCATAAGATTATGAAAATGTTTTAATTTAAAAGTTTTATGCATCATGAAAATGTTTATGTTTATGCATCTTCATGAAAACGATATTTTAAGTACAAATATTTTTCACTGTTATATGTTAACTGTATTACGTATTACTTGTTATCAAGAATATGACGTGTTGAGTCTTTAGGCTCACTAGGTGTGATTGATGCATGTGATATTGATTATGAATATGATAATGGAGGTCTTGATGGTCGACTTTGCTGGACTGAAAGTGCACATAACCCGAGGACCGACGCTAGCTTTCCGCACTAGTTATTATTTATGATTTTAAGTAATGTTAAAGATATTTTTGTCTTTTATTTATGTTATGAGAGATTTTTGAGAGGTTATAGTATGAGCTATACTTTTCAAATAATGTTTTTAGGTTGGTAAAATGTTTGACGATTTTATGCTTTAAAATATTTTCCTTTGGATTTTTAAATGGCAGTTGGATGTTTATTTTAAAATGCTGTCAAAAATATTTTATGGTTCGGCCGATGTTAAATGAGGTTAAAAAACAAATCTAGCACGTTTTAAGAAAACGAATAGGAGACGTTTCAATTATACTCGCCAAAGAGTTTTTTGTGAGCACAATAACATGATGTGTTGGAAAATAGGACCTTAGCTTCTGAGATATCATGAACAGAATGAGCACCAATTTTTTAACACGGAATATCTAACCTCGGCGCATTTGAGGGCATGTGACATGTAGTATACATTGGACATAATCTTGCAATTTTACCAATACCAAGCTGACGGCCCCCTCAATGGCTTATAGATATACCCACAATCGTTCTCCCAAAGCAGGATTGGCAATAACCATGATTTCAAACGGATATTTTTTTAACTCATCAAAAGCTCTGTCGCATTCCAGGCTCCATTCAAATTTCTATTTTTTGCAAGTTGAGAAAGAAATACATACTTCGATGAGCTGACCTAGATATAAACCGAGGGAGGGTCGCGATCCTACCCTATATTTGTTGTACTTCTTGTTAATTCCAAGGAGATACCATGTATTCAATATTCAAATGTCTTCATCTTTTACGGGTTCGCCTCAATCCCTATTCCATTCACCATGAATCCTAATAATTTCCCACTCTTTACTCCGAAACATAATTTTGCGGATTTAACTTAAGCCTTTGGGACCTGAGCGTGTTGTAAGTCTCTTGAGGACTGGCCAGGAGACCCAAACAATACGCAGACTTTACCAATATATCATCCATATATACTTCCATATTTTTTCTCATTTGTTGGGCGAACACCTCATCTATCGCTGATAGGTCACACGTGCATTTTTTTGTCCAAAGGACATCAGCACATAACATTAAGTCCCGTCAGAAGTGACAAAACTCACTTTTTCACGACATGTTTCAGCCAATGTGATTTGATGATAGGCTTGGTAGGCTTCCATAAAGCACAAATGTTTATGGTTAGCGACGGAGTCTACTAACTGATCTATCATAGTCAGTCTGTAGAATCTTTCGGATAAGCTTTGCTAAAATTTCGAAAATAAATGCACATTATCCACTTCCCATGCACATTATCCACTTCCCCCGACATCTTTTGAACTAGCACAACATTGGACAACCAGGTATCCTTGATGTACACGCCTTCAAATAGTTCCTTGACCCCCTCTTTGATCTCTTTATCTTTATCTGGAACAAATTGCCTTCAATTTTACTTGATAGGGTGAACCCCGGGCGAGACATTTAGATAATGTTCCCTAAGCTGGGATCAACACCACAGAGCTCCCCTGCCGACCAAGTGAACACCGCTAAATCGATTTTGAGATATGCAAGGAGTTCCAGTTTAACTTGCTCCTCCAGATAGGCCGCCACCATCGCAAACTTCCCTTCCTCTCCCAACTCTACCACCTCTTTTTCTCCTTCACCCCACATTTCCGATCTCATCCTGGGATCAATATATATAAAAGATCCCAATCCAGCTAGTTAGTTTCAACACACACAAAATGAAAAACGATCATTAATGAACTCTATTTGTTATGTTATGTCCTCGCGAATAAAATCTAACAATTTCTTTATATAAAGATGGATATTATTGAATTTTATTGCCATAGAATATAAACTAGATTTTTTTTAAAAAAAGTTGTAAGTTTAACAGAAAAGTTAATTTATCTTTTTTGCAAATTTTTGTCTTTAAATCCGGAATAATGAGCTATTATTGGATCCATATCTTGTCTCAAATAATTGTATTTGAACTAGATTGAAGTGGAAGGGCCATCTTGATAATTGTTGTGCTGGAGTTGGATTTGGAGCATGCAAGTGGCAAGTGATTGTAAGCAGGCGTATAGCGGGCATGTGGATAAAAGTGGCAAGTTTTACTCTCGGCGTAGCTTCATAGTTGGCCCGCATTGTGCGACCTATTTAACGGCTATTACCCACCAAATGTGTTATACCCGGTGGGGTCATTGCCTTTACCCAAGAGGTACAACAAACAAAGAGCAAAGAAAAAGTCAACCTTGAATCACACATCAAAACACTATCCCCGACAATGTTTAATTCAGCAGAAGTCAACCTTGAATCACACATCAAAACACTATCCCCTTCAATGTTTAATTCAGCAGACAGCAAACAAAACAAGGTCATCTCTTCTAAGATTGAAAATTTAGGACTTGACATATAGGTGGTGGATTCAAGAACACAATAAAATGAAATGAAAGTTATAATAGCTTGCACGTCGACAGATTGGGGGCGGAACAAGTTAACAGATTGCATTACCATTGCAAGGTGCTTACCCTAATCACGACTTCGACCACAATAAAAAATCTAAGCTCTCTTGTGCCCCAGATTTTATATCTGTACAGCTTTCACATCATTTCTCCACCTCTTTCAAAGTTCAATCCATTTTCAGTAACTCATTACATCATGTCAGCAATTTCACTCAACTGAGTCTCTAAACAATTTAATACAATCCTCAATAGGTTTCGGCGTAAATTTGTGATTATGTTCTTCTATAGAAAGCAACAATTACACCCAACAGCCAGTGAATGCTTTCGAAGAATGGCACAGAAGATGCTATCAGGACAGAGGATGGTTGATGAATCTGACTACATCAAATGTTCCGGTCAGGGATTCAAACAAATACACATCAAAACACAAAATGAGGCAGGAGGTGATTTTTATAAACGCAACTCAATTCATCAAGCCCGTAAAACAATATTAATCACCGGAAATTACACAAGATGCACATATAGAATCACTATTCCAATCACAAAATACTCAGGTTGCTCCATTGTCCACTAACCATATTATAGATTACTATTCACTTCCAGTTTCATAACCGAGATAATAGTCCACATATTTGATATAATTAAGCAAAAGAATTAATCTTTTATCGGACGAATAACATATGTAAGAAAGCTGCCATGAAAGTATACAAAGACAACATGGCAAAATCATATCCACCTCACCTAAATCTCAGAAACAAGAGAAATACTCCTAAGATTGCCCCTTTTGCACTTCTCTTCCAAAGATTTACAATTCAATCCACACCCGCATTGAGGACAAACATAAAAGTTATCGATTGGAAACTCCGCAGATGCAACCCCCACAGAAAACTCAAGATTTTCACCATTCCTCCTGACTTCCACAATATTTAACCAGAGAAAAAGTACTTTAACCCTGACCCCAGATAAATTAGTCAGCGTATCTTTGTATATATTACCACTGATTCTAGGATTGTACTTCAATTGATAAGATCCTTCCAAAGAAAAACTGCAAGAGCCGTTTAAATAGGCGTCGAATCTGCCAGACGACGGGTCAAGATCATAGTGGGTTATGCCTTTTGGGAGGATCCCCACAGGAAAATCGTAGGACTGGAGCAATTCGTAGGCCGTGGGAGCGGTGGAGGTGGCAGCCACAGCGGATAAAAAGATGAGAGAGAGGATGGTAAAGCAAAGTCTTTGGTATTTTGACGGCATTCTCTGTATATTCTTGATCCAACTCTAGTTTATGGAAGGAGAAAGAAGATTACGAGCAAAAAACCAAGATATTGCGATCAATTCAATCTGACGACGGCAATAAGGACGGATGAATTAGAGGAGTGCCCAAAATTCGGAATTCTCGTATAAAAGAAAATCAATTGAAATCTGATTAGAGACAAATTCGGGGATCAGTGTTGATCTGAAAAACAAAGAAAAGGGAACCCAACAAGTTGCGTTTTGTCTATTGTAAATTAAATGGATTGGTTCGAGGAGTTGGCAGTTGCAAATTGCCATATTAGCCAGACAGTCAACCTTTAAGGGGGGGAGTGTAGCACACGCGCTTTAAACCAACATCAAATAAAAATATTATATACATTAACTAAAATTCATTATAAAAGCTAATTCATGTTTATTTATATGACAAATAATAATTATTTTTGTAATAATAATCGATTTGTGTATTATAATTTTTGCTTACATCTAAATTTTAAAATATTGTTATCCGATGCAATTAAAACCTCAAACAAGAAAAAATATGTCTTTTTGAAACGATCTCACGAATTTTTATATGTGATAATAAAAAATAATACTTTTAACATAAAAAATAACATTTTTATATAGATGAACCTAATAATATATTCGTCTCACAAAATACGACCTGTAAGACTGTCTCACACGATATTTTTGCCAACAAAAAAATCATAATTTAATTTTTCTTATCAATATTTGGACGACTTTATCCGATTGATTTCATCCTACATATAGGGACACGTGAATCTTGTACATCCAAATCATATAAATCATTGCCCCCACGTGTAACATCAAATCAACCTATTTATCCAATACTCCGTCAACCATGGTTTTACTCAATACAAAAGAAAAACAGTTGCGGTTCTCATAATTTAAAAATAAAACAAAATATCAACCAACGCAGTTTGTCGAAATAATCTAAATTTTTATACTATCATATTCATAATAAAAAATGATAGTTTTAACATGAAAAATAATATTTTTTTATAGATAATTCAAGTAAGATATATGTCTAACAAAATACGACCACACCGTAAAATCATCTCATACGAATTTTTGTCCATTTCAAAATGCTTGTCGATCAATGCAAAATCACTATTACAAGATTATATGCATTCAAACAAATGATATTTACATGAGAAAAAAGAGGATTGGTTTTAACAATCCTCACCTTTGTTGAAACGAAATAAATATTTAATTGTGGCATTGGAGTGAAAAGGATGTGACCCACGATGCAACCATTTGTGAATTTCGGAAGTAAAACCAAACCACGTTTTTGGATCTTTATTATTATGATAACAAGCCGTGCAATTTTGACTACTTCAACGGATTCAAAGGGGATATTCCCTACCTCAGCAGCTCTGAATTCGAAGATCCGCCTACGATATATTCTCGGAGCGTGTAACGTCGTCGTTCCGTCCGGCTTCGTTATGCTTCGAGAAGAGGTAGAAGCCTATTGAAGCTGAATCGGCGACCGTTTCCGTCCACACAGTCGAATCCACAACCACACTCGGGGCTCTCCTCGAAATTATCGGCTGGGAAATCAGCAGACGCGATGCCGACGGAGAGGTCGATATCATCCCCGTTCTTCGTCACCACCACAATGTCGATCCAGAAAAACAGTATCTTAACTTGAATACCGGTCAGATTGCTGATCTTCTTCTTCGTAATCGTGCCGGTGATTTTGGTCTTGTACTTGAGGTCGTATCCTTCGATGGTGAAGGTGCAGGTTTTGTTCAGGTATACCGCGAAATTTCCCGTGCTGGAGTCCAGTTCGTAGCCCGTCACGCCTTTAGGCAGGAGACCTATGGGGAATCCGTAGGCTTGGAGAACTTCGTACACTGTGAGAGAGCTGGCGGCGGAGAAGATGGCGAGTAAGCTGAGTACAAGGACAAGGAGGCGCGTGATTGAAGACATGGCTGCTGGTGCAGTAGCGTGGAAGATTTGTGGGAGCTGCCAATTGAAGGGCAACTTCCAGCGTTTAACAGTATTTTATTCGTACAATATATATTTATATTATCTTTTTCAAAAAGGTTTCTAGATAAACACAATTCCGAAAAGAGTTGTTTTGCTTTTTTTAGAGTTGAATAAAGTTTTTGATGTGAAGCCTTATTAATAATATATTTGGGAATTATTATAAATTGGAGTAATTACTTACTTGTATATAATTATGAATTTATGCATAAACCTTGTCTTTCAAACAAAACGGAGTAAATTGCTTCTAATCTTCTTGAAAAATCTCAAAAAAAAAATGTTATAAATTAGTAGAGAGAATGAGAGAAAAAAAGTACTCTTTATTACAACTAAACACATCTATTTATAATGTAGAAAGGTTAGTCTATAAAAGGAACATTACAATCATATCAATCACCTAAATATCATATATATATATATATATAACACTCCTTTTTAGATGATTGATGGAGAATCCAATGTTGCCTCGTTAAAACATTGTCAGTAAAACCCAGTGGGAAAACCTGAACGAAGAAAAAAGAGTACAACAACTAATACTCCCCCTGATTTCAATCACCGAAGATCTGTTAATTGATGCATCTCTATCTTGTACACCAATTTCTTGAATGTTGATGTTGGTAACGCTTTTGTGAATAAATCAGCTACATTGTCACTAGAACGAATTTGTTGTACATCAGTATCACCTTCTTCTGAAGTTCGTGTGTGTAGAAAAACTTTGGCGAAATATGTTTCGTTCGATCACTTTTGATATATCCTCCTTTTAGTTGTGCGATGCAAGCAGCATTATCTTCAAATATAGTCGTCGGGCTATCTTTCATTGTTGGTAACCCGCATGATTCTTGAATATGTTGGGTTACGGACCTCAACCACATATATTCTCTGCTTGTTTCATGCATTGCAATGATCTCAGAGTGATTAGATGATGTCGCTGTTAAAGTTTGCTTTTGTCGACTTCCATGAAATAGCAGTGCCCCCTCGTGTAAACACATAACCTGTTTGGGATTTGGCTTTATGTGGATCTGAAAGATAGCATGCATCTGCATATCCTATTAAAGATAAATCTGATTTTTTCGAATTAAAACAATCCCATGTTAGTTGTACCACGAAGGTAACGAAATATGCGTTTCACACCATTCCAATGTCTTCGGGTTGGAGAAGAACTATATCTTGCTAGGAGATTAACAGAAAATGCTATATCTGGTCGAGTGCAATTGGTGCATTGTGCAATTTGCAAGATATGACAATGCACCAATTGCACTAAGATATGGTACTTCAGGACCAATGATTTTTTCTCCATGTTCAAGTGGACGGAAAGGATCTTTATTAGTGTCGAGTGATCGGACGACCATTGGTGATGCTAATGACTGTGCTTTGTCCATGTAAAAGCGTTTTAATATCTTTTATGTGTATGAAGATTGATGAACAAACATTCCTTCGGATAAATGTTCAATTTGCAATCCAAGACAGAACTTTGTCTTTCCCAAGTCTTTCATCTCAAATTCACTTTTTAAATAATTGGCAGTTTTGGTGAGCTCTTCGGGAGTTCCTATAAGATTTAAATCATCGACATATACTGCCACGATTGCAAAACCCTCATCCGTTCTTTTTGTAAAAATACATGGGCAAATAACATCATTTGTATAACCTTCTTGTAGTAGAAACTTGCTAAGACGATTGTACCACATGCGTCCGGATTGTTTTAATCCATATAATGATTTTTGCAATTTTATTGAGAACATGGTCTTGGGGGTTGTATCACTTGCTTCTGGTGGTTTAATTCCTTCAGGGATTTTCATGTATATGTCGTTATCAAGTGAATCATATAAATATGAAGTGACCACATCCATTAGTCGAATGTCCAAATTTTCTGATACAACCAAGCTAATCAAAAATCGAAAAGTGGTGGCATCCATCACAGGTGAGTATGTTTCCTCATAGTCGATTCCAGGTCTTTGAGAAAAACCTTGAGCTACAAGTCTGGCTTTGTATCTTACAATTTCATCATTTTCATTCCTTTTTCGTACAAACACCCATTTGTATCCTACAGGGACTACATTTTTAGGTGTTTGAACTACGGGTCCAAACACTTTACGTTTTTCTAGAGAATCTAATTCAGCTTGTATAGCTTCTTTCCATTTCGGCCAGTCATCTCTTTGTTGACAATCTTTAACATATTGTGGTTCGGGGTCATTAACACCTTGCGTGATATCAAGGGCCACATTAAGAGTGAAAACATTGTCAATGTTTGTTTTTCTCCGATCCCATATTTTACGAGATATCAAATAATTTGTTGAAGTCTCGGTATTTTCATGTGATCATGGTTCTCCCTGAATCACGTTATCCACATCTGTTTCATTTATTTTTCTTGTTGTATCATGTAAGGTTGCTTCTTCTGGAGCTTTCAATTCTTGCTTTTCTTGCACCTTTCTTTTCCTAGGTAATGTATCCTTCGAACCAATCGGTCGACCACGTTTCTGACGTATTTTAGATTCATTTGCGGTGAAGTATTAGATGGTCCTGTAGGAACATCGATCTTCACTGGAGTATTCTCTACTGGTATGTGTGACTTTGTTACAATTTTTGTATTAATACAAAAGCATCGGGCGATTCATTAGCAATTCTTTGCAAGTGAATGATCCTTCCAACTTCTTGATCACATTGATTGTTTTGGGGATCATAATGTGATAATGTTTTCTCATTCCAACAAATTTTTCGTTGTTCTTCTGGATACAATTTTGCTCTTCCCAGTGTTGGAAAATCACTTTCATCAAAATGACAGTCTGCAAATCTTGCGGTAAACAAGTCGCCTGTTAATGGCTCCAAATATCTAATGATAGAAGGTGAGTCATATCCCATATAAATTCCAAGTCTACGTTGTGAACCCATTTTGGTCCGTTGTGTAGGTGGGATGAGTACTTGTACCGCACAACCAAATACTCTAATGTGAGAAACTTCAGGTTCTCGACCATACGCAAGCTGCAAAGGTGAGTATTGGTGGTAATTAGTTGGTCTTACACGAATCAGTGATGCAGCGTGTATGATAGCATGACCCCATGCTGAATATGGTAGTTTTGTTTTCATGAGTAGTGGTCTTGCAATTAATTGCAATCTTTTAATAAATGATTCTACAAGACCATTCGGTGTATGAACATGAGCAACTGAGATCCCAATTGATATACAAAAATCATCAAATGCTTGTGATTTGAATTCAGCAGCATTATCAAGACGAATTGTCTTGATTGGGTGATCAGGGAATTGAGCTCGTAATTTAATAATTTGACCAAGTAGCTTTGAAAAGGCTATATTTCGAGTTGCAAGCAAACTAACATGTGACCACCTAGTTGAATACTGCTGAAGAATATCCCCATGGATTCTTTCCAAGAATGTTGAAATTTCAATATCAACCTTCGTTGGGGAAGGTCTTATAATGAGTTTGCCTTGTGAACAGGCCACACATGAAAAGTCATCATTTAAAATAATCTTTTGGTTCTTTAGGAGATGTCCATGAGTATTATTTATTATTCTTTGCATCATTGAACTCACAGGGTGACCAAGTCGGTTGTGCCATAATATGAAATTTTTCTTGTCAACAAACTTCGTGTTTGTGACTACATTTTCCTCAATTGCTTTAATTATTGTGCAATATATTCCAGAGGAGAGTGCACGTAATATTTCTTTTATTTGCTTCTGGCCGCATATAATAGATGTAATACAAAGGTATTCAACATTGTTTGCATTCAATGTTTCAATATGATATCCATTTCGGTGGATATCTTTAAAGCTAAGCAAATTTCTATTGGATTTGCTAGCATATAGAGCATTTTCAATATATAGGCTTGTCTCATTTGGTAAAATGATTTTTGCCTTTCCATGGCCTTCAATAATTTTTGATGCACCCGATATTGTTATAACATTATTTTCAGCTAATGTTAATTCTAAAAAATACCTTTTGCTTTTAAGGATGGTGTGTGTTGTACCACTATCAGCTAGACAAACGTCTTGATATTCCCTCATTAATCTAAAAATAAATGCATAATAAAGTAAGTTATAACTCTAAGATACATAAAATAAAATTGTAGTTAAACAACGTTCTCAAAGTAGTTATCACTTATTACAACTCAAGAAAAACCTTAAACCAAGATATAATAATGCGGACATTCTAGAAAAAACATAGATAATTAAAAACATCGAGCTAAGATAAGAAAAAAAATACTAGAATCAGAATTTGATCAATCTATATTTTCTAGCACACCACCCCCAATCAAATGATCAATATTCCCATCCGGTTGTGCAAAGAAATCAGAGACATCTAAATGAGTTATGTCGACAGGGCCATCATCATCAACAAAATTTGTCTCTATTTTTCCTTTTCCTTTGATTGAATTTTGGTAGAGATCTACAAGATGCTTTGCCGTACGACAGGTACGAGACCAATGCCCCTCTGCTCTACATTTGAAACACTTATCTTCATATTCTTTTGATTTTCCAACTGATTCTTCATTATTCTGTTTCCACGGCTGGTGGTTTGTTTTCTGTCTCTTTCCATCATGTTGCTGATAATTTTTCCTTTGACCATTGCCACGTCCGCGTCCGCGTCCACGCCCTCTTCCATAATGAGGACTTGGGTTGAGTTGACATTCACTTCAGGGAATGCTGTTTCATATGCTTCAGGAAATGGTGTAGAGCCGGTTGGGCGCATTTGATGATTTTTCATCAGTAGTTCATTGTTTTGTTCAGCAACTAGTAGACATGAAATAAGCTCAGAGTATTTGTTAAATCCACGCTCACGATATTGCTGCTGCAGGAGCACATTTGATGCGTGGAAAGTAGAGAATGTTTTTCAAGTAGATCTTGATCAGAAATATTTTCTCCACAAAGTTTGAGCTTGGAACAAATCTTGAATAATGCAAAATTATAGTCGCTTACAGATTTGAAATCTTGCAGGCGAAGGTGGATCCATTCATAACGGGCTCTTGGGAGAACTATAGTTCTCTGATGGTCAAACCTTTCTTTAAGATCTTTCCAAAGTTCTTGCGGGTTTTTCATAGTGAGATACTCGGCTTTCAATCCATCATCGAGATGGTGACGAAGGAAAATGAGTGATTTTGCAAGATCCTGCAGGGATTCGTTGTTTGCTTCTTTTATCGTATCTCCAAGATTTTTAGAAATAAGATGAACCTCAGCATCCAAAATCCATGACAAATAGTTTTTTCCACTGATATCCAGTGCTTCGAATTCGAGTTTGGTAATATTTGCCATAGCAACTGTTAAATGAAATTTTTTTTAAGAAAATTAATAACGAATGAAATCACCAACATGTTTTAGATGGAATATATTTGCAATTTCACTTTTGAGACCAAAGCGGAAAAAGGGGAAAAAGACTTTTCGAAACATTTCATTTCTATGAGCATTTTATTCAATTATTTTAAAAAAATTTGTCTCATTTAAAATTTTATGTGTTAAATTATGTCCAGATGTCACTAAGAAAAGAAGTTTTCAAAATCAGTTATATTTGGGTCCGATAGTAAATATAGTATTTCTGCTTCTTGTTTCCGTATCTTATTTCTACTAATCTAGAACTTTTTTTTTAATCCAATTTCGTCAAAATCATGTAATTATTGTTATTGTTATATAGTATCACGAAATTTAATCATGACCAAGTTTAGAAACAGATTTGATAGATATATTAACACCTTCAATTATAATAAAAGCATTTATCAAGGAAACAATTAATCAATAGTTTTCGAAACCATGTAAAATCCTAACTAATACTAATATTGCAATATAAAATCCAACAATAATTAACATATTAAGTGCAATAAGTCACTAATCAATTAGTATATACGTAGAGATGAGAAAAGAAATAATAATAATTAAGAATCAATCACGTTAATGGTCAAAATGTAAAAGCATATAAAGTAAATGTATTTCTAATTTGTATTTAGTCAATATTCTTCAGGAAAATAAATTGAAGATCTTGGATTATATTCTTCAGGATTATTGATTGATATAAGATCTTGTATCCTTAGATCTATCACGATTATCAACATAAAAATATGTAGTGCTGCTTTAAGAACACCAACATAAAATAAGAATTTGTGCTTCTTCAAGAGCATCAATATAAACATAAAATATTGTGCTACTTCTAGAGCATTAATATAAAACTAAAATTATAATCATAGATCATATTTGCTATTTCGAGAGCACCAGTATGAAATTTACATAGTGTGCTTCATCGAGAGCATACATACGAAAGAAAATAATTAATGAGTTTACTTTTGAAGAACACTCGTGCTGATAACGTATTATAAATTTAGTAGAGAGAATGATAGAAAACAAGTACTCTTTATTACAACTAAACACCTCTATTTATAATGTAGAGAGGTTAGTCTATAAAAGGAACATTACAATCATATCAATCACCTAAATATCATATATATATATATATATAACAAAAAAGAAGAAGAAGCTGTTTTTATGTTTATTTTTAAAAAAGTATTAATAGGCCATTTATAAAAGGCGCAATTGTCATAAAATCCGCAACATCATTTTAAATTTTGCCCTCAATCCTTGGGTTTTTTTTAAAAATAATTTAAATTTTAAAAATAATGTCAAAAAAAAAGATATGCAAAAATATCCTATTCCGCGCTTACGAAGCGTGGACACTGCCCACGTCCGCGCTACGGAATATTTAGCGACGGAATATATATAAAACTGTCGCTCAAATTGATTCAGCAACGGTTTTCAAAAACCGTCGCTAAATTGAATCAGCGACAGTTTATAACTGTCGCTAAAAAGGAATTAGCGACGGGTTAATAACCGTCGCTAAAATATAATCAGCGACGATTTTGAGTTTGAGCGAAAAACCATCGCTATTCCTAAATTTTGGTTGTTTTATTAAGAGTGAGGACATGATAATAACCACCTATGGGACACCAACCTTTTCTTCCAATTTTACCCTTATATGATACTAATATTGCACTTTAGTTTTTTGTTTTTTTTTTTAAATTTCAACACACATTTATTTTTTATTTTTTTTCCAACAATTCAAATATCAATTTAGTCTCTAATTAATTTATCAAATTTCACTTTAGTCCATCGATAATGATAAAAAAGACTGTACATACACACATCGCGTGTGCAGAGAAACTAGTATTTATTAACGACCGCAGATAATAGTATTAACAGCGTGCACATGTACGCCGTAATCTTGAACTTTCAACGGTTTGCATCTTTGCTGCATGCAATGTTCGCTGCGAAAAAATATTTTTGTTGTAGTGAACACAGAGAAAAAAGCAGACAAAAATTCATCACGAAATAAGTTTTTTTAGGAATCTCTACTATTCAAAAAAGATTCGTGAGGCCGTCTCACAAGAGACCTACTCAAAAATTTCTGTTTAAATCTTAAATTTAACAAGAATTATTATTTTTTTAATAAATTTAATTCACGATCTTCCGGTCAAAATAGTAATGAAATTTTATCAAGAAATATTTTTTAAATAATCATTTAATTTATATATATTAGGACAAGAGTAAATATTCTCGAAAAAATTTATTTCGTGATGAATTTTTGTCTGTTTTTTTCTCTATCTTCACTACAACAAAAATGATTTTTTGCAGAACGCAAATTTTTTTTCCGCAGCGAACATTGCATGCTGCAAATATGCAAACTGTTGAAAGTTTAAGATTATCCGCGGCGTACATGTGCACGCTGTTAATACTATTATCTGCGGCCGTTAATGAATACTAGTTTCTCTGCATACGCGATGCGTGTGTACAGTCTTTTTTTATCATTATCGATAAACTAAAGTGAAATTTGATAAATTATGGAGAGACTAAATTGATATTTGAATTGTTGAAAAAAAATAAAAGATAAAAGTGTGTGTTTAAATTTTAAAAAAAAAAACAAAAAACTAAAGTGCAATATTGATATCATCTAAGGCTACGTTTGGTTGAAGGATAGAGTAAACTAATGATTAGTACGTAAATGATAAAGAAAATGATTGTGATAGGATTGTAATATATGGTGTAAAATAATATTATGTTTGGTAAGATTTTTAAGTGTAGGATTATTTTGAATTTTTTGATGAAAAGACGAATTTGCCCTTCCCCTTCGCGACGGCGACAGTGGCGGTGGTGGCCGGCGGTCGGGCGGAAATGGTCTGCCGGAAAAGGTCGGCGGGTGAGAGGGCCTGAAACGTCGCTACTAGCGACGGATTTGCCGGAAATGGTCTGCCGGAAATGGTCTTGCGACGGATTTACCGTCGCCGACCTTGTTTAGATCGGCGACAATTTCTGAAAAACTGTCGCTATTAGCGACGGTTTTTGAAAAAACCGTCGCTATTTGGGACGGATTTTTACAAACCGTCGCTAACTTGAGTTTGAATTTAGGAGAAGGGTAAAATTGGAAAAATAGGAGGTATTAAGAGTGGGATAATTTATCACACCTAAATTGTCAGTATTATTTGTCCAACAAATAGTAGCTACAGTGCGGGCTTTTCAATTTTATCACGGGCCCTCGTATTTCCTAAAAATCCAACCAAACGGGTGATTAGCCGGGATAAAATAATCTATCCCGGCTAATCACCCGAACCAAACGCAGCCTAAGGATAAAATTAGAAGAAAAAGTTGATGTCCTATAGGTGGTTATTATCATGTCCTCACTCTTAATAAAATAACCAAAATTTAGGAAAAATCGTCGCTCAAACTAGCGACGATTTAACCGTCGCTGATTCTATTTTAGCGACGGTTTGATATATATTTCGTCGCGCGGACGTGGCACCACGTGAGCAGCGTCCGCGCTTACGAAGCACGGACGCTACTCCACGTGGGCAATGTCCGCGCTTCATAAGCGCGAATTGTGGTATTTTTGCATACCCTTTTTTTTACATTATTTTTTAAATTAATTTTAAAATTTTTTAAAAAAACCCTCAATCCTTAGTTGAGAAGATATGTATTTTCTCTCTTTGAAAAAACTCATTTTATGTTCTAACTTTTCAATGGTCGTCAAATTATTTAATTGACCTCATTTTTAATTGAAACTCACTTTTATCCATTTTTTGTTGAAACATCCATCGTGCGGAAGAAATCTCATGTTTCAGGTGAACATCACCAACTTCAACCCTAAAACATTGAAGATATCGTGCAGAAGAAATCTGTCGATCTTGAAGCCAATAATCGGTGAAGCGACGAGACTCTTGAAATGTAGAATTGCCGAATTTTAAAAATCGAACGGAAAAACCAAAAAAAAACGAGTTGAACGTGTGTTTCTTTCCTTAAGCTTTATGATTTTTTTTCCCTGAAATTACATATTTATGAGTGAGTTTGTGCTTCATTTGTTTCAAGTTAATGATTCCGTAATATTTGTGGTTGTTAGTGTGATTTTCTGTAAATTCCCTAATTTTGTGAATTTTACTGATTTCATTTCCGATATTTAGGGTTTAGTATTATTATTGATTTTTATGTTTCATGTATTTAAATTGTGGATTGATTATCTAGAATATATATAGATTTCTCGACTAATTCAATTTTATCCTCAAATTTTATGGTGTAGTTATTTAAGGAAAAAGTTATTAACTTTTTAAAATTTTCTGAAAATTCTTTAGAATATTAAAATGTGCATATCAATTAACATTTTATGTTTCATGTATTAGGTTCAGAATAGAATATGTAAGTGGGTCTTTGCAACCTTTCGTTTTAGGGTAGCTGAAAGCCGCAAGAAACAGTTGTTTATGATTTCAATTTTCATTAGTTGTAGTCTGAATATGAGGCTTGAAAAAAAATGAGTAGAGATTACTCCCGAATCTATAATTTTTGCAATATGTAGCTCTACAACATAAGATGTATGTGACTTTGAACGATGATAACAATGTCATAAATATGATTAATCTTCATATGTGTATGGAGCTCATTATCACTGAATTGAGGGTAGAGAGTAAAAACGAATATTTCGGCAACTTAAATTTTGGGAGATAAAAAATATTAGATTTCTCTCCATATTTTGTTTCGACAATTTTTTTGTATTTTACATCTAGTAAGCTTGAAATTGTGCAATTTTTTGAAAATTTGTTATATAATTTGTGATCTAATATTATAAAATAAATACATTTTTCTGGCAGATTATCACTTCATAATATATAACTGAACACATTTTGCAGAAGTGCACATGATATGAATTGACAATATTAAAATTATTTACATTGTTCAATATTTTGCATTTTGTATGTTAAATACTTATTTGTGTAATTTGCACTTAACAAGTTTATATCAAATTGGTAAGGGTTAACGAGGAAGACAGACAATCAAATAGTGATAATGAAGCCGATCAAGCCTCATTGTGCCATACACGAGATGCTTGAATTAATTGCATTTGTGGCGTAGGTCAAACATTCAAGGATGCTGCTGACTTTAGAAGATGTGTTAAAAATTATTCTGTTGCTGCAAGACGTTCATTTTCATACATAAAGAATGATAGCTAAAAAATCGTTGCTACTTGTACTGAAAAGAATTGTAGATGGAGAATTTATGCTTCTAAATATAAAGCAGAAAATAAATTTGCAATTAAAAAATGCAATTTACGACATACATGTGGTGAGAATAATCTACATAGTAGAGGTTATCCTAGAGCAGATGCAATATGGATAGCTAATGTGGAGAAATAGAAATTGATATGAGAGCCGTCTTATCGTCCTTATACAATTCAAATAAACTTGGAAAGATATTATGTGGTAGAGTTAACTATCACAATGTGTGGAGGGGCAAGATGTTAGTGATGCATGATATTCATGGCACATATAAAGGATGCTAACGATAGACTAAGATGATATGGTTGTGTTGTTCGAGAAACGAATCTTGGAAGTGTTGTTGAGTGTGAGAATGATCTTGTAACTAATAAATTCAAACGATTCTTCATTTGTTTACAGACATGTGCAATTGGTTTTGTTACTGGTTATAGACCGTTGTTTTTTTGGATGAGACTCATATAAAGAATGATTATAAATGTTGTATACTACTTATTGTATCGAAGGATGTCAATGATGATCTTTTCACAATTGCTGATTTTGTAATGGATGCGGAGAATGATATTAATTGTGAATGATTTTGTTATCATTTGATAAGTGTTCTAGTTTCGTATCAAAGCATTTCATTCAATGAGTACACTTTTTTCTCTAATAGATATCATGAGAGAATGACCTACTTTAAGTGGTGCTCGATAAAAAATATATTGTACTCAATGAATGTGTATAGTGTGCTCGATAATTAAACTATTATACTCGACCAGAAATTTTATGTACCTATAAAAAAAAACTAAAAAAAAAAAAAAGAAGAACCTAATTGTATATACATGCAATAAAAAAATTAACATTTAGACAAATGTCTTTGATCTACAAATCCAACCATGATATTAATTGATGATAGTCAATTGCATTGTTTTCTAAATTAAGGAAAATAATCCCTATTTTTTTAACATAATAATCCCTAAATTTTAAACGTTATAATTTTTTCTCGTAATTCTTTTTCAATGGATTATTTTGGGACATCATATATACCAAAAAATATTTGGATTCTACATTTCAGATGTTTATTGTGATACTAATAATCAAGTTTTTTTAGGATGACATGGAATTATATTTCACAAGTAGTAATTAAGTGAGTGTAGATGAGCAAATGTGTGTCTATATACATAAACTTAACCTAATCAATTAGACACCAAACATCGCCGTCAATGGTAATTTTTTTCCTCGCCTCTCAACAAATACAACCCTTTGTGGTTATCCTTCTTACCTTTCTCGGATTTCTACTTATTTATAGTTGTCTTACGTTTCTTCTTTCTTCGTGGCATTATTCTTTCACTCCATCAAACTCATTGTAGTAGGGAAATTGAGGCTCGTTAGGGAGTTAAAACATATACATTTGTTTGTCTGAGAGTGATGATAAATCTGTTCTCAGTTTGGAACTGTTCTGGAAAATTTATTGTTTGTAAAATTATTAATATGATTCTAACTCCATTTGTTGTGTACAAAATAATTTTTCATCAGATGTTCTGCATGTAATTCAAAGTCTAAAAATTACAAGTGAAAATAAATCACATTATTTTGTTAGTCAAGTTTTTTTTGGTATTTTAATTTTTTTTCCTTGGATCATTTTATATGCCATCTTGCAAAAAACTATTACATTTTAATTTTTAACCGTAAAAACAATTGTTGTATAATAATAATGTTTGTATATTCAAGAACTTAAAATGTGAATTACACATTTCCGAAAGTATTAAAAGTGCATATATATATAATTATGATGTTGAAATTATTTGGACTTCTTTTTCAAAAAACATTAAAGGTTAAACATCTATTTTTTTATGTATGGTTATCAACTATTTTGATATTTCACAGGGAAGTTGCATGTAATTTACCCAAGAAAATGGAGCTAATAATATATTTGATCGATATGAGCTTAGGGCATTGACTTTCGGGTGGGTGGTACTCGCTCAAACTCAAAACCTGAATCATTGTTTTGTATGTTTGATCCAAAACAATTTAATGTTCCATAAAACAGTTTAAGTTCATGAGTTATTTAGTCGAGGTTATTTTTATTTAGGCGTGATTCATGCTTGAATTTTGAAGTTTATATTGTTGAATTTTATGTTGAGGTTGATGCGTTGTTAAGTAATATTTTCATGGTTTATGAAGATGGTGTGTTTCGAAATTTTAGTACAGAATTTATAAATGTTTTCGAGACTTTAGTGCCAAGTCTTAAGTTTCATTTTTGGTGTTTCGGTCATTGGAGCTTTCGGACATTTAAAATTAATAATAATTTACTACGTTTTTAATTAAGAAACTACGGATGTTACACCGACACTGCCATACCAAAACAAAGCAAGACAGAACTGATTAACCGAATGATACCCGACAAGTACCAAAGTATATATTTCACGAATCATCAAGAGACTGGCGTCTCGTGGATTCAAGGCTCCGATACATGCTTAAAATCAAGCAACAAATCATTGCACTCGAGAGTAACATGTATATACTCGTCGCCACCGAAGCCATAGAGGACTATCTTAATCCATTTGTTTATGTCGATAAGCTCCAATAGCATCATAAGAAATAGAAAAAGTGGGGTTATATACAATAATACAAGTATCAAGTAATATTGCATATAAGTAATTCACGTGCTTTTTGCTATGTTGGTGCCGGTCAAAATTCTCATTCGGGTCTAACCTTTGTCCTCCAGACTAACGTTATTCTTAGGTTACAACGTCCTTACCATGCTAATTCTAAACTTACAGGTTTCAATAGAGTTACTGCTGCAAACTACCTCGAACAGAACCAAGGCCTCACGACTTACTTTTATTACTATTACCCTATCATATTTACCACATCTGATGATAATCTTTAACCCTGAGAATGTATGTATAGAGCACAGTACATGCTTCGATACCAATAAGATGCACATCACTCAAGAGTGAAACAGGCAAAAAAGGCACACAAGTTTTTCATAAAACTACAGACGCAACGGGAAGGCGTCGGTCAAATTACAGAACACAAGTCATGTAGGTGAATTTCAATAACACTGGATGCACTCCCTGGTGAAACGCTGCAGCAATGGATGGGCTGGGGTTGAGAGTTCTTTGAATATGTTGGGAGAAACGTCTGTTGTCCAGATCACATTCAAGATTTTTCAGTATCTAACTTACAGGAAACCCAGAAAATACTACATATAAGAAGTGACAAACAAATAAGATGAATTGCTAAGGAGGTAGGGTAACTATTTACCAATTTGCTGAGAATCCTGTACAATTCCTGAACCATAGTGGCATAAAGCATAAAAAAGCCAAAATGTTGTCACTGAGTGAGTCAGTGGGACGGGAAGAATATCTCCTAGGTTGAAGGGGAGAAAATGTATGTTGATTAAGAGAGAGGGATCTGGATTGAAGGATGTGGAAAAGGATGAAATCAGATAATGTCAGCCTCAGTAGGAAAGGGGAAAACCCTTCTCCCCATCAGTTCTCATAAATGTCCTGGGAAGTGAAGAAACACACACATTTTCATTTCATGAGAATAAAACAAATTTCTAAAATTGAAACCAAACATTACGCAGCTATTTGCTCTTCTTTCCCATTACACAATCAAACCATAACCACCCAGAGACCAGAAAAGGAAATTCAGCAAAATCACCATTCCCCCTGAACTCCAGGACAATGAAGCATCGATTTTGATGCCCATGAATCTGATTTGACCTCATATATCACCCTTACACTTGAAGAATATCAAAAATAAATTAT
This sequence comes from Primulina eburnea, assembly GCF_022965805.1. Classification (NCBI taxonomy): domain Eukaryota; kingdom Viridiplantae; phylum Streptophyta; class Magnoliopsida; order Lamiales; family Gesneriaceae; genus Primulina; species Primulina eburnea. The sequence continues at coordinate 56,112,251 of NC_133101.1, forward strand.
CGTACCTTCTAGTTAAAAGATGTGTTCTCTAAGTCAATTTAAAGAATCAAAGGAAGATGATGAAAGAGGCAAATAAAAGTCTATAATAGCATAAAAATGGTCATTCAAGTAGTCCAGCAGTCCCGGTCAGTCAGACCTAAATATGAAAAGTATCTTCCTAGGGAAAGTGCCATATAGAGCATTAATTCCATGCTTTTCCTGATACATGGCTTCACTACAAGAAAAATCAGGTGTTAGCGAAAACCGCGTAAAAACGTCGCAAATTTTAGCGACAATTTATAAAACGTCGCTAATTAGTGTCAGTTTAACCAAAACCATCGCTAATTAGCGACGATTTAAGCAAAAATGTCGCTCATTAGCGACGGTGCAAAGGAACAGTCGATACCCGTCATTAATTAGCAACGGTTTTGCTTAAATTATCGCTAATTAGCGACGGTTTAAGTAGAATTTTTTTTTTGTAGTGCTTCATAACTATTGTCACACTCGTCAAATCATGCTAAGATTAACTTTAATAACAGGTAACTAAGCTCTCTCGTACAAGGTTTGTAGGTATTCACTCAAGTGGTATATCATCGCTCTAATTGTTTTTGGAGAACAAATATTGCTGTTATCTACACAACGGTTATTTCACAATATGTACTCCATGAATTCTCCTCAGTAATGAGAGATCATTACCATTAACTGGAAGAGGTGCACACCTAAAGAATAATAGAAATGTTCTCTATTCAATCTTATCACACAGAATCAACACCAGACTAGCTTTTATTAGAGTGCCCATCTCAAATTCCCTAACAAAGCTTCAACATAGTAATAAGAGAGACAATACGAAGAATATTCCCTAGAAATTTCTAAAGTATTGGCTATAACATGCATCTGCACAAAATGGCATTAACACATACAAGAATGTCTATGAATGATTTTAAGTGAAAACTGTGCAAAACAAGCGACAAGCATAAGCAAGCAAAAAAAAAAAAATAACACAACACGATCGAACATACATTTTTTGTAACTTCAGTTAACTTCTTTGAGCCTTTTTATCAACGCATCTAGAGATTTCTTCTTAGGATTTTGCTTGGCTCCTCTCGTTCCAAAGGAACTGAATAATCGATCTGATTGATCCCTCAATTTCTCCGAAATGGAGACGACTTTCCGGTAATCCAATGCATTGTAACTTCTCTCCCTAATAACAGGATTCAAAAAACTCTCTGGATGATTGCTCGTTAGCAAATTGACCATTTGCCGGGACTCAATAAGTGCTGATTTCAACTGGTTCGCATCTGCTTCAGACAAAAGAGGAGCTTGGTTTTCAGCAAACGATTCCAACAGCTTAATATCCACATCGATGCCTATGATTGCATTGATGCTGAATTTTTTAACAGATTCCCCAAGTAAAGCCCCAACAATCATCTCAGATATATGAGAAAGAACATCTTCCAAAACCCGCTTCAAAACTTGAGCAGGTAAAATCTGCTGAGCAGTTGAAACCAATGTTTCCAAGAAAATAATCACTTCATTCACGTACTCATTCTCTCCTTGCGGGGGATCATCAGCCATCCAATTCACATTTTCTATCAAAGACATAAATCCATCAACCTTTTGCTTCAGCAATCCAGAGAGGGTTTCTTCCGCCCCATCACGGGCTTTGGTCAGGGGAAACTGCCTCCTACCCCTCTCCGCTATCCTTAAAGGAATTCCAGAGAGTTGTGCCGCATGACGAAATAAGAAATCACAAGCCCGCTCAAACACAGCCATGTTCGCTGCCATCTGCATGGCCTGGGTGACCGCACTGATAGAACCATTAATGAGTTTCAACAAAGCCACATCCAAGACCTCAGTCAATAGCCTGTCCAAGTACTTCTTAACCACATCATAAAAGTCAAGCTGCCCACCGTATGACATGAAACTCACCGAATCCTCCACAAATGAACGCACTATTCTACAGCAGTCAGGAACCATAGACGAAAATGGAGCAATATAAGGGAATGCAGGCATGATATTCGAAGTTTGTAGCTGAAATGAAAGCACGTTCATAGAATATTCATACTCTTTCTTCATATACATCTGCTCAAACTTATCAGCGGGAAGCGCATCAGCAATCTGCTTACGACAATCAGACAATAACAATTCGTGATACTTATCCCTATGCTTGCTCAACACATCAAGCAAAGCATCAATAGGATACCCGAATCTCCGTAATGTGACACCCAGCAAACTCACATAATCCTTAATCAACAACAAATGATTAGCAGTTTGCATTCTAGAAAACTGATCCTCCAACACAGAGCACATCTTGCTCACAGCAGTATCCCATAAGTTCTCCACCTCCATCTTTGTTATCAACCCTCCTCCTGTCCTCAAAACACGGTCCTCCACAATGAAAAAACCAGCGATTTGCGCAAAGAACGTCTGATGAGACTCGAGAAAAGGCGTCATTGAAGACACCTGGAAATCAGAAGTCAACTGCAACTTCCTATTCTCAAAATAATACTGCCTGAACTTATCTTCCAGACCTAGTGTCTGATGTACGTGATAAGCTCTGTATAATGGCGTCAAATCAAACCCTGATGTCCCTATACCACCATTACTTCCATCAACAATCCCATCAATTTCATCTCCGTCTTCATCTTCCAACGCATAGACACAATCCCTTAAGCTAAGTCGGCTTTGTTCCTCAGCTTGACGCTGTTTAATCCTCAACTCTTCTTCTCTCTGACGCGCAGCGGACGCTTGTCCAATGGCGAGTTGACCTAAATTTCTGCTCACTACTCGTATCTCCACGAGCCAATCCCCAAACTCCTTACTCACTTTCCTTTCTATGTGAACTCTAATCGCCGGGATCTGCTTCTCCAACATTCTTTTCAGAGTTGACGACGGCGTTTTGTCCTGAAAATTATTCTCTATAGAGTCTAAGCATTTTAACGCCATGTAGAAGTTACTTTTGGCGAGATGGAAATTAGCTCGGGAGCAGAGCTCCATGACATTTACGCAAGTGCTGAGGGAATTTATCGCAAGCGAGATGTTGGAGCACTTGTTTTTTGCCTCGACAAAAGAATCGAGGGAGGTGAGGAGGGGAACGGCGACATTCTGAAGCCTTGAGTTGGAGTCTGAAAGCGAGGACTTGAGCGAATCGACATCGGATAAGAGAGATCGGAGATCATCAACTGCCATTATGAAGTCCTGGTAGTGAACGCGGCACACGTCTTCGATCTCCGATTCTTTGGACTTGGCGAAGTTTTTGAGATGGTGGAGTAGAGTTTCGGGTTTGCCAGAGGCGAAGGCTTTTCTGACGAAAGGGCCGAGGTCTTCGCCGTTGCAGATGGAGGCGGATAGGAGGAGCTGGTCTTGCTTGTCGGCGGTGTCTCCATTCTCCGCCGCCGCGGGCACGATCTTCCGGCGAGTCTTGGTGGAGATCATCGTCTCGTCTCCTTGATTTTCTTATTTGGGGTCTTTTTTTCCTGACAGTAACCGCAAAGGAGACGGAGAGGATTTAGAGAAGGCGTTGTTTTTGTTCCACTGGAAACTTTTGGAAATGACAGATTAATTTGGTCGCAGTTTAGGACCAATTCTTTTATTATTTTTTTGTTTCACTATAAACATTTGGTTTTCACACATATTAACTATTAAAAAAATAATTAATTAATAAATTTTAGATTTTATTCATTCAAACAATATTTTTTTTTTCAAAACTTAATTGATGTGATTATATTGCTAAAATAAATAAGAAAATATATTATTAAATATAAAAAAATAAACTATATATTTAAGATAGTCCGAAAAAAAATTAAAATCTATATAATTGGAAGGAAGAAATAATATAAATAAATGATAATGTGTTTCCTTTTTTTAAGCGTGACGTGTTTCATTTATTGAAAGAATAATTGGAAGGAAGAAATAATATAAAATTTGTGATATTACTTTTTTAAACAACAAAAATATATTTAAAATATTACCATCCAAAAGCAAACTAAGTTTCAACAAATATATAAGTACATACCATCCAGAGCCGGACTTTTTATGATGCCATAAAAGGCCCAAATTTATATATACTAGTTATTATGCTCGCGTGTACAAATTTATTTTATCATTATCGATGGACTAAAGTGTAATTTGAAAATTTATGGAGTGACTAAATTGATAATTGAATTGTTGAAATAAAAAAATAAAAATAAAAGTGTGTGTTGAAATTTTTTTAAAAAACAAAATAACAAAAATCAAAAGTGTAATATTAGTATCATATAAGGGTAAATTTGGAAGAGAAAATTGGTGTCCTCCAAGATAGTTACTGTAAGGCCCGAGATTATATCATTTTAATCCGAGATTATTTAATTTACGAATTTTGGAATGATGAATTAAATTCCACGATTTTTGTAATTAATTAAGATTGAAATGGAATTAAAAAGAGTTTTGAGGACCAAATTGCAAAATAGTGAAGATTTGAGGGACTAAAGTGCAAATATGGATTTGAGTGGACACATGTCATCACCTTGCAACTTAAATGTTAATCTTCATTTCCAATTTCACATTCACGAGAGAAAACCGAGAAGCTCCATGAATTAATCCTCAACGGTTCCTTACACCATAGAAATTTTATTGTATGATATCCGGTTATCAGAATTTGAATCCGAATACAGTTCTATGATCCTAGCGACGACAGCTACAACTGAGCGTAAGTTTTGCTACGTTTTGACATGTCTTGAAATTATGATATTGTCAGAATTGAATGAAATTCATATATGGTGTTCTTGATATGTTAGACATCGTAGAATCGAAGTCAGATTGAGAAACGGACTGATTATGAAATTGTTATGAATTTTTAGGGTATATTGAGTTATACCGGACAGAGTTGAATTGTGATTGGATTACGGATTGTATTGGATATGGGTTATGGATTGTAACTGTTATCTGGTGATATGGTATTGACGGGGATACTGAAATTATACCGTTATACCGTTGATTTTGAATTAAATCCAGATTGATCAGATTGTTATTGACTTGAAAGGTATATTGATATGAGATTATTGATATTGTCATTGCCAGACAGGCTGTGAGTTCAGGATATCGACTGAGCCAGAAACCGACGAAAGAAAGGTATAAGTCAATGTGGTATTGGGAGATCGACTTGAGTCGGATTAGACTTGAGTTTCCCTAAATCACATACTTTACTTTATTGCATTGATATTTGCATTGAATTGACTGATGTACTTGTTCTCTTGACTATAGTTAGCAGGTATCAGATGAGTTATCTTGGGACAGAAGTTCCTGATAGTGGTGGAATCGCCACAGGAACATTGCACGATGTCTCAGGATAATGATATTAGCGATAGAGCTACAGTCCATGACGGATAGGTCAGGACTCCAGATGTTTGGTTATATCGAGTAATAGGAATTGGAATTCTTCTATTACGGAATTCGATATAGGAACACCGGATATGGTTATATCGAGTAATAGGAACAGAGTTCCTTCTATTACGGAATTCGATATAGGAATACCACATTTGGAAATCGGGATCCCTAGACTAGGATTGAGTCTAGTCTTAAATGATGTAGCTACGAGTATCGTTGATTCTTGTTTATGTTTCGGATTATGATACATATTCATGTTACCTGATTACATGCTTTATATTTGTTTATATGATTGCATGTTTCATTGATTTATACTGGGAGTATATTCTCACCGGTTTATCCGGCTGTTATCTTGTCTGTATGTGTACATGACAACAGGTGGGACAGGATCAGGGTCCAGGAGATGATGAGAGATCGTGATTAGAGTGGAGGCTCCGGACTTGGATTAGAGATAGGGTTGAACACTTGACATTAGTTGTTAAACCTTAGTTTATTTTGAATGCATGCAGTACAGGACTTGTATTGTATTTTATACTGATATGTATATGAGTTTGATGTCACTACGTTCCGCATTTTAAAAAAAAAAAAAATTAGACCCTGTTTTAATTGATTAATTAGTCCCAATTATGATTGAGAACTTGATTAGCGTCCGGGTCCCCACAACAGGTGGTATCAGAGCGATAGATCCTTGAGATTGAGATAGGAGCTAGTGAGCGGGGTAGATTGAGATTTTCTTTCCTGCTTTTGATTGCTTGCATGATTTACTGCTTTATAATGCATGTTTATCTGTTTATCTGACTTGATTTGAAAACATATATTATTGAGATTGAATCAGAACCGATTCTGGATCAGCAGTAAGATGATCGGAGGAGGACTGAAATAGATATTTGGTTTGGGGTTCCTAATCCTTTTGATTTCAGATATGCCTCCGAGAAGAATGCCAGAACAGGGGAGTACATCGAATCCTCCCATGGATGTGACACCTACAGCAATGGAGAAATTGCTGAAAAGGTTTCAGTCGTTCCATCCACCGACTTTGAAAGGTACGGAGAACTCCGTGGAATGTGAAAGTTGGTTGGACGATATTGAATCGATGTTTGAATCTTTGGAGTATACTGAGGAAAAGAGGGCGAAACTGATAATACACCAGTTGCATGACGTTGCTAAACACTGGTGGATCACGACTAGAAGGGCATTGGAACAGAGAGGTACGGCCATTACCTGGAATGTGTTTAAGACTGAATTCTATTTACGGTTCTTTCCAGTTTCTTATAGGAAGGACAAGGGAGCCGAGTTTGCAAACCTGAAACAAGGCCAGTTGAACATTGAGGATTATGTGGCTAAGTTTTCTACTCTGCTCCGATTTGCCCCTCATGTGGCAGGAAGTGATGAGGCCGTTGCAGACCAGTTCATAAATGGTCTAAATCCTGAAATTTTTACTCTGGTGAATACTGGGAGGCCCAACAACTTCACCGATGCCCTAAACAGAGCCAAGGGAGCCGAGGCAGGCCTGATGAGGCAGAGAGAGGCTTCGTTTGTGCTTCCAGCACCGGGACCACAACCACCTCCTCGATTTGAAGGTGGCAGCAGCAGTAGTACCGGGAAGAAGGATTTCTTGAAGGCTAGAGGAAAGCAATTCAAGAAATCAGGGACTACCTCGTCCAGTTCGAGTGGCTCTAGACAGACCGGGCAGAGCCAGAGCTATGCAGGACCGTACTGTGGTACTTGTGGAGGGAGACATTCCACAAATCAGTGCCGAGGAGTAGTTGGCAGCTGTCGTATCTGTAGACAGTAGGGACACTTTGCCCGAGTGTGTCCACAGCGAAGTGCCCAGGGATCACAGGCAGCTGAGTCATCTGGATCAGTGGCTCAGGCAGGTAGACGACCATCTGCCGTTCATTCCTTCCAGCCAGCACCGCCTACTCAGTCACAGCAGAGACCGGGAGGTAGCCAGATATTGAGCCAGCCTCCGAGACAGCAGGCCAGAGTTTTTGTTTTGACCGAGGAGCAGGCACAGGATGCCCCTGATGATGTAGTTGCAGGTAACTGTTTTATTTCTGGTTATCCTGCTTATGTATTGATTGATACTGGTGCATCGCATACTTTTATTTCTGAGAGGCTTGCATTGAGTCGTGCATTACCAATTGAGTCATTGTCTGCGGTAGTGTCTGTTTCTTCCCCGTTAGGAACAGGTTTGATATCAGTGAAATCTGTGAAACCTTGTATACTGCAGTACGATGGACATACGATTGAGCTAGACTGTATTGTGCTTGGTTTATCTGATTTTGATTGCATTATCGGTATCGATATGTTGACCAAGTACCGAGCTACAGTCGATTGTTTCCACAAGATTGTTCGATTCAGACCTGAGATGGCTGAGGAGTGGAAATTTTATGGTAAGGGTTCTCGTGCTAGAATTCCTTTGATATCTGCAATGAATATGACTCGATTATTGCAGAAGGGAGCGGATGGATTCCTGGTATATTCAGTTGATTTACTGAAATCGAGCCCATCATTGGCGGATTTGCCAGTGGTGTGTGAATTTGCTGATATTTTTCCAGATGAGATTCCTGGATTGCCTCCGATTCGAGAGATAGACTTCAGCATTGAGTTAATGCCAGGAACAGTTCCGATTTCGAGAGCTCCATACCGGATGGCACCGATCGAATTGAAAGAATTGAAAGAACAGTTGGAGGATTTACTGGCCAAGGGGTACATTAGACCAAGTGTGTCTCCTTGGGGTGCTCCAGTACTGTTCGTGAGAAAGAAGGATGGGTCGATGAGACTTTGTATCGACTACCGGCAACTGAACAAGGCAACGGTAAAGAATAAGTATCCATTGCCTCGTATTGATGATTTATTTGATCAATTGCAAGGTTCATCTGTATATTCCAAGATCGATCTAAGATCTGGATACCATCAACTGAGAGTCAGGGATTCTGATATCTCTAAGACAGCGTTCAGAACCAGGTATGGACACTATGAGTTTATTGTCATGCCTTTTGGTTTGACGAATGCACCGGCGGTATTTATGGGATTGATGAACCGCGTCTTTCAGAAATACTTGGATGATTTTGTTATCATATTCATTGATGATATATTGATTTATTCAAATAATATGATTGAGCATGCTAATCATCTGAGGACTGTGTTGAGAATTTTGAGGGCAGAGAAACTGAATGATAAATTGTCGAAATGCGAGTTGTGGCTGAAACAGGTTGTGTTTTTGGGTCACATTATATCGGGAGACGGTATATCAGTTGATCCCAGTAAGGTTGAAGCCGTGATTAGTTGGCCGAGACCTACATCTGTGCCGGAAATTCGCAGTTTTATGGGTTTGGCAGGATATTATCGCCGATTCATTAAAGATTTTTCGAGTATTGCCAAACCGATTACACAATTGACTCAGAAGAATGCTCCATTTGTGTGGACAGAAGACTGTGAATCCAGTTTTCTTGAGTTGAAAAAGAGACTGACCAGTGCGCCTGTGTTGACAATTCCTTCAGGCACTGGTGATTCCGTCGTTTACTGTGATGCATCTCACCGAGGATTGGGTTGTGTTTTGATGCAGCGGGGGCATGTGATTGCTTATGCCTCGAGACAGCTGAAACCCCATGAAACTCGTTACCCAATTCATGATCTTGAATTGGCAGCCATAGTCTTTGCATTGAAGATATGGCGACATTACCTGTACGGTGAGAAATTCGAAATATATTCTGATCATAAAAGCTTGAAATATCTGTTTTCACAATCTGAATTGAATATGAGACAGCGAAGATGGCTGGATTTATTGAAAGACTTTGATTGTGAAATCAAGTATTATTCAGGGAAGTCCAATGCAGCAGCTGATGCACTGAGTCGAAAGGTATGTGCACTATCCTTATCGACGATTGGTGTATCGAATTTGATTAAAGACTGCTGTTTGTCTGGATTAATATTTGAGACAGATCGTCAGCCTCTGAGATTGTGTGTTGTTCGAGCTGAACCAGAGCTGCTTTTTAAAATTAAAACAGCTCAGAAAGTTGATCAGAATGTACAGAATTCGATTGCGATGGTCAGAACTGGACATCAATCGGAATATCAGGTTCGTGACAATGTCTTGTATGTGAATAATCGTATTGTTGTGCCAAATGTTTCAGATTTGAGACAGCGAATACTGGCAGAAGCGCACAACAGTCGTTTTAGCATTCATCCTGGTGGCAGGAAAATGTATAATGATTTAAAGACACAGTATTGGTGGAAACAAATGAAATCTGATGTGACTAAATTTGTAGCCAAGTGTCTGAATTGCCAACAGGTGAAAGCTGAAAGAAAGAAGCCAGGAGGATTGTTGCAGAGTTTGTCCATTCCTGAATGGAAATGGGATCACATTTCCATGGATTTTGTGACGCAGTTACCGAGATCCTCCAAAGGTTGTGATGCGATTTGGGTCGTGATTGATCGATTGACCAAATCTGCATGTTTTATTCCATACAAGATGACATATAGATATGATCAGATGGCCGATATCTATGTCCGAGAAGTGATTAGAATGCAGGGAGTGCCGAAGTCGATTGTTTCAGACCGTGATCCTCGGTTCACTTCGCACTTCTGGCAGAGTTTGCAGCAAACTCTGGGTACAAAGCTACATTTAAGTACCGCTTATCATCCACAGACTGATGGACAGTCAGAGCGTACGATTCAGACACTGGAGGATATGCTGAGAGCCGTAGTGCTTGATTTTAGCACTAATTGGCAAGATGCATTACCACTTTGCGAATTTTCGTACAACAACAGCTATCAGACAAGTATTGAGATGGCCCCATTTGAAGCGTTGTACGGAAAGAAATGCAGATCCCCTCTTTACTGGGATGATATCTCTGAAGTTCCTGAGACTGGACCTGATATGATCAGAGATATGACTGAAAAAGTTAAATTGATTCAGAAAAAAATGAAGGCAGCTCAAGACCGACAAGCCAAATATGCCAACCTCAGACGACGACCGTTGGTATTTGAAACTGGAGACCGAGTATTCCTTAAGATTTCACCTTTCAGAGGAGTTGTCAGATTTGGCAAGAAAGGGAAATTGTCTCCAAGATATGTTGATCCTTATGAGATTCTCGAGAAGATAGGAGATCGTGCCTATCGACTAGCTTTACCGCCTTCATTATCTGGAATACATGATGTCTTTCATGTATCAATGCTGCGGAAGTATCTCCCTGCTGATTCTCACGTGATTCAGCCAGACGAGACCGAGCTGGATGAGACATTGAGTTATGTCGAGAAAACGATCCGGATTATCGATCGTAAAGAAAAACAGCTCAGAACAAAGATTATTCCACTCGTGAAAGTGCAGTGGACTCGTCATGTCATTGAAAAAGCTACTTGGGAGACTGAATCACATATGAGACAGGAGTTCCCAGAGTTATTCCACTAACATGAGTTTCCTATTTCAGTTTCTGGTATTTCTGATTTGATTGCCTGTGATTTCGAGGACGAAATCATGTCTCAGAGGGGGAGAATTGTAAGGCCCGAGATTATATCATTTTAATCCGAGATTATTTAATTTACGAATTTTGGAATGATGAATTAAATTCCACGATTTTTGTAATTAATTAGGATTGAAATGGAATTAAAAAGAGTTTTGAGGACCAAATTGCAAATAGTGAAGATTTGAGGGACTAAAGTGCAAATATGGATTTGAGTGGACACATGTCATCACCTTGCAACTTAAATGTTAATCTTCATTTCCAATTTCACATTCACGAGAGAAAACCGAGAAGCTCCATGAATTAATCCTCAACGTTTCCTTACACCATAGAAATTTTATTGTATGATATCCGGTTATCAGAATTTGAATCCGAATACAGTTCTGTGATCCTAGCGACGACAGCTACAACTGGGCGTAAGTTTTGCTACGTTTTGACATGTCTTGAAATTATGATATTGTCAGAATTGAATGAAATTCATATATGGTGTTCTTGATATGTTAGACATCGTAGAATCGAAGTCAGATTGAGAAACGGACTGATTATGAAATTGTTATGAATTTTTAGGGTATATTGAGTTATACCGGACAGAGTTGAATTGTGATTGGATTACGGATTGTATTGGATATGGGTTATGGATTGTAACTGTTATCTGGTGATATGGTATTGACGGGGATACTGAAATTATACCGTTATACCGTTGATTTTGAATTAAATCCAGATTGATCAGATTGTTATTGACTTGAAAGGTATATTGATATGAGATTATTGATATTGTCATTGCCAGACAGGCTGTGAGTTCAGGATATCGACTGAGCCAGAAACCGACGAAAGAAAGGTATAAGTCAATGTGGTATTGGGAGATCGACTTGAGTCGGATTAGACTTGAGTTTCCCTAAATCACATACTTTACTTTATTGCATTGATATTTGCATTGAATTGACTGATGTACTTGTTCTCTTGACTATAGTTAGCAGGTATCAGATGAGTTATCTTGTGACAGAAGTTCCTGATAGTGGTGGAATCGCCACAGGAACATTGCACGATGTCTCAGGATAATGATATTAGCGATAGAGCTACAGTCCATGACGGATAGGTCAGGACTCCAGATGTTTGGTTATATCGAGTAATAGGAATTGGAATTCTTCTATTACGGAATTCGATATAGGAACACCGGATATGGTTATATCGAGTAATAGGAACAGAGTTCCTTCTATTACGGAATTCGATATAGAAATACCACATTTGGAAACCGGGATCCCTAGACTAGGATTGAGTCTAGTCTTAAATGATGTAGCTACGAGTATCGTTGATTCTTGTTTATGTTTCGGATTATGATACATATTCATGTTACCTGATTACATGCTTTATATTTGTTTATATGATTGCATGTTTCATTGATTTATACTGGGAGTATATTCTCACCGGTTTATCCGGCTGTTGTCTTGTCTGTATGTGTACATGACAACAGGTGGGACAGGATCAGGGTCCAGGAGATGAGGAGAGATCGTGATTAGAGTGGAGGCTCCGGACTTGGATTAGAGATAGGGTTGAACACTTGACATTAGTTGTTAAACCTTAGTTTATTTTGAATGCATGCAGTACAGGACTTGTATTGTATTTTATACTGATATGTATATGAGTTTGATGTCACTACGTTCCGCATTTAAAAAAAAAAAAAATTTAGACCCTGTTTTAATTGATTAATTAGTCTCAATTATGATTGAGAACTTGATTAGCGTCCGGGTCCCCACAGTTACTATCATGTGCTCAACCTTAATGTAATGAAATAGATAAAATATAGATAAATATATATGGTATATGTTATTTGTTATTTAACTCACTCCAAATATCAACCCTAATTTTTGTTCACATTCAACAAATAAAGTTTACGACCCCCTACTTTTATTAAAAGGTAAATAATTTTCTTCATGAATTATACTTTATTTTTCGTTTCAAATAGTCTTTATAAATATACATTTATATTTATATTTGTAGATTAATCTATTAAAAGGTACTCACAAATTTACTTCCGATATAGGCACTGTAATATGCTTAGAGATAATATTAATTAAATATATAACTAAAGCACACATCACATTATTTAAATTTTTTCATGAGTTATAATTGAATTATGAGTTTTATATAAATTTAATGTGCGACTTGAGTAATTAATAAGTGGATAGTCTAAGGAAATTAAATAAATTATGAATAGAGCTTGAATGTGTAGACTATTGAAAGATGACATTCATTGTTTTTGAGGATTTCTTTGTCCTTTCATTTTGTGGTTTGTTATTTCGACTCAAAAAATTATTTGATTTTGTAGTTTCAACAATCATAGAGACTAAAAGTGTAGTTTCTACAAAAATTATCTTCGATCAACAATCTCGCAAGATAGACTAAATGGGTTAACTATGTTGTCGATTGAGAAAGAAATGGTTTGACAATTAGGTTACATAGATTTAATAAATATTTTCTCCTCTAAAAAACTAGACGAGTAGTAGTGATGTAGTTATTATAAATATTTATTGAGTTGTTATTGATGTAATATATTAGTTTTGATATATTCATGTATTTATTAGTACATGTGTTATTTGCAAATTGAATTTTATATTTATTACTGCAACAAAATGGCTCATTTTTCAATTTTCGTTTCAGACTTCATTTAAGAGAGATACAACTATTATATCATCTTCCAACTGGGATGGTGATGAAAATGTTTAACAAACTATGTTGTCTCTAACTATGCCTTTTTCCCCAAACTATTGGTTATAATCAATCCCAGAAAGTTCTCCAACATGTAATACATACAATGATTGTTGTACATATTCCTACAAATATCCTAAATCATTTTTTATAACTTGTGAATATCGTGTTAGTAAACGTTGAAAAAAAAATTATTATGGATAATTCTTTCGCAAAACTTTGTGAACACAATCTAAGGCCATCTCCAACCCATATCCTCTATTTTTCATCCTCTATCCTCTAAAATAGAGATTCACGATCTCTATTTTTAATAACTTTCTCCAACCCATATCCTCTAAATATTACCAAATACTCTATTTCTTTAATTTATTTCATTTTCAATTCATTTCCTTTAAATATTAAGAAATACTCTATTTCTTTAATTTATTTTATTTTCAACACATATCTTTTAAATATTACCAAATATTTCATTTCTCTAATTTATTTCATTTTCAAATACACACACATATATATATATAATTAATTAATTTCATAATGTATTATTTAACTAAACTTAATTAATTCACTAAACATAACACAACTACATGTGTATTCGACTCGTTTATTTAAAACAATACATTTATTTTGTCATCAAATTGCAAACAAAAGATAACATTAATCAAACACACATAAAATATAAATCAAGACAAACATAAACGACACATGATTTAAAGAACAACACACAAATTGACCATTAAAAATACTAATATTCCGAATTACTGTACTCCTCCCACAAATGGTCAATAAGAGCATCTCGGAGTGCATAGTGAGCCGATTTATCTTTTATTTTACGATGGCGTGCAAGAAACTCTTGAAATCGGATATGCTCATCGCGTGTCATTTCAACATCTGGGATGGGTGCCTCGCGATAATCTGTGACTGGCACATTCAATTCCCTTTCGTCTTCAATAATCATATTATGCATTATAATGCATGTTGTCATGATATCATGCAGCACTTGTTTGCTCCAAACTCGTGCAGGTCCAGTGATTATCGCTCACTTTGATTGCAATACTCCAAATGCTCATTCAACATCTTTTCTACAACTTTCTTGTCTTGCTGCAAAATATTTCTTCTTTGGACCTTGTGGATTGTGGATTGTTTGCACTAGAGTAGTCCACTTTGGATATATACCATCTGCTAGGTAGTATCCCATGGTATATTCTTTCCGTGTATGACATAGTTAGCAGGGGGAGCTACACCATTGGCCAAATTAACAAAGAGATGGGATTTTGATAACACATTAATGTCATTGTTTGAACCTGGCAAACCAAAGTATGCATGCCATATCCACAACTCGTAATCCGCTACGGCCTCCAAAATGATGGTTGGTTTTCCGCTACGACCAGCATACTGTCTAGCCCAACCTGTTGGATAGTTTTTCCACTTCCAATGCATACAATCTAGGCTTCCTAGCATCCCCGGGAATCCGCGTTGTTTTCCAATAAGGAGAATCCTTTCAATGTCCTCAGCATTTGGAGACCGAAGATACCAGTCACCAAAAACCTCCACCACAGCCCGACAAAATCTTTTTAAACTTTCAATCGCAGTAGACTCCCTGATTTTAATATACTCATCCGTTGAATCTGCCGCCATACCATATGCTAAGATACGCATTGCAGCTGTTATCTTCTGGTATGGGGACAACCCAGGCCTCCCCAACGCATCTACTTTCTGTACGAAGTAATTGTCATGTTGTTGAACGGATTCCATAATTCGCAAGAATAGCCGACGAGACATTCGAAAACGTCTCTTGAACATTGATTCATTGTACATTGGAGACTCAAAAAAATAGTCATTGTACAAGCGTTGTTTGGCAGCTAATCTGTCTCGATTAATCACAACATGGCCAGTGATCGAGCCTTGGCGGTGCAAATTATCATTTTTGGATGTAATTGGAGACAACGGTAGCATTGTTTATGAGTTGGCTAAAAACCATTTGTTGTTTGTCAATGCGATTCAACTCATTCTGTATGTTGGCACTAGGTTGATCTTCGTCGTCAGATGACGATGAGGACGCATAGAAAGAAAAACTTGAAGGACCTCCTTCATGAAAATTCATTTTTGAGCAAGTTGAGTATATCAAGAAGTCACTGGTCTTTAAATAAGTGGTGACACTTATTAGTTTAGTTATGTTAGATATTTTAATTTATTTTTAATATTATATGGAATAAAAGCCAACTCATTTTTTTTGTCACGGGTTGTGTATTTCAATAAAGCCAACTGACAAAGGGGGTTGTCTAATTTATATAATGCATGTTGTCACGGGCTATGCATTTCCACTAAAAGCCAACTGAGGAGTTGTCTAGTTGCAGCCAGCTATCACGTGGTGTCTAGTCACAATCAGAGACAACTCAATAGCCCACTCTTGTCTATATACTAGTTGTCACGGGTTGTGCATTTCAAATAAAAGCCATGTGATGGGTTGTCTAGTTGCAGTCATCTATCACGTGTTGTCTAGTCATAATCATAGACAACTCATATGTGAACTCTTGTCTATATTTTTTTCAGTTGTCACGGGTTGTGTATTTGTTAGCAAAGAAAAGTCATCTGGCACGAGTTTTCACCCACTGATAAAGAAACTCTATAATATGTCATAGATGCATTGTACATTTAAAATAAAGTTCTTTCAATACACACCTTTAGATCAAAGTTCGTATCCCCAAACAAATCAATCTAAATAATTTAAATTTTTACCTTTAGATCAGATTTAATTTTAATTGAGAACATTGATCCAGATTTCTTATCAAAATGTTTTGGCTATAAATTGAAGCATCATACGAAGCATTGAGACCACTCCTATAAATTGAATAATTATTTACAATCAAATGACTTCATCAAAACGTGATGCTGCCTTCTCAATCAAGGAGGACAAACTACTCGTTATGGCTTATCTTGATGTCTCCCAAAATCCAATAATTGGTATAAACCAATCATGTGATAGGTTATGGTCACGAGTGGCAGCTACATACAACTAACAACTCGCTGGTAACTCAACAGAGCCTCGAACTACTAAGGTCCTCCAATGTCGCTGGTTCAACATAAACAAGATTGTCCAAAATTTTAGTTCATGTGTTAGCCAGGTGCAACTTAACCGTCCAAGTGGTGCTTCTGAGAAATACATTGTGAGTAATTAATGTTTTTTTCATATTTCCGTGAAACTATATTTTTTTTACTTTATGTGACTAAGATACAATTCATACTTATTATAGTTTGATCAAGCAAAAGCCTTATTTAAGCAATCAGTTGGGTCGACTTGGCGGTTGGATCATGTATGGTCTTTGCTTAAGGACCAAGAGAAGTTTAGGTCATCAAACGCTATTTTACCGAATTTCATACCAAACCGCAGGAATATCGACTCATCCCAATCTGACTATTCTCCCAACATAGAATCACCAACACCCGATTCTGGAGGGCTATCTGGGTTTGTTATAAACCTGGATGAAGATAATCCATCAGGAGGGAGTTCTCAGCGTCCAATTGGCATAAAAAAGGCCAAAGCCAAAAGAAAAGCTACTGAAGAACACATGAAGGACATTTCCACCATGGCCAAATGTACTGAGAAAATGGTGGCTGTTATGGAGAATGCTGAGGTAGATCGACAACAACTCATTGATGTTGAGAAACAAAGGAATGCGATAATGGCTTTTAAAGAAGAAAACAAAATACTAAGGATGAACCCTATGTGCGTTGATGAATCAGTCCGTGCATACTTGATCAAAGAACAACAAAAAATTTGGCAGAAAAGAATGGAGACGGGGGATGGCTCCAACGGAACTTCTACATAGTTTTGACAGTTCTTCGGAGGAACTTCACCATCCGAGTCCGACCTTCCACCATACTAGTGTACTCTCATGATTGCAATGAACTAAGAATGTGTTTATCTTTATTGTTGTGTGTGTGTGTGTGTTTTTTTTTTTTATTTTTGGTGATATGTTTATCTTTATTATTGTATGTGTTTCTTTATTGTCTACTTTATTATGTCTATAAATATCGCATGTTTATCAAGTTAAGTTAAATCGATAATAAATGTTTCTAGTAAATTATGTTATGTATTTTTTTTGTCATTACATTGTTCATTAATTCTATTTCGTGACTATTATAAATTGTAAATTATAATTAATTCATACAAAAAATAAAACAATTAAAATAAATTATTCAAATTATATAATTCAAAATATAAAATATAAAATGGACAAAAAAATTATTTAAAATGAAAACATTTAAAAAATTCAAAATTAAAAAAGTGGCCAAAAAATTATTTAACATTAAAAATAATTAAAAAAATTCGAAATTATTAAAAATTGGCCAAAAAAATTGATAAAACTACAAGGGTTATAGGGCATCTCCAACCGTTTTCCATAATGGAGGATTCCTCAATTATGGAAGATGAAATCTTCTCCAACCGTGCTCTATTTGCTTCCTCCATTTTAGAGTATGCAACAGTGATCCTCTATTTATGGAGGATCACTGTTCATATAGAGGATTGAAAAAGAGTGTGAAATGATTAAAAAATAGATATTTTAAAAATTGCAATATAGTACTTTTGAAAAAAAAATTAAAAAATATCACTCTTCATGGATCGACTGGGCTTGAAGTCACACACACACACTTAAGTCGACCAAAGCAGATTTGATCATTCTTTGGTCGACCAACCAAAGCACACTATACTTTGGTCGACCAAAGCATACCATAGCTTTGGTCGACCATGCTTGGACCAAAGCATTTGCTTTGGTCCACCATGCTCCAAAAGCATCGTCGCTTGCTTTGGTCGACGATGCTTTGGTCGACCATGCTTGTTTTGGTCGATCATGATGCTCTAAAGTATAGTCGATCAAAGCAAGATAGCAGATAAAGCTTGGGTCAATTTTGTTGATCAAAAGTTGTTTTAATTTTTTAGAGGATATGGGTTGAAAATGAAATAAATAGAGTATTTGGTAATATTTAGAAGATATGGGTTGGAGAAGTTTTTGAAAATAGATATCATAGATCTCTATTTTGGAGGATAGAAGATGAAAAATAGAGGATATGGATGGAGATGGCCTAAGTATGGTAAGACATGAGATTGGAAAAATGAAAAGGCAAAAACTTGTATGAATAGGTCTCTTGTGAGACGGTCTCACGAATCTTTATTTGTGAGACGGGTCAACCCTATCGATTTCCACAATAAAAAAATAATATTTTTAGTATAAAAAATAATATTCTTTCATGGATAATCCAAATAAGATATTCGTCTCACAAAATATGACCCGTGACCGGCTCATACAAATTTTTGTCTTTTTTAATTCTTTATTTTAAACACAATAATGTTTTCTTTAAAAAAAACACACATACGTACACAAGAATGTTATTTTTTTGTCCGATGATTCCAAGGGTTAAAAAATCCAGTCAGACCTATCAAATATCAAACCCTCGATATTTTCTTACACCTTTCGGGAGCTGTATAGGAGTGGTTGGGCTGTAGTTTTCATTTGGCAGGAATTATGAAAAGTAGACGTCAGTGAGGTTTTTTTTATATATATATAAAAATAATACGTCAGTGAAGTTAAAAACAGCTCGAATATTGTGATATTTTTAGTCTTACATTTTTTGTTTATCTATTATAATTTTTAAATTATGTTTTGATATCGATTTTATAATTAAATGACTACTATCATTAGTAAATTTTTACAATTATATTATTAAACATATGTGCAAAATAATTTTTTTAACAATATTATATAAATTTAACATAGAATTAGTAATTTAATTTACATGAATTTTAGGAGAATGATCAAAATTGATATCATGATATAATTACAGAGCCACATGATAAAATCCATCTCATCGGTGTTCACATAAGTACACAGTGAGTATGCAACATATCAAAACTATACACACACACGTGCGTTTCTCTCCCACCCAACTTTTGGAATATTTGAGTTCAATGAATAAAAATTAAGCAAAAAAAAGACAAAAAAAACTCGATTGAACAAGAATGTTCAAATGTACATCTTAAAAGCTGTGAAAAAATTTCTCAAGCAGCAAGGAAGATGCCCGTAAAGTGGCACCCGGCGATTTTCATGATATCCTACATCCAAATTACGTCTTTTGGGTGAAATAACATGTTTCAAATGTTTGATATCTATATAGACATGATCAAAGACATCAAAAAAAAAATTTTATTGTCAAATTTCTACATACATTACACTCATATTGCTTATGCTCAACTGCCTTCTTTACAAAAGTGAGTACACTCTATTACGGTCATTGTTCTTATAATTTACAGTATTGTTATTGTAAGAAGGAATTGTGGTATCATGGAGAAAAATGGGCACAAACCGAAGCACCAATAAGGGGCAAATTTCTTCTCGAGGAAAGAGTATTCAATACCGGCATCAACTCAAATTCCTGCAAATTTTTAGTGACATTCTCGACTCTCAAGATACACCAAAAACAATTTCAGAGCGGAAAGGGAGATGCATAGGCACCTGGAGGTGCTATTACCATGAGTTGCAAGTTTTCATGCATCATTGTGACCAAAAGATGTCTCTTGGTCACATTTTCGAGATTTGTGACATATCAATCCATCTGAATGAATTAACATAATGAGAGATAATAGCTCGCATGGGCTTAGCTCAGTTGGTCAGCAGCAGTAAATCTTGGAGCAATTACCAGGGATCGAGTCTCGCAAGCGGCAGTGTGGGAGTTAAATTCCCTCCAATGAGGGGGAGCTCCTTGTGCGCGGCGTAGCATAAGGTCTAGCTGCTGCTGGTTGACTGAGTCACCATGATTTACCTCCTCTCACATTCCTGTCGGGCCGGGGATGAGGGGCGCCTAAGGTGAGCGATTTCACCTTTTGGAGCAATAATGAGAGATAATATAACATCAACTTCGATAAGATTAAACAAAAGAAGAGCATTTTGAACTTCTCCTTCTTCCTTCTCAGAAGGATGTTTGCTCAATCTTATGGTTATGAAACTTATGATTTGTAGTGCTACTATCACAAGTTGGAAGTTGTAGTATCTTGGGAGATGATTGTCATATCCCGTAAGCATCATGTGTGGGACAAATTCGTTTCAAAGACAAAGAGCTTTCTCTTGCATCGACTTCAAATTTGCTAATATATCTTCGCGAATTTAGTTATCTTCGCGTTGCAGATCAAATGAAGTTGATAAGGAGAATCTCTACCAACACCAACCCGAGTGACCATTGACAGCCATGAAGCTGGCAAAACCATAGAGAAAGGTGAGGAGGGAGATGAGATTAGATGTATGAAAGATAGGGATGAAGAAGAAAACAGGAGGAACTGTTGGTAGAAAGTAGATTAGTACAATCCTGCTTACACGACAACACCTATACCAAAGGCAATTTAGGTTAAGGTCCTCCCATCATCTGACAATTTGCCACAACCAATAAGCCAACTCCCACCTTCATAACTTGATGCATCCAGGACAATCTATTCCTAAGGTGGATCAGCTTTTAAATTTTATTTCACAATCTGGATTTACCATGATTTGTTCCATTTACCTGCATTGTTGACACACAAAAAAACCTCAGAGAAAATTAAGGTTGTAAACCCAAGCAAATATTTTATTGTCTTCAACCAGGTCTTAGTCCAACAGTTATAGTTTTGTTTGAAGTTAAACTTCTAGACGGTGAGGTTCAAAGCAAGCTAACTTATCACATGAATACACAATAAAGTAAAAATCAGTTGTGGTTTTAGATATCCACACACCCCACAATAAGCAAAGTCGCAATTTCAGAATAAGTTCCAAAGAAAAAAGTATAGATGAACTCACAAACGATACTCCCATTGCTGCACATTCAGTTATGTAGGCACAGGGCTTGAAAAATTCTCCATGTACCTTTGACCAATTTTCCATAATCGTATGAACATAAGCAGAGCCAAAGGTATCAGACCAGTAAATGATTCCTCCCCTGGGTTGGTTTACACAAATCAGTATCTTATATTAGTTAGAAGGAAACAGATAAACGAGAAAGGAAATGCAAACCTATATGCTGGGAATCCCATCCCCAAAACAGAAGCAACATCAAGATCAGATGGCCTAGTTACAATTCCCTTTGAAATGAGTTGGCATGCCTCATTCAAAGCAGGAAAAAGGATCATTTCAACAATCTCATCATTGGACAATTTCGTTAACTGTACCAGAGAAAAGTGACAACATGACGATGCTTGGTTAGAAATCCGCAATACAAACAAAATATTTGGATATACTTCTTAACCATCAACTTGAGAAAACAGAAAGGAAATATTCGCCAATTATAAGATCCTCCAAAATTAACGTATCATGCAGTAGAATGTAGAACGTGCTTTAAAAATCATAAATAAAATAGACTCCAAGATGAATGCGCTAAAGAGCATGGACAGATCATAAAGAGTGAATTTTGAGTTCCTAATACATAACTGGAGGTTTTAATGGTGGATCAGACATAGCACATGGTGCAGGATCAAAACCGAAAGAGAAATGTGAAGCATGGAGGTGTAGATCATTGATTCTTGTAGAATTTGTTGCATAACATGACAGGTAAAAATACAAAATTCCATGTATTACAAAAATATCTACATCGAACCTGGACCTTTTTGACAGACCAAGCTATTTATAGGAATAATTTATGTTTGTTATATGATTGGTTTGCACTTGGGGCAAGGGAAATAACACTTTCCATGTGTTCAGCTAGGTCTGGTAAAAAAAATATTTTCTTCTCTTTTTTTGGGGGGGAGGTGGGGGGTCGTGGTGCAAGCAGATGGAGAGAGGGACCTTGGACTCGATGGTCATGTATGATGTATTCCCAGCCTTTTGTAGGTATTTTTTTATCTCGTCATTTGGGGTAGCCATGCCACAGTTGTCGTATTTGTAGAAACCCTTGGCATTGGATTCACCTGAAATAAATGCCAAAGTATAATAATTTCATTGCAAGCCCACAAATGTCCTAAAAATATATAACCAAAACATTTGCACCCATAAAAGCCCAAAAAGCAAGAAAACATGGATAAGTCACCTTCATAATCATGCTGTCGCAAAATTGAAATCAGTTTGATAACGTAGGAACTATCACGGAGATTCTCAACACATCTCCTGCCAATCGCTTCAAAAACTTGAAGTCCAAGCATATCTATCGTCCTGCAACAATTTCATCACCAAAATAGATGGATGAAATAGTTCTGCAAAAAGGAAAACCTGAAAAATCGTAACAAGAATTCTAATTGAAGTGGTCTGATGCTGTGGATTGCTAAGACAGAATTTTTTTTCCTGCCAGTTTTTAAAACAGAAAACAGCCTTTGGATTTTGCATTTTTCGTTCACACAAAAATGGTGTTACAAAATTTGATTCCATTTTCTCAAATATCTTGGGGATGGTACTGTTTCACAAGTTGTGATCTGATCAAATTGATCTCAAACACAGGAAATCTATATTCTTGCACAACCTCAAATTAGGTTTATAATTTCCAGCATACCTAAATGGACCTAATAGCATCCCAAAGCTTGTAAAAGCCTGATCAATCAGGTACAAATCTACACCTCTTTCAGCTAGAAATATTGCTGAATGCAAAAATTTGATAAGCAAGCTGTTGATTGAATGACCTTCCGAATCACCAACTACGATAGGGGTTTTCCTCATTTTCTTCCCAAAATCCATTAAATCAACGATCACTTGTGGAGATGTATTACTCATACGAACAATTTCCACAAGGGGCAGGTCAGGAGATGGGCTGCACCCAAATCGTGAGATAGAATTTAAAACAAATGCATACAACAGATAGTTAAAATCAAATAAGTATCAATGTATCATTATAATTACCAGAAAAAGTGAATCCCGGCCATCCTATCATGGCATTTTGTCTTTTCTCCAATCGATTTCGAACTGAATGTTAAGCTATTACTGGTAAAAATACAATGTGGTGGGCAGATTTTCTCAAGATCAGCGAAAATCTCTAGCTGCGAGGACAAACTTTCTGCTTCAGCCTGCCCAAATTTTAGATGAAAGAGATCAGTCATCAGTCCTTTTAACCCAAATATTTCCACACAATTATCAAATTATTTGGTAACTTGTGCTTTTAGGATCCAATCTTGAGGGAAAGAGCATAATGTCACATGGAAAAATATCAAAGTACACACATTAAGGAGATCAAATTTCAAGAGAGAATTTTTTTTAAAAAAAATCCTAAACAACTTCTCTGATCCAAGGACTTTAGCATAATTAAACAGTTCTAGGTGCCCATGCACTTGAATGAGAATAAACATGATAAAACAAGAAAATGCACATATCTAGTTGAATTGTAAAACCAACCTCTATGACTAACTCAACATCTTTAAAGTCGTCGTAATCAATAACACCCTTTAATAAACTGAAAACCTTTTCAGGCCTATATTGATCTGCCTTTCCATTCTTGACATGATTTTGCAGTTTTCCTGTCACAAAATGACATTAGTTTCAAAAATATATTTTTTCACATTTTCTTAGTGGACGCTCACCCTTGACTCTGTCGATCTGCTCCAGTAAACTCTTTTCATCCTTCTCTTTCAGAATGACTTGGTAGTTACTAAGTACCAACAATTTTGCCACTTCAGAGCTCATGGCTACCCCACCAATAAGAGCAACCTTATTAAATTTTCTTGGCAGTAACTTCCTCTCAGTAATACCAGGAATCTGATGCCAGTATATTATCATATGACCATCAGAGGATAGAATCAGATGGAATGGTCCTTTTGAACATTGGTATTTAAATAGAATGAAACAGAGAGAGAAAGACAGAGGGAAGAGATTTGACAAAAAAAATTAGAGGGCTAATGATGCATGCCAAGACAAGCCACTACATTGCTAATAAAGCAACATTACTTCTAAATAAATGATTAGGGATGTACAGGAATCGGACCGGTTCACAAGCTTCTCAAGTCAGCTAAAAAATTATTCGATTCATATTCGAAATTACTGAATTTGAACACGTTTTTTTCGAATTGAACTCAAGCTCAAATTATTTTATTCCATAGTTCGCGAACTGCTCGTGAGTTTTAATATTTTGTTAATATAATATAAAATGATTATAGATCAAATAAATATATTTTGAGTCTTTCTTATTGAGCAACAGTTTGAATAGCTCGCAAACATGAATATTATGAGCCAAGCTAGAGCTCTAATTCGGCAAGCTCTAAATCGAGCTAGAGTTCGAATTTAAGTCTTATTTTTTTCTTGATATTCAGCTTGATTCGATTTATTTGAACTCCTATTCATGGTCATAAAAAACCATTATTCATTTTTACTCCAAGTGTTAATATAAGTAAGATACAAAGATTAGTACTAACCTTAAAAACTAGACGTTGGGCGAAAAATACATGGACAAGGCTCTTACAAATGCTAGATTGTCGAAGTTCTTGCAGAGCTTCTGCTTCCTGCCATATTAAAGAAAAATCATCATAAACTTGGTGTATCTTAATGTTCCAATAGCATAAAAAGTTACACCTGTAATACCTTCCACAGGCCATTACGAGGACCTGAAACAATTCCATGTTCAATAACATCGATGCATACCAATTGGTACACCAGGTTTGGATTTTCCCTCTGGACTTCAAGCCGAGCTGATTTAAGTATCGCCTTAGCTTCAATAAATGGTTCTAGTTTGTCGATTTTATAAAGACTAATGATCCATGGTCTCCTAAACTCTGATATATCCAACGCCCATTGACGAGCTACTCCAAGCAGCTCATCTGTGGGAGCAATTGCATCCACAAGGGTCAAACTTCGAGCTTCCTCTCCACTTACTCGCTTCGACATCTAGTTAGACACAAAAGAAGGTTCCATATATGAAGGGAAAAAACTCAAAACATGAAAAGTACCAACTTCATACCAAAATCATTTCAAGAGCGTTGGTAAGGCCCACAAGCCTGGGTAGCCTCTGCGTCCCTGGAGCAAATCAAAGTTCCATAACTAATTTCTACACCATATGATATAAAAAAAACAACCATCCTACTATCTGTCAACACATCGAGTATTCAGCAAACACATATCTAATCCAGTCTAGTGAAGGCAGTATCGTGAAAGTAGTCTGGAAAAAACCACATTTTTGTTCTCAAGTAATTTTAACGTAAAAAAAGATTATGAGGTTATCAACACTCCACAGTCCAAATGACGCAGATCCAAACTACGGATGCATTTTATGATCATATTCAACAGCTGATGATATCCTAAACGAAAAAAGCATATAAAAGAAACATGTTCAAATAGCTCTAGCAATTAAACTAGACAAAAGGTGTGAACTATTTTATGGTCATGGAAAATGGAATATTCCGTGAGAAATATTGAACAGCATAAAACATCATTCTGACAGAAGGAAATAGCTCCTGTCAACATTCAGCAAAAAATTTCACTCCAACTAATCAACAAATGATTGTCAATTGTCGAATCACATAGAACTGAAATAGATGTTCTATGTGATTCGTCACTTTTTGCAATCAACCATGAACCACCTAATGAGACAAAAAAGAATGAAAAATAATATTACTCACTCCTGTTATTTGAAGATCCATGTAGTGATGGTGCAGGGTATGTTTAAATCTAGAGGAGGAAAAAGGGGAAAAAAAAGCTAATGGGTACAAGTTAGTGATGAACAAGAATTCTATGAGAACAAAATCACTAATTGTTTGAGCATTTATTAAAAGGAAGTTAGAAAATTTAATTTGAAAAAGAGATATTATTGAAATATTTCACAGAAAGAGACCATCAGGGCACCAAAATATTTCCATGCATGAAAGGATATCACTTATCAGTACCACCAAGTCCAGGAAGAATCCCATACTGAAGTTCAGGAAGGCCTAATTGTGCAGTGGAAGTTGATATGCGAGCATGACAGGCCTGCAAAAGGGAAAAAAATAAGGATTTTACAAGTTTTATACCCAAAAATCGTACCTACATCTCCGAAGGTTCCCTGAACTTATTGATGTATCTATTAATACAATAAACTCTTGAGGCCGGTAGATTACTTCAGCAATCACATTTGGGAAAAAACAAAAACTGTGTAGTTACTATGAATTTATGAAGAGTTGACTTTGAATTAGTGTGATAAAGGAAAGAAACAGTAGAATACATGTGAGGCAAGTTAAATAGTTGTCCATGGTACCAGTATTTAGATACAACTTATTCCACAATTTCCAAAAACAAGAAGAAAGTGGGTTTAACTGGACTAAGAAAATGTGTAATTCCCATCTCAATTTTCTTTTGGTATTTAACGGAAACTTCAATATCAAAACTGAAATATCAACAGATGGGGTAGAGGTATGATTTATAAAGTTGCATGGACTTTATCGCCAAACAGAGAGAAAGTTCACGGTACCAGATATTAACAACAGAAAGAAGAAAGCAAGTGAAAAAGACCATACATACAAGAGCAATTTCCAGTCCACCACCAAAAGCAGGACCATCAATAGCAGCTACTAAAGGCTTTCTTGCACCTATAATAAAATAGTTACTGGCAAAACATGAACATAATAAATCTCCTTAAAAGCACAGGAGCTGCGGCTGGTAATGTAATACCTTCCAAAATATCAGTGACAATTTCAATTGACATAAATCCAAGCTCTTTTTTTGCTGTTACAGTATTTGAGCTCTCAGAACAACCTAAACCTCTTCAAGGTATTTCAAGGGAAAATAATCATTCTTACTCTTTTTCCCTTGCATTCCACCAAAAGCTGTCACATCAAAACCAGCAGAGAACTTTCCTTTCAAACCTGTTCAGCTAACCAGTGGATTAAATTCACAATAAGATCATCTATCAGCATGAAAAACTACTTCATCTTTCTTACCAGTAACTACAATCGCTTTCACGTCATCTCTTAATAGAGCTCCTTCAATAGTCATTTTTAAGTCGAGCATCACTACAAAACGGGAAACCTCTTATTAACTTTTTCAAATCAAGGAGAATATAGGAATGGATCCAGGAGAACACCCTAAACAGTAAGCTCAAAAGATTGTAGAATTTTCCTGTTGCAACTTATAGATATAAAATACTAAAATAGCGGATAGGACCTGGCAGCTTATTGGAACTCACTTCAAATGGCTTTTCTACAGCTACAGAATTCGTACATTCAGTAGGATTTGTTTGGATAAATATGAGTTATTCGGGACTGCATAACTTTGAGCTGTCTGCCAAAATGCTTTTAAACTTGTCAATGAAGTTTCTGGCACCATCCTTGCTCCAAAAGGAAAGGAGAATCCATTTCCACCCTCTCCATTCTTAGCATAGTTTTATACGGGACTTACCTTTAGTGTTACGAATGCACGATTTGTACACCCTTTTGTATCATATCCAAATCAAATTAGAAACAGTTCGAACTAAAAAGAAGACGATACTTGTAGAGATACCCACCATGTGGACAAAACCATATTCAAATTCGAGCAACAATAGATGAAATCTACATGAATTTAAGCCCCAGTATAAAGCAAAATATGTTGTCAGATAATTTTGCCAATGTGTGCCTACGAATACTCTTGTGATGGTACAAGTCTACAAGATAAGGAGGAAATGAAGGCTTCATCCCACTGTATTATTTCTAGCACTCCATTGATTTCAGCCGGAATAAAGCAGTTAATACTGATAGATACTAACACTCGGCAAATTCATATATCAATCTCCGTTGAGTTTTCCGACAAGGTGAGCACAGTACGATAGCATCATTCTATTCCAGACTAAAATATCTTGACAAGTTCTTTCGATCATCGATCATCATCACCACCGGAGAACAGAATAAGAAAGTTGAACAAAAATCGGGTTTGAAATATACCGGCAGATGAGAGCAGATTGAGAGGTGGATTGTTGATCGCGACAACGGCCACTCCATCGGTTCCGACATCCACCGCTGTTTTCCCGACCATCGCGCGGCTTCGCTTTGGTTTCTAGTGGTCGTGCAGGCTTTATGAGAGATGCCAATGGTAGATAAATTTGGGTCCAAAACATTCTCGTTTGCAAATTATACCACCACGAATATTATTTTTCAAAATAATATATTTTATTGTAATATCATGTTAAAAAAATGATTATTTGTAATTATATTGCATGATTACATATAATTATTCATAAAAAATTGCTAAAAAAATAAATCGTTTATGCACCGCCTAGGCGGTTGAGGGCAGACCTGAGGCAGTCATTGTCCACCTCGCCACCGTCTCCCGTCATTTATAACATTGATTACTATTATTTATTTTATTATCACAAAAACTCCCGTAAGACGGTTACACGATCAATTTTGTAAATCGGATATCCAATTTGACCCAATTCACAAAAGAATGGGTTTCATGTGAGATCGTCTCACAAATCATAATCTGTGAGACAGGTCAACCCTACTCATATTCACAATAAAAAATAATACTTTTAGCATAAAAAGTAATATTTTTTTCATGTATGGCCCAAATAAGATATCTGTCTCACAAATACGACCCGTGAGACAGTCTCACACAAGTTTTTGCCTTCATGAAAATATTACTCAAGTATAAAACAGGTTCACTCTTTTCATGAAAATTTATTTTCGTGAGACACCTCTACTCATATGTAATTATCAAGTCTCATCTCTTAGATAAATTGTCTTGATATTTTACATGTTCAAACTAAATTGTCATTTTCTTAAATAAATAAAAAAATACAGTCACTTGTCATACAAATCCAGATTATGGGTAGATTTAATCTGTCTCACAGATAATAATCCGTGAGACGGTCTCACGTGAGACTCACTCGTCTTGAAACCATCCACATATTCATTTCGTAACCTCCAAACCGACGTTAATGTCACAAACCTACAAAATAACTTGGTTACTTCTTTCTGACCATTGGTTTCTTCCACGTCTTGCGTTATCTACACCATTTTTCCAAGTGATTATTATCATATAAAATCGCATAATTGGCTTTTTTATAGACATATTAAAATTTCACAAGTAATTTATATATTTCAACTATAAATTAACAACTCATGGATATGCACAATCTGTGCCAACGCATCTTATTCTCTTTGAGAGTTGAACTAAAGAACTTGCACGAGTAGAAACATTAACACATGATCCGAGGATATACATTCACACAGAGATGATGATCAGTTAGCAACGATGAAGCTGATCATATGCCAACGAGTACTAGTTTAGTTATTATAAATCAACACATTTTATGCTGGACGTTTTGTTCTGGTCTGATGTATAAATAGCTAATAAAATTAGAGCTCGATATCCCACACATTAACACATGATCCATGGAATACACAGACGACGGATCCGCGACACCGCCAACAGTCGTAAGTCATCTATCTCATTTGAACCCCATCTGCAGCCTGAGGTACAGATTTAACCTGCAACATAAATGTTACAATCGATATAAAGTAACCCTTATTTTAAAGCGAGATCAAGACTGACATATTACGGCGAAACGAGGGTAAAAACTCACCAAGTCACGGAATTTGAGGATGTAGAACATCTCGAGATACCTACGAGTTTCACGCCTCTCAAGCTTCGATACATATTTCCAGAAGCCATATACGCCGGCCAATGTCATCAACCTCTCAGAGTAAATCTTCCAAGTGTACCTTACAGAAACAAGGATTTGGTGATGATTTTGCACTACCCAAATCAAAGGTGGAAACTTTAAATGATGTCAAATTTGAATTCAAGGGCATGATACCTTTCTTGAATTCTTAGTAGACCAGCATCAGATATCTTCGCCCAGTAGCTGGGATCTTCATAGCATCTTTGAAAAAAATCTGCCATGAGGGCGGCAGTCTTTTCGGGATGGTACGGGTCGATATGGAATCCAGATCTCCCATCTTCGATAATTTCCAATGGACCACCATGGCAGGTTGCAAATGTAGGAAGGCCACAAGTCATGGCTTCCACCACTGTTAAGCCGAATGCTTCGTACAACGCAGGCTAAAAAGAAAAGGAATTGATATGACAAAGAAATATATTACCTGACTGAAGCAACTAATGCAGAAGAAACGATTACCAACGTCTTACCTGAACAAAAATTCCTTTCTTATCAGCTATGTAGCGGTAAAGTTCACCGTTTCTTGCTCTGTTTGTTTGTGCTGCTATCCAACGCAACTGGCCTTCCAAATTGTACTGCTTTATAAGAGAATGCATCTTCTCGATTTCTGATATTTCTTCTCTGTCACTCGATTGTTTTACGTCAAGGTAACCCGCAATGATCACAAGATTAGCCAATCCACGCAGTTCTTCATTTTTAGCATACAACTCCACCAGTCCCGTGATGTTTTTAACCCGGTCAAGCCTCGCCATGGAGAAGATTATGGGCTTTGAAGTATCTTTCAGTAAACCTCTGATCAAGAATCAATCGAACTCAAATATTCTTCTCAAATTTTAATGAGCTGTAAAAAATATTGACTTACATGTGCTCGTCATTCTGCTCAGGATCATATAGCAACTTTTCAAGGGATCCATGAAGAGAAACAAGTCTTTTTTCCTTCGCTGAATATGGAAAGTAAATGGAGTCATCTGCTCCAGGAGAAACTATGTTGAACTTAGGATCGAAGACGTCTATACCGTTGACAACACGGTATAAACCTGGCATAGTGAATGCTGTGTGACTCTCATACTGACCAACACTATTCTTCCTGAAAGTCATGAATCAAATGCAATAACTCAAATATCATATTACGTCCCATAAAATGACGAGAGAAACCTTCTTTACAAGTTTCTTGAATGAAATTTATTGTAGCCTTGTCACATAGATTACGCTAGATTGGCCATGCGCAACGTAATAACTTCCTATGTCCACAATGTCGTTATTCAGTTCAAGGAACGACATTGACCGCTGTTAGACTCTTCAAGAAATAAAGAGACCACACAAGAGAAATATACACTTACGTGCCAGCAATTTCTTGGTATGTACTGGTGATGATAAAATCTGAGTTATTCATGGCTATGATATCAGCAGTGAATTGAGATGAAAAGTGATATTTGTCCTCGAATTTTTTCCAATATATGTCCGAATCTGGATATTTAGTTTTCTCCAAGGCATGTGCGATGGTACACTGAAACAAAGAGGAAATTAAGATATCCTACCGTATCTAAATACCTCAGAGAAACTATGGAGAAATTAAATATCAATCTCACCTGTGTAACTCCCATTTTTTGAGATAACAGGGATGCCACCAGGTTTCCATCACTGTAATTGCCAATAATTAGATCCGGTACTCCCTGTAACTCGGCAACAATTTCATTTGCCGAGTCCTGATCATTCAAAAAAGGGTTGGTGATTGCACAAGTTATGAAAAATAGTATTCGCATCAATTAAAAATTCATAGAGCAAGATACTCGTTACCGTCTTGTTTAACTTCTTTAAACTTTATTTTGCTTTTGGATCGATGAATTTCAAATCCAAGAATTTCAAATGTATTTTTGTTGTTAGAAGTAAGAACATAAATTTCAAATCTACATGTTACATATTTATACAACATTTCATGTTAATTATGATGAATTACAAGTACTCAATGATGGTGTCATTTGAAATTCATTTTAATTTATATTACTAATGTATAAATAAGATGTTGATTTAATATTTGATCTATTGTTTTATTATTTACAATAAAACAATCATGGATTTAAAATCCATCTCCCCGAGCGCACCCTTATGTTAAGAGAATGGAATGCAGCGATTTCTGAATCACAAACAATAATTTTAAACTGAGATAGAAGGGCGATTTAAATAATCGAAATGAGTCAGAGGAAAACTTGTTCATTCTTACTTCCGCGAACTTCTCCAAGTAGGGCCAAACATCAAACCTCGAGATCCATTGGCGTAGAATGCCATGCTCTGTTCTAAATGGAATTCGCAGAATGTGTGAATACTCACATCCACTTACTCTTTCCAGTCTCTGGTTGCACGAGGTGCCTTTTGCATCAGGAATTAATCGAGTTACCTGAATAATAGATAATCAAGCTAAGCAAGATATCGACACAAACATCCTAGCTATGTCCATAACCGCAAATTAATAAAATCTCCTTAGCATAATACAATAAGGATTCGAGGAGTGATATCCAGCCCTTGCTTTTTTATTCTTTGGATCATTTCATTCTCCAAGGCGCGTACTTGATCTAGTATATATACAACCTGCATGTAAACCAAAAAAGAATTGAATACTTGTAAAAGAAAAGTTCGTAACAGAGTTTTACATACATAGCAAGTCAACCAAGAAATTAAGTTTTCATTTCTGTGCAAATTCATTCAAAATCCTAAAGAAATGATTACCTGGCCGCCAGTATCAGGCAAGCCTAGGACATTTGCTTGGCCAAAGTAGCCATGTATTGAAAGCACAACAACATCGAACACCATAGGTAATCTACCAAGAAAATTTTCCACAGAAGACGGATCCGGAGCCTGAAGAATGTCAGATAGAAGATGCATCATCTCCAAAGTCCGTGCAGCAGTATCGCCCCATCCTTTCTCAAAACCCATTCCTTGCAATCTGTGCATCCACACGCCACAGGCCCACAACAACATGTGAACTTTGAAATTTTGGAACTAGTATTCTATATATTCTCTTATATGAAAACTCACTCGTATTCAAACTCAGAATAGGGAGTGTCTGGTTGTAGTTTAGAAACATAATCCTCAGCCTTAACCAATGCAGACTCAAGCCTGGATATCCGTTGTATCCTATCATTCAACATCATCCCCTTTGCAAACAAACATTGGCAATATCAAGTATTTTTCCAGATAATTAGAAAAGAACTGCTCGTTAGTTTAAGCAAGAGATGATGTAAATGAGCACTTACATGCCCTTTGTATTTGTGTGCACGAAGAAAATCAAGTAATGGCTCCAGAGATTCTTTGTTTCTAAACAGGAGTGAAGAGAGATGACGATTGAGAAATTGGACCCCATTTCCGATATATGATGATCGGGTCGGCCTAGGAAAAGTGGCGTTGAATGGCTCAAAATCCAGTTCAAGAACATATCGATCTTCATCCCTAGGATATGTTCAAAATAAAAGAGACAAGTATTAAAAATCATTCATGTTCCAACAGAGAAAGTAATATCTTGACACAGAAAAATAGATTTCCACTCACTGCCCATTCACAAGTTCTTCCTTGAACCGTAGATATTCGGAAACTGTCAACTGCTCAACACTAAGTTCGTGCACATTGACACGTACATATTCCCACACGCCAGGACTTGGTCGGACAGCTATAGCAACAAAGGGTGGTAAAACTATGGCTTCCTGAAATAAAAGAAATATAGCATAAGTTGAAGGGGTAGAGAACCACAATATTTCCCTCGGTCCGAACACCAGTTTTCAAATAAGGAGTCAACATCTTCCACGATGTTAAAAAAATCCAGTACTAGAAAGGAGTTATTGGTTGCATACTAACTCAGTGTGCCACCAAGTATAACTCTGGGACATTTGTCATTATGAATTATTCCACAATTTAATCTCATAAAAGGTAATACATTTTTGAATTAATCAAATATTCTTGAATGCCAAATTACCCACCAATTTATTTCTGATCCACACTCAATTATACCACTTTGACAGGGATTTAACTACAGCTATCACACAAAAAACAAAATTTAACCTGAGCAGACTTCAACACTTCACCAAAGGGACCATCGCTGAGCTTTTTCCTCGAATCATCGTCACCGATGATGTTGTCTAAGACGTCAATCAGGTGATGGGGTTGTAATATACTCTTCCCCTGCTCCACATATCTTCAAAACCAACGGAAAACATAATCAAACCAAAACGATTCTCGAAAATCTAAAAGATCACATAATATATGAAAGAAGAAGAAGGAAAAAAACACCGATAATGTTTCTTGATATAGTTTTCGATAAAATACCTCGAAAGAAGAGAGACGAGCTCGTTCCGGTGAGCGGCTAGAGTGTCCTCGACCCTTTCCCTGATGCTCGGTAATCTTGCAAGTTTTGAACTCGACATGGCGATTTTGTGATCCTGTTCTTCGGCCTATCCAATGGAATACAAAATATTTCCCAGTTTTGTCAGTTTATCGGGTGATTCACTGACTTTATAGAGTTGTTGGCTATGCCGGTTAAGAGAGAAAAGGTGGCGCTTTCACGTGCTTCATCAATTTTGGAAAATTTTCCACACATTAAACAACTTGTTTTTTTTCTAAATTTTTAATGATTTTTATTATCAAGATTTTTAAAATTTTAAAGCTCTACAAAATTTTATAGATACTCGAAATATCAATATATTTTTAATAACTCAATAAAATTCTATAAATATAAGAAAAAAGTTTAAGTATAACTATAAAATATAAAAAAATGTTTTTAATTTAACTTAAAAATTTAAATGTACATTTAATCGAAAATATCTCAAACTCGCGTACTCACTTTCATTTATATTAAAAATAATGTTAATACAAACACTAAATTTTCATTCTTTTCTCCGCTGTATATTTTTCCTTTTATTTGGACTTTTTTTAAAAAAAGTTCTCACAATAGTTTAAAATTAAAATTATTAACATAATTCATTTTATTTTTGATTTGTGGTCATAAAATCTCGTAAAATTTAAAATTTATATTTATTAAATATTTTAATAAAAATTTACTATACTATATGACAAAAAATTATAATATTTTATTGACTTATAATAATTATTTTTAATAAGCGAATTTTTTTTATTAATTATTATATAACATTTAACGTTTAATTATTTTTCTAATTTTAGTTAATTTATATTTTAATTTTGATTATAACTCAAAATTTTGTACATGATAATGAGTAAAAAAAATTATTGTGATTGATATATAATTTCAAAAGTTTATTAAAAAAATCATATATAAGAATAACTATAATACATTAAATATATTAAAAATTTATAAAATTATACTAATTATAAATATTTTAACATACTTATTATTATTTCCATGTACAAATAATCATCTTGTATAACTTTTTGTAGAGATATTGTCAAAAATCAAATTGATATATTTTTTATAAAAAAATTATTTAAAATGAATGAAAGTATTTTAAGTTTGATTATTTATTAATACTGAAAATTTTTGTTATGTATTTTTTAAAAAATTAATTAAATAAATAAATATATTGAATTAACTTGAATAATTAAGTTAAAAAAATTTTATTGTGATTGATATATAATTTCAAAATTTTATTAAAAAAATCATATAAGAATAACTATAATACATTAAAATATATTGTTTTATGGAAAAGATGACATATGTTGAATATAAAATATAAAGAGTAGGTCTTTTGTGAGACGGTCTCATGAATCTTTATCTGTGAGACGGGTCAACCTTACCAATATTCACGATAAAAAGTAATAATTCTTTATAGATGATCTAAATAAAATATCTGTATTACAAAATACGATCGTTTCACGTAATTTTTGTCAAATATAAAACATAAAATTAATTCTAATTCCATTCTTATATAAAATAATATATATATTAACGCCCACAGAATTGGTGTCAATTGATGGTTTTTTGGTGTCGGTATTTTCAAACTTTATGATTTGGTTTTTTCCTTGTCAGAAAAAGATGTGGTTTACCCGTCTTTGTTCCAGATAACCAATCAATGAATTACTTTCTTCCCGGAAATCCTCTACGTTCCAAGCTAGTAACAATCGCGAATGGTTTCCACGTGTTCACGTAATTTAATTATTTTAAAAAAATTAGAAAAAAAGAACTATCATAAACAAAAAATATTGGATTATCTATAAAAAAAAAAAAAAAATTATTTTTTATATTAAGAGTATTATTTTTTATTGTTAATATTGGTAAGATTGACTCGTCTCAAGATAAATATTCGTGAGATCGTCTCACAAGAGACATACTCAATATTTTTTTACTAATAAGCCAACGCCTTCAAAGTTACATAACAAATTGTGCTCTGTCAATAATTTTTTTTTCGTTCAATAAAAATATCATAAAAATCTATTTTAATAAATTAATAATTTACTCATGGATTCATATCTCATCCACTTTTTTAAAAAATAAAAATAAAATATTAACATATTATTTTTGCAAATTATATATTTAATATAGTTGCAGCATTATTATCGAAATAATAAATTACTAGTCATAATAAAGTAATCACAAATCCTGAAAACAACCAATCCTGATAAGCATATCAGCAACTTTTTCTCTATTTACAAACTATTTCATTTTTATTCATACTTTAATTTTATGTTTCATCTCCCAATCATTATTTCTTTTTGTTTTCGACATCAAAATCTAACCCAGATCGGACTTTTTAAGGTATTAAATAAATAAATATTGATAAAAATAATGAAAAGAGAGATTCCTCGGCTGCTCCATATATCTGCAATTGATGGAGACAACTATTGACTTGTCAGATTTGGAATCTAATGTTTAAAAAATAATTCATGGCCATAAACACTGATTGCTTAATAATATATTATTATTACATAATCCGATATCTATCTGGTCGATGGCTGATATAATTCGAGTACATCGTATTCATTTCTAAGGACATCTATAATGGTATCAACTCATCGAAAATCGTGGAGTCTACTGTCACATATTTATCATACCGACATATCTTTTTCACGCACATTTATTTTAATATTAAAACTCATTATTTATGAGTCCTACATTACACTCAATCATCTTAAGATTTTGTGTTCTCTCCTCGCCAACTCTCATTATATCTTGAAAAATCTTTTCAAGTACATTTTAAAATTTTCCTTATTATGATTTTCATGAAATAATATATACTCATATATCTATTATAAATATATGAATTTTATTTGTGAGCTTACAATTTTACCTTTTTATTTGTTTTGCAATTTGTCATGTTCATGAGGTTCTTTAAGTCATTTTCTATATTGGTTTAATATAGTCATTAATAGTGTGCTTAACTTTACTATTATAAATATATTAATTTTATTTGCGAGCTTACTATTTTTTTTTTATTTGTTTTACAATTTGTCGTGTTCATGAGGTTCTTTAAGTCATTTTCTATGTTGGTTTAATATAGTAATTAATAGTATGCTTAACTCAAACCAGATAATTATTATTTTGATTTTACTTTCAAATTTAATTTAATTACTTAATTTTATACATTTCTATCAAATTAATGGAAAATATTTATCATAATTGTTATACATTTAAAAAAATTGATAATATTACTAACATATATTACTATTATAAATAATAAATAAGTATTATAAATATATAACGTTTATTTGTAACTTACTATTTTATCATTTTGTTTGTTTTATAATTTTTCATGTTCATGGGATTCTTCAAATTATTATGTTAGTTTAATAGGATTATTAATACACTACTGAACTCAATCATGCTATTTATTATTTTAATTTTAATTTTAAATTAATTACTTTAATTTATATATTGACATCAAATTCATAGAAAATCACTATAATAAATTTAACTCAATCAAGCTATTTATTATTTTAATTTTACTTTTAAATTTAAAATTAATTATTTTAACATTTACATTAACATTAAATTCATAGAAAATCATTATCATAATGTTATAAATTTAAATAAATTGTTGATATTACGAACATTAAGGTAATAACGGGAAGACGAATGGAGATGAGTGTGATTGAATAAAAATTAAATTATTAATAAATATTAAGGTCATATAAAACATTTTATTTTTCATTTAAAAATAGATATTTTTAGACTACTTATGTATCAAAGAGATAAATGATTGAAAAGATGGATAAGATTGTCGACGCATGAGCGCACCCGCGGTCCTACACCTCCCGCACCCGCGGTACGACGTGCCTTGCAAAGAATGCGCCACCTCTTGACATGCATGCAATGATATATATAGGTGGTAATCCATTCGAAATTCATTCAGAAAAGTGAAGAAAAGGGTCTGAAGAAGAAAGGAGAAAATCCTTACGCCTTTTTCAAGAAATCCGTCCGTCTGATTTTGAATCCGACTTCGGTATCGAGTTCCTAGCAACGTAGGCTACAATTGGACGTAAGTTTTACTACGTTTTGACATGCTTTGAAATTATGATATTGTCAGAATTGAATGGAACTCATATATGTTGTGCTTGACATAGTTGACATCATAGAATCGAAGTCAGATTAAGAAACGGACTGAATATGAACTTGTTATGATTTCAGAATAAGATTGAATAAGAATTGATATCCAGATTGAGTGGTTATCGATTATGAGATATTAGAATTGATATCTGACTGATATGATAGGGCTGGATATATTAAGATTATGATGTTATGTTATTGAAACAGAATTTGATTGAATTCTGTTTATATCCAGTATTAATTGAGTGGTGTATTGATACCAAACCCTCGATATTATTATTGTCAGATCGATATTGACAGGTTTTGAGTTCGAGACTTCGACAGAGTCAGAGTATCAGGAATAAAGGTATAAATTAATGTTGAGTTGGGATTGCACAACTCGAGTGAGGTTTGACTCGAGTTTCCCTAAATCACATACTTTTACTTATTACATTGATATTTGCAATTAATCAGACTTATGATTGTAGTTTATTGATTTATAGCTACTGTGTGATAAGATTGATATTTGTAGCTTATTGATTTATAGCTACTGCATGTAATGACTGCTGATTCGCTAGTCATTGACTGATTTGCTTAGATACTGACTGTATGTATGGATTACTGAGTCGTTGAGTCATAGGCTGATTCGCCTAGTCACCGGCTGATTCGTCGGGTTATTGACTGATTCGTCTTATTATAGGCTGATTCGCCTAGTCACCGGCTGATTCGTCTGGTGATTGACTGATTCGTCTAAACTTAAGCTGATTCGCTTAATTACAGGCTGATTCGTCTGGTTATTGGCTGATTCGCCTAATTACTGGCTGATTCGTCAGGTTATTGACTGAGTCGTCAATTCTGTGGCTGATTCGCCCAGACACTGATATAAGAATTATATCGATGCCGTTTAGGGATTGATTCATTCCTATCGACTGAGATTCGATATAATACCTATATTCAGACATCGGGATCCCTAGGATAGAGTTGAGTCGAGTCTGAGACGACGCGTCAGTGGAGTCGAGTCTGATGACGACGCGTCGGTTGAGTTGAGTCTGATATGACCTGTTGATTTACATTGTTTATGCCATTCATGATTATTGAATGTTTGATATTGATTTATGTATTCTGATTTGATACAGGTTAAGAATATGTCTTATATATGCTTTCGTATATGCTTTTATATGATTGCATGTTTACATTGTTTATACTGGGATATTTATATCTCATCGGAGTTATCCGGCTGTTGTCTTGTTTTGTATGTGTGCATGACAACATGTGGGGCTGGATCAGGGTCAAGAAGAGGATGAGAGAAGATTAGATAGCGTGGAGATCCGGGCTTCGGAGCAACATAGGATTCAGCACTGATATGTAGTTGAACCTAGTTGGATTCTTGTAGATAACGCAAGATTTGTATGTTCATGTTTAATATGTAATTTGAATTACATTACGTTTCGCTTTGTATTTGGAAAAAATTTAGACCCTGTTTTATAATTGATTAATTAGTCCCAAACATGATTAAGTACTTGATTAGCGTCCGGGTCCCCACATTTTTAGACTACTTATATATCAAAGAGATACATGATTGAGAGAAAATATTTGTATGTAAGTTATTTCAATTCAAACATTTAAGCTATTAAGTCAATTTTCGATATATGATGCTAAATAAATATTATTAAATGATATATTATCTATTAATATATGAAATATATGACTTTCATTTGTGAGCTTATTATTTTACCATTTTTTTGTTTTACAATTTTTCATGTTCATGATATTATTTAAAAAATTTATGTTAGTTTAATATGATCATTAATAATGTACTTAACTCAATCAAACTAATTATTATTTTAATTTACTTTTAAATTTAATTTTATTTACTTAAATTTATACATTGCTGTCAAATTCATAGAAAATCTCTACCATATTAATGACTGGTAATAAAGGGAAGACGAAGGAAGATGAGTCCGATTGAATACAAATAAATTATTAATAGATATTAAGGTCATACCAAACTTCTCTCATATTTAGAATAAAGATATTTTCAGACTTTTCATGTGTCAATAGAGATACATGATTGAGATAAATTGTTGTATGCAAGTGATTTCAAACACTGTTTTTAAACTATTTAGTCAATTTTTTTTATAAATGCTGCTAAATAAATATTACTAATAATATGATCCATTTGATTATTTGTGTTCTTGCAATAAGAGGAGTTTTTCACCCTAACGTTAACATGTTTTATTGTTATATATGTGTCATTTGTATTGATCATGTTGTATTTGGATTGCTTATATGATTTGTTTGTATGCCGAAAGAAAATAGCAAACAAAATCATATATCCCACAAAATGGTTATTTTCAATTTTTTATTGTTGAGATATTTTGTTAATATTTAAACACATAATTTATGTTTTTCTGTTTGCTTAGATTACTTAGTTTGAAGTGACTTAGAAAATATTAAAAATGTCGAAATATTTTTTCGTTTTTACGTATGTATCAGAATATCAAGAGATAATATTTTTTATTTATTTGGACAAATGTATTTCCTAACTTCTGTCTATAAACCAATAGTTAAATTTTTTTACGACATTATTGTATTCTCTATTCAAAATTTTTGTATTTAGATTGATAGAACGTATTTGAATTTGAGTTTTTGTGTGCTTGCTTATATTATTTTTGTGGTATTATTTATTGTGAAAATAATACCACAACTAAAAAAATTTGGTAGGTTTATGAGTCCTCTTGTGGACGACATACATGGATAAATTGTTAAAATATATAATATCCAGTGGACTTTTGGCATGAGATTTTGTTCTAATTCAATTATTAATAATGATTCTAAATTTTAATTATATCGCCCATTAACGCAGCTTTATTGTTGTTAGATATATTTTGTCAATGGTTTAATATTTTCTTTGGTTTAAGAAAAAAATGTGCAACTTTATATTACATTTTTACGATTATTTTTCTTAATGGTTTTATCAAAAGAATATTTCATGATGATTTCGAAGCACCATTTTTTCTTTTGTGTTTTTTTTTTTAAAAATATGTGGAATATCTATGAAATAATGACGTTAATTAATAAGGCGCCTTCTTTTTACTTGGAATAAAATGAAATTTAATACAAATTATGAATAATATGAGTTAGTATTTAATTTGAGAGTGACTTATGATTTTTGTTGCTCGTATTTTCTTTCTTTTCTTTGTTATTGTACTAAATAAATTATTTTAAAACTTTGAGTTATCATTTTTCTCTTATCGAGATTGTTTGTGTATGATTTTTTATTCATTTTGGTTAATATTGTTAGGCAGTAATTGATTTTTCTGGTATTATATGATATGCCTTGTTGTTTACATGAAAATAAGTATGATAATACATCAATCAAAGCCACGTATATTGGGCTCTTCTGTCCTACGAAAGGGTAATAAATGGTTTCTGTGAAATATATAATTTCTGGTTCTTCATACATATAGTCTACGAAATGCGTCAAATTTTGAACAAAAAAGTTAAGACAAATATAGTGGATGAAAAAAAACATGTTAAATAAAAAATAATGTTGCATATTACTATGTCCTAATTTTTCTACGATATAATTCAAGCATATTTTTTTTATAGATATTTGAAATTAGATCTAACTAAATATGTGTACGTTAAGTGTTATATACATATATATATATATATTAAATCGTATTTAAAGCAAAATGATAAGATCAAGAATGATTCAGATTTAAATTTCAACGAACTACAATGAAGAAGAAATTGAAGAATTGTATGTGTACGTTAAGTGTTATATAGTGATTATGTTGCTACTTCATGGTTTACGACATATGGATGTCATATAAAATGTCAATATTTCTAAAAAATAAAATAGTTTTTCAAAAAGAAAAAGTTCTTCATTCAGAAAAAAAATACATAAAAAACAAACTGTGCATAAATCTCATTCTATTTATAATGGTACGAGAATAATTCTAAAGCTTTGTGGACATAATAGATCAATTTTATGCATTTTATTGAGACATTGAGACAGTTTCACTTTATTTTCTCCAATATTATCTCGATAAATTTCGAGGTGCCTAAAAGGTTGTTTTTGTCTCTTTTTTAGTTATAAAGTGTCTAACCAAATAATTCATAAGATATATGATGCTAGCATAGAAAACTCATCGCCAAATAAATTCACTTAGTCAAATATTGAAATTCAAATAGAATTCTACAATATTTCATAAAATTAATTTTGACTATCATAAAATGCTTATGAAATATAAACAGTTGTATTATTACATGAGATATTGAATAAGACTGATACTTTGACATATATTTGAATGATATCTCATATGCATGTCTTCATTACGTTATTCGTGTCTTTTCTCAAGATTTTTAAAATACAATAATTAATTTTGTATGTCATTCCACAAGATATAAAATATTATAAAACAAAATGTAAACTCAATATTAGAAGAAAATTTGTTTTGTTTCAATGAATAATATAATATTATATATGTTCTAGACACAACAAATGAGATCAAAACTATATCATCCTCATGACATGATGCACGCAATCATTGTTCCAAAGCTTTCAAAAAAAATGACGAAAGAGATGAATTTCCTGAATTGCATCAAATTAAACGAGGACGCAATTCTAAGATATAGTCATTTGAAGAGATTTTCATGTATTTTTTGTCACAGTGATTGAGAAATAGTTGTTAAAAATTTATTATCCTTATAGCTATATGTTGATAATATTGATACTAAAAATATATAAGTTATGCATACTTTTAGTGCACGATGTTTGAAGAGGATGCAACACCATTCATTGGTTATGTTGTTGAAAAATATATAAGTTATACATACTTTTAGTAACAATTGAAAATCTATCACTACTAAACACATTTTTTCTTAAGAGTTATAGTTGATGATTCTCAAAAACTGAAAAATCATTTAACAACAAAACAAATAGTCAGAGAAATAATTTTATCATATTAAAACAATGTAGAAAACCGAAAAAATGTCGTGATAAGGAAGCAACGATCATGTCAGATCCCAGATGGAATTGTAAATAACATAATAGATGTTAAAAACGATCAGATACTTGTTCAGTATACCAAAATGGTTATATGTATATATATTATAACACACTATGACAAAGAGTTGTTGAGTTGTCAAAATCAACCAAAAAACATATTGAAAAGTATGTCAAGTAGATAAGATAACTCTTCCGATTCATATAACGTCTATGGTCATGATTTTTTATTTTTTTTGGCTTAGTTTGTTTCAATTGATAAATGTTATTAGCCATGTTTTAATTCATTTAATATGATTTTAATCATTATTATATTTTCATAATCGATACCGACGACGTTAATTAAAAAAAATGAACATACCATCTTGTCTTGAGGTCCAACTTTATAAATTCGGTTCAGGTCCTGAAAATCTCAAATACGACCTGTACCCACAAAATATTTGAAAAGATTAATTATGAAAAATAAATTTAATAAGTTTTTATTAAGTCATTTTTTAACTTACTTTTTCTGCACTAATTAAATTATTTAAACTAGTATACTTCTCTTTAATTCTGAGGACAAAATTAAATTTTTAGTTTATGCCGCTAGAATTACTAGGCAAAATTTTATCTTTCGAATAAAGCGACCAGTTTTGGCGGAATATTTACAAGTACTGTAACAAATTATATAATATTCAAAATTACCACGCCAGAATTTCTATATCAAGTACTTCAAGAATATATTTTTACCAACATTAATGAATTAAGGATTAGGTTTATGTTAAGGAAAAAAGTGGATTTCAACGGGGTTTACCGTGCATATATCGAAGGGTAACGACATCGGATTCTTCCATCATGAAAAAATAATTTCACCTAATTATTTTAAATTACTAAAATATATTTTACTATGTAAATTACGTGCACACTAATTTTACTTTTTTTTTGTATCTGCATTTCTCCATGGCAGATCCTATTGTCCAGATATTTTCTTGTGAATCTCACGTGGCCAAAGAAATTTGAGTCGTTTGATCTGTCTTGAGCATATTATTCTCGTAATAGCACCGAATGATCTTTATATAGTATAAAAATCTATGTCGATCAATCTATGAATATATAAGGGAAAAATATATTAAAAAAACAATTAAAAATAAATTCATAAACCTAGTGAGCACAAAAACTACTAGTTATAGGGAAATTTCTTGATTAATTTATATGGTAGTGACTCAAATTAAATCGATATATACTTCAACTTTAAGGCACTGTTTGGTACATGGGATAAGGGTGAGATTGATAAATAATCCGCTTTATCCCACGTTTGGTACGTTTTTAAAAAGCCCATGATAATATCATGAG
Source organism: Primulina eburnea (assembly GCF_022965805.1). NCBI lineage: Eukaryota > Viridiplantae > Streptophyta > Magnoliopsida > Lamiales > Gesneriaceae > Primulina > Primulina eburnea. The sequence continues at coordinate 56,157,150 of NC_133101.1, forward strand.
CACTTGATAAATACATTTTTAAAAGGATAAAACATCCTTAGTAAAAGGTGTGATAGTTTTAATCTAATGATAAAATATACTACAAATTACTTAATTACCCCCATTTATAAAAATCCAAAACCCCTTCTCTGATTTCATTTGGTATCTCTTTGTTTAAATAATTTAAATGTATTTAAGTTAATGTTAAATGTTTTTTAAATACATACATATATACAAATATATAGATACATATATATACACACACAAATAGTTACTAGGCCTTTTCGATATGAAAAAGATTATAAAAAAATAAAGAAAAAGACAAAAATAAAATTTGACCGATGATCACCTTTGAAAAAGGAAAAGAAATTGTTTAAATAATTTCAAAAATAAGACGAAAGAAACGAAAATTATTCTTTAGGACCATATATATATATATATATATATATATATATATATATATATATATATATATATATATATATATATCGTAATTTAAAAATTGAGATATGCAATTACAAGATATTGATAACAATGAAATATAAGTTTTTGTGATAGGGTTAATTTTGTCATTACATGTCAATATATAAATTTAATCACTCTTGTTAAAATCATACCAAACATTCCACATATTATCTTATCATTATATTTATCATTGATTTATCCTTATATTGTTTATCCCTTACTTATCATATATATCCTACGTACCAAACTGTACCTAAAGGTTACTTATTCACTTTATTCATAGAGACTTATGCATCGAAGATGGTTGACGGCCTGAAGCTGCACACAACTTCTCCCCATTCTCGGGTACTGCGGCAGTACTGCCTAATCTTCATCAAGCTTGTGTTCATCGGCGAATATCAAGATTCGGCATTGTCCTGGAATATTGTCTAATGAAGTTGCATGCACATGATCTTGCACATCAGGGGATGCATAGTTGGTTGAATAGTATTTTTTACAATTGTTGTCATGTGAATGTCGGACCTTTGGTAAAGTTTGATTTGCATCAAGATCAATATAGTTTATTCAACAACAAAAAACGGACAGCTAGCATATAAGTAAAATCACATGCGGTTGATGCTCTCAAAAAATTGCTTCCTCTATCTGTCAGTGATTCATAGTCTCAGCTTCTCCAAATGACCTGAAAACCATGGACAATCGGTTAGAAGGCGCGCGCTAGAATTTCTCCCGCCGTGGCCGAAATTAGCAGATCATAAAAGTGTAAAAAGAATGACAAGGGAGTAAAGTGAGTAGGGTTTTTGTGTGTATGGGGTTTATTATTAACACCTGTACGTCTTTATGTTTTTGTTTCAAAAAATAAATATTGTCGATAATTTTTAAGTAGAGAATATTAATTTCTATACATCGTGATTTAAGATGTAAAATATATATTCCTAGGATTCATAAAAAAATTGAAGTGATCAAACAAATAGTTATCTGGCTAAAAATAGTAAGCGAATAGATGAAATTCATGACTCATTCGCCAAAATAGATGAACTAGAAACAACAACAAATCTTAGTCGATAAAATTATAGGAAATGGAACGTATGGTACTCAAAAGTAGGTATAAACAGCTTTCGAACGACCAAAACTAATAGTATTTTCAGCCATTGGCATTTGAAAATAAAAAAACAAAAACAAAAACAAAAAAAAAGGAACTCAACCTTCTTAACATACAAAAATTGTCTTCAGGGCATCCATACATGACGAGTCCAATCGGAGTTCGGGAAATATGCCTGGTTTTGGGGATGGCTTGCTTGTTCACGATCAACGGCGTGGAATCGAATGCTGTTGGTGCCCGTCATAGCCTAGTTGGCAAGACAGTTTTTGACGTTATGAAGTTTGGGGCTGTGGCTAATGGTAGAAAAGACAACTCTTTGGTGAAGTTCCCATCACGATACTTGAATATTCTATTTAATAAACATTTTATTCTATTTTTCAATATGTGTGCATGTTAATTCATGTGAAAGTACGTACACTTCTTGAGTGCCTATTATATTACAAGAAGATTAATTCCTGCAGGCACTCATACGGGCCTGGAATGCAGCATGCAGATCTCTCGTACCAGCGAAGCTTCTAATCCCGCGTGGAGATTTTGTTACGGGGGAGGTTGTGTTCAAAGGACCCTGCGTGAAACCCATCGTCATCGAACTCCGGGGAAACCTGTTGGCTAGCACCGATCTCAGTCTGTACTCCTCCGGCGCCTGGCTCATGATTGATGAAGTTATCGGCGTCGAGGTTACAGGCAGAGGGACCATTAATGGTCGGGGGCAATCTTCTGGCAGTTTGGCAAAGGCAGCAAGGGCGGCCCACCACTTCCTGTCGTAAGCATTATCTTTCTAGTAACATTCTTTAGATTTTCGTGAATGCATGCAGTCCCTTCAAATTTTCTATACGCATGCATGCAGTCTCTAGTGTTTCAGTCTGTGAAATACGGGGCGATGCACGGCTTGAATTTCGTGAACAGCATGGGTTTCCACACAAAGGTGACGGACAGCAGCAACGTGGTTTTCTCGAACCTGAGAATCTCGGCCCCTGGAAAGAGCCCAAACACAGACGGCTTGCATATCAGCAGCTCCACAAACGTTAATATCACCGATTCAATCATCGGAACCGGGGATGATTGCGTTTCAGTAGGCCATGGCAACAACAATGTTCTAGTTGCCAGAATTTTCTGTGGTCCTGGACATGGCCTCAGGTACATTAACTTGGTAGTCTCGGCAGAGCTTCGAAAAAAAATAGGATGATTTCAAAATGATTGATTGATTTGAATATATATAGCGTCGGATCCTTGGGAAAGAGACCAGATGAACAAAACTTGAGCCGAGTCACCATCATCAACTGCACACTCACGGGAACAACAAATGGTGCAAGAATCAAAACCTACCACGCATCTCCACGCTTGCTTGCCACCGGAATCTACTTCCAGGATCTCGTGATGAACCAAGTTAAAAATCCCATCATCATCGACCAGCACTACGACTCCAAGAAGAAACGCCAGGTACGTAACGTACACCAAAATACTCGATTTTTTCGTATCCTTATAATTCCATCTTGTTAACACATACATGGACGTCGTTCCAATGCAGCAATCGAACGTCCAGCTTAGAGATGTTCACTTCAGGAACATAAGAGGAACAACAATTTCAGCGGTTCCAATAAATCTGAATTGCAGTTCAACATGTCCCTGCACCGACGTGGAGTTGTCCAACATACACTTGGTGCCCTTTGGCCCTGTCGGCCCTCTTAGATCTACATGCTTCAGCGCCAAGTTCTTCGCTAGAGGACCAGTGGTTCCCCCAGGCCCCTCATTTTGTGTGTAGACTGCAGATCCATTTTTTTTATAGCAATTCCTTAGTTTTTTTAAATTTTATTAATGTCGTTCTTAGCCCACTAACGATGTCATACCGATGACTCATCGTTTTCATTTTCTCCATAATTACCAATGAGTTTTAATTGTTGTGCAATCAATTTTTTTTTAATATAAATTCAGCTCAAGAAAAATGTAAATGAGCGCAAATGATTGACTGGTAATTAATTAATAAATTAGCTACTTGTACAATCACATGAATGTCTGTATATAGTAAATTTTATATATTTGGCAAGCAAATTAATAATTCCAAAACATATTTATAAATTTTATTTATATATAGGTTCAACGATAATTGTTTTGAACTAGGTAATTTCCTGTTCGAGGTGCACTAATGAATAAAAAGACGACACTCCAATATAATATTTTATGAAAGTCATGTGTTTAAAAATCTATTATCTGTTCTATTTTATTAAAGTGCGTACCATGGCCCAACATTGAGTTGATTCCTTCCACCATTGAACCCCGAATTCATATCCAATGGCAAATGATTTAATATGGGAGCTTTCCTAACTTTATCAGATTAACTCGTTACTGATGGTTTCATATATAATACAACTCTAGAACGAGCTTAATTTGCAAAAAATATCCGGTAAAGCAATAAATTGTAATAGTTGTCTTATGGCAAGACTCATCATGCATTTTCTTACAAACCTTATATCAAACTGCCCAAATTATCATCGCAAAAACTTCCAAATCCTTCTCCTCTCATATTCTCGTGAAACAACTAGACCACATTCAACAAAAGAAGTCCCTTGAAGATGGCTTAAACATCTCTAGAAATATGTCTCTTTCCAGATTTAAAATTTAACTTCATGGCAAAAGAAAATACAGTGCTGATAGTAGCATAATATTAGAACCTGCATAAAGAACAAACTCCATTAGTGGGAACATGTTTAGAAAGTAAGTTTCATGTTTCATGTTGTCAGTGTGTAATCTCGAGAAGCTCTCCATTGGAAAATACTAATTTAGAGAGGGATATGTTCACTCCAAATGAGTTTACACCAGTTTTGAATAGGGTGACAAGATTGAAAATAAAGACAGAGGAGCCCAACATTTCATTTCTATATGATAACCAGATTTAACAGAGTATTTTTCACTATAATCTCCCTTCCAAATTCTAATGTCATCACCTCCTTGATGATTTAAAGTAATATCCAAGATTGCTTCAACCTCATACGGCATAAATATATTTATTAGCATCACTTCATTCTAGTCACAAAATTCGTGATCAGATTTGCCATTTAGCAAAGAATTGGGACAACATTTATATTCTGGTAGATTAGGAATCTAGGGATATGATAAAACTGAAATAGAACATCTATCCCGAACTGCAACGTCACTTACCTCTTACTTCAAATAAATAATACTAGAAATTTTTTTCTTCCCATTATCTTCATAAAGACCGAAACAGACCAAAACATAAATATACATTTTTAAAAAATTCGGAATTTACGAGAAAAATCCATAAATTGTCAAATCATAAAAGCATATGTCAATCATACGAAATCCAGCGTCTAAATTTTTTTTGAAAAACGAAACACAAATCTTTCTTTAAAATAATCCTCAAATATTAATCAAAACTTTGATTATCATAATATTGTGGAAAACATAAAGTCTTTGGGAGTGTACTGTCATGCCCGATGTACTCAAGCGTCCAAGCCTCCCTCAACAAATCATAAACACGATCCATTTAACACAGAATGACAATTAAACATAATTTATGTTTTACCGTCGTATGTTACCGAACTGTAACATACCTAAACCGACTCTAAAATCACAACAAGCTCAACTTTAATCTCCTCGACCTAACAATGATAAAAATAGGTCGAATAATTCACAATTCGCCAATAAAACTAAATTAATCCACTTATTGATTTTAATTATCAAAACTTAATTCTCAAATCAATTTCAACAATTCTGAAATTTTAACTAAATAACCGTAATTCTCCAAAATAATCACACGATTAACTCGATACTAATTCACAAACTCCTTGATTTACACCTTAAAGCTCTCCAACGGTCGAACCTACAATATAAACCCAATATATACGTCAATATAATGCATTAAAATCGACAAAGCGAAACTAAATCGAAGCGAGTAAAATTACACTTCGGGGCAGCCTACTTATGCACCGAAGAATTGGATCCAAAATTATAAAGGTCGAAGTATAAACTAGTCGCTAGCGGTCCAATGTTGCTACTCGCCGGAAAAGACGTCGGAAAACACTATTCACGACCAAAAACCGAACTAAAAACTAGCTGGAAAACGCAGGAACATCAAGGTAAGATTTAAGCTTCGAATCCTTGCTCAATATACTCCAAAGAACCAAGAAAAACCAAACAATAGCTCACCTAAAAATCGAACAAGAAACTCGAACAGGACCAGTCCCGAAACAGGGCTCGATTGGGGCTGAAACGAGCATCAAAAGTGGCGATTCATGGTTCAAAACGAAGCTACTGAAGTAAGGATGCAAACCCCTCAAACCGTTTGAGATTTGGACGCCGGATGGAGGAGTTATCGTGATTTTCCCGCAGTCGATACACAAGTGACGGGCATGGAGTTTGGGGGAATGCTTCTTTCTTCTTTTATCTTTACTTCCTTCTCTCTCATCAAGGTAAATGTGTATATGTATATGTATATTAGTTACTAAAAAATAGTAACACATGCCCAATAAAATCCCGGTCTGTAATTATTTTGCTCTCGTGTGCTATTTAAACTCTATATATATTTTATATCGTTTTCTAAAATACATATTTTTAACACACCTACAAAATTATTTGGCATAAATAATTATTTTAATTTACAACTCAATAATTATTCTAATTATGCCAAAATTACCGGATAATTAATTACAGGGTCTTACACTTCTCCACCCCTTACAACAAATTTCGTCCTCGAAATTCTTGTTTATACACATACATCTTAACACAATACGAAACCAACAATACAATATTAAGAATCAAACAGATATGGATAAGACGCTCTCATCTTCTCTTCTGTTTCCCATATTGATTCTTCTACACCATGCCTCGACCACTGAACACGTATAAGTGGTATAACTTTATGGCGTAAAACTTTATCTTTACGATCCGAGATACAAACATGATACTCAGTATACGATAGAGACAGATCAAGTTCAACCTCATCAGGCTGAATCACATGAGATGGATCGGGCTCATACTTACGCAACATAGAAACGTGGAAAATATCGTGGATGTCAGACAAAGACTGGGGCAAAACCAAACGATAAGCGCAAGTCCCAATACGCTCAACAATCTCGTAGGGGCCAACGAAATGAGGTGACAACTTACCTCTCATACCAAAACGAACAACACCTCTAAACGGAGAGATCCTCAGAAATACAAAATCTCCAACTTGAAATTCTAAATGTGAGGCCCAATAACTTTGGCCCAGCCCATTTCCATTTAAATAAATTACCCAAACCCATTTGAGAAATCAGAAATAAGATCGCTCAATCCAGAAACTTTTCCCCCAACCTTGCTCGTCGTTCCTTTCTTCTGCAGCAAGCGTGCATCGTTCCCATCGGCAAGAAATTCAGTGCAGCATCTTAACAATCTTCTTCCTCCTTTCTATTAGAGTATTTCCTACCTTGAATCGGAAGGTTTCAAGCTCGATCGGCCCTGTTTCCAGCAGCTGTGCGTGAGCTTCGATTCGGATTTAGGTAAGGTTTTGAATTTGATTCTTGGTTGTTTTTGGTGGATTAGTTTGTATAAGTGAAGTCTTGAGCTTTTTCCCTAATTTTCCAGCTAGGTTTCTGGCGTGAACAGTGTTTCCGGCGACTTTTCCGGCGAGCCATCTTCGCGAGTTCACCATTGTGTGTTTAAGCTTCGTTTCTTGAGGTTGTATCGTTGGACGAGTTTCATTCGATAGCCTTTAAGAATTTTACCGTGGTATTGTAAGTTGTAATTTGAGGTACGCTCAAACCTATATCATTATGACGGTTATATTGGCGTGTACGAATATTCGGTGAATGTTGTTTGCTATGATGTGCATTGAATGTTTATATTGTTGCATTCATGCATAAATTGTATTGGCATAACATATTGAGCCTTGACTCCTTTGACGGCTATTTATGTTGATTCTGTTGAGATATATTGAGTCATCAGAGGGACGAGTGGATTAGGATTAGCCACATTCCCAGATGACAGCTAGGGACGAGCGACTTAGCTACTCGCATTCCCGATGCTACGTTCATGGACGAGCGACGATTTGATGCTGCATTCCTGGCACGGGTGGCCACTGTTACTGTTGATGATGCTATTCGTTTGGACTCCATTTGGTATCCATTATTCCGTTGTTACCATTCATGCATCACATAGCATTGCATTTACTTGATATTATTACATGTCTTTTATTTACGTCATGATTTTACTGGTTTGTCGTACTGGGGTCCGACCCCTGTTTTCTTTTGATGTTGTGGTTGTTTTTGATGCCATAACAGGTCACTCCAGGGGTTTTGACGCATCTGGTGGAGCGTCAGCGAGTGGAACCCAGTAGTCAGTCGGTTTGTGTCAGAGTTCCCAGATATTTATATATTATACTGGTTTGATACATTTGCCAGGGAGATGCCCTGTGTAGCTGTATGGTGATGTCTTTATGTGGTTTGGATTTTATTTGTGGTTTGTTGTGTCTAGTCCTGGCCAGTGCGGCTGTAGGATGTTTGTGTGGTTGATTGTGAACTTGATGTTATTTTCGAGCGTATATTACTGTTGTTGTGTTTTGAAATTTTTGGATGTCCTACTTACGGGGAGGTCATGCCGAAATTAATGTAGGCCCAAATGAACGTTTTAAAGTCGTTTTCGCTGTTTATACTAATTAATCCTTGTTGTTTGGTAATTAAATATTAACTAAGTGCACGGGCCCTGACAGTTTTGGTATCAGAGCGTAACTGGGATACGCTCGAAATAGAGTCTAGGACACTCGAGTTTAGGCACAAATAAAATGATTGTGCATGTGTTTGATTATTTGCTCTTACTTGTTTATATGTTTTGAATTAATTGTATCTGCCTGATTAGAGCGTATTAGTTTAAGTTCATGCTCTTATACTCAGCCGATTATTTTGTTTCTGCCGGTGGATTAAATACCTGTGTCTTGTAGATGGCACCTGGTCGGAAGAGTAGAAAAGGAAAGGAAGTTGTTCAGGAGTCTGAAGCTCCAAATGTTAGAGGACTTAACGAGACTGATTGGGGAAGACGAGGTCGTCGTCCTCGTGGTGAAACACGAAATGTAAATGTTGAGCGTGAAGTGGACCAGTTGACGAGAGAAATCGGGTGAAAGAGTTACTTGGGATGTGTTTTGCGCTCAGTTTGCTCGAGAGTATTCACCGCCTTCATACTATTCGGCCAAGGAAGCTGAGTTCAATAGATTGACTCAAGGTAATATGACTGTTGTGGAGTATGCCTCTCAATTCTCAGCGCTTCTTGCCTATGTTCCTCATGTTGCTAGCAGTGATCGGAACAAGCTATCGCATTTTATGCAAGGATTAAATCGAACCATTTGCACTTTGGTAGTAGCTGGAGCACCTATTAATTATGCCGATGCCGTTGAGAAAGCCAAGAATGTGGAGGCGAGTCTACTTTTGGCAGAACCACAGTCAGTTCATTCAGGTTTTCCTCAGAGTTTGGGAGGCAATGTGCCGATGCCAGTGGGGGCACCACTATACCCATCTTTATTGCCGTATCAGCCTTCGCAGCCTTATCAGCAACCAAAACAGAAAAACTTTAAGGCCAAAGGAAAACAGTTCAAGAAACAGACTCGTAGCAGTTCTTCTAGTTCCGGCAGTCAGCGTGGAAGCTCAGTTGGGTCCCCAGCTGGAGTATTTTGTGATCGTTGTGGTGGTAAGCATTTCAGTACTCAGTGCACGGGAGTTCAAGGATCTTGTAATATCTGTGGGCAAGTTGGATATTATGCTATAGTATGTCCGAATGCAGCAAGACAACAATTTCAGCAACCTCAGTTTGGCCAAGATTTTAGAGGACAAGCAACTAGGCCTTTTGCTCCGACTCAGTCTTTTCAGCAGTCTAGCTATCCTCAGCCTAGAGGTTCTGCACAGCAGCGTTTCCCAGGGCCACAGCAGGCTCGATTTCATGCTTTAACCCAGGATCAAGTTAAAGATGCACCGGGCGGAGTTATAGCAGGTATCTGCCTTATTTTTAATCATCCTGCGCGCATACTGATAGACACAGGAGCATCTCATTCATTTGTATCTGCTATATTTGTTGATGAGCATGAGATTGCTATTACTCCGTTGGTAGATACTGTGTCAGTCTCTACTCCTGCCGGTGTATGTTTGATGTCTCACGAGATAATTCTGAATTGTGTGGTTAGATTTGATGATAATATTATGATTACTAATCTCATCAAGCTAGATATGTCTGACTTCGACTGTATTCTGGGAATGGATACTCTGTCTAATTATCGAGCTACCGTTGATTGTTTCCATGGAGTCGTCAGATTTAGACCGTATTATGGCAGTAAATGGAATTTTTACGGTAGTGATTCGCAATCACGTATTCCATTAGTGTCAGCAATGGAAATGTTCAGACTTTTGTCAACAGGGCATGAAGGATTCATGATCTATGCAGTCGACGCGACTCAGGGAAAAAGATTGGACGTTTCAGATATTCCTGTTGTCAAGGAATTCCCTGATGTATTTCCCGATGAAATTCCTGGATTTCCACCCAAGAGGGAAATCGATTTTAGCATTGAGTTGGTGTCCGGGACTAATCCTATTTCGAGAGCACCATACCGTTTGGCTCCAGCGGAATTGAAAGAACTGAAAGAGCAATTACAGGACTTACTGGAAAAAGGCTATATTAGACCAAGCATGTCACCATGGGGAGCTCTGGTATTGTTTGTCAAGAAGAAAGACGTAACGATGAGAATGTGTATTGATTACAGGCAGTTGAACAAAGCTACTGTGAAGAATAAATATCCTCTGCCGCGTATCGATGACTTGTTTGATCAGTTGCAAGGTATGTCAGTTTATTCAAAGATTGATCTTCGTTCTGGCTACCATCAGCTCCGAGTTCGAGAGGAAGATGTGCCGATGACAGCATTTCGAACGCGTTATGGGCATTATGAATTTCTAGTTTTGCCTTTTGGATTGACTAATGCTCCTGCAGTTTTTATGGATTTGATGAATCGTGTTTTTCGAGAATTTATAGACAGATTTGTTATTGTCTTCATAGATGACATTCTGATTTATTCGAAAACAAAGAAGGAGCATCGAGAACATTTAAGGTTAGTTCTCCAGACACTCAGAGCAGCGCAATTGTATGCAAAATTTTCTAAATGTGAATTCTGGCTGGACAGAGTAGTATTTCTGGGTCATGTTATATCAGCTCAAGGAGTATCAGTGGATCCTAGTAAAGTGGAAGCTGTTATCAATTGGCCAACACCGACGAATATTTCCGATATTCGCAGTTTCTTGGGATTGGCAGGATATTATAGGCATTTCATTGAAGGATTTTCTATTATAGCAAGGCCTATGACGCAATTAACGCAAAAAGATCGACGTTTTGTGTGGACTGATGAATGTGAGTCAAGTTTTCAGACTTTGAAAGAAAAGATGACAACAGCTCCAGTGCTAGCTTTACCATCAGGCTCAGGTGGATATGTTGTTTGTTCAGATGCATCTCTAAATGGACTTGGATGTGTTCTAGTGCAAAATGGGCGAGTGATTGCATATGCTTCTCGTCAGTTGAAGCCGCATGAGACCCGATATCCAGTGCATGATTTAGAGTTGGCTGCCATTGTGTTTGCATTGAAGTTATGGCGTCATTATCTGTACAGTGAGCAGTTTGTGATTTATTCGGATCACAAGAGTCTTAAATATCTTTTCTCACAACCTGACTTGAATATGAGACAACGTCGATGGATGGAATTGCTTAAAGACTTTGATTGTGAGATTCAGTATCAACCAGGTCGATTGAATCTTGTTGCAGATGCTCTCAGCAGGAAAGTTCAGAATGCTATGCTGACATCTTTGACTATCTCTAAAGTTCACGAACACTTGGGAACTTCAGGATGGACTTATCAGATCAGTGGAGACTACTTTATAGTGTCATCTATTCAAGTCGAGCATCAGATTTTGTCCAGAATCAAAGCAGCACAGAAGACCGATCCGCATATTCATAGATTGAAAGAATTGTCTCGAGCAGGTCAGAAGAAAAGTTTAGTGTTGCCTCAGATGGTAGTTGATCGAGCAAAACTTGCACAGTGAATAGTCCCAAAATTTGTTTTATAAATGAAAGCTCGATTTAAAATATCGCAAGTGCACGATAGTCAAGTTATAATAAACGTAAGTGAATACGAGTATCGATCCACGAGGACTGCGTTACAATATCTTTATTTTCAAGTAAATTTCTTCAGCAACGATAGATTGAGTTGGTGATTAAACTAAAGTGAATTCAATAATTGAAATAATTAAAGTGCAAGAACAAATAATCAAGAAATCAATGATTAAATTGGATGAAAATCAAATGAGAGACGAATTTGTTGAGAATTATCAGTTCACCTACCATTCGTGTTTAAACAATTATACTCGACTTTTACTCGTGCCTTCGACGGAATTCCCTAGACTAATCAATATACTCTGTCGAGCTATATTAATACTAATCATAAACATGCAGTAATCAAGTATCCTCAATTATTTAACAGTTCACGATTGCATTACGTTCTATGGAACCCGCTAGCTTTCATCCGGGTGAATTATCACTATCGACACGTATCCAATTCCGTATATCTACTAAAATTGTAAATCCGTGGTCTATACTATTCGATCCTATTGTCAATTATTCTATCGAAATCATCAACAACATGAAATAATCAAAGGAAGTTAGCTAGACTCCAATTGAAATAAGAGAGCACAAAAGCATAAACAAATCACTCATAAAAACGTCGCTAAATAATGTTCAACAACGAGTACGGGGTAGGATCCCCTCAAGTCCCAACAAATCTAGAGTTTAGCCACTAAAATTCATGCTAGAAATCAACAACAATCTAAGAAATAAAAACTGAATAATTAAAATACTAAGGTTGACGATGGATGACGGCCACGACGCTTGGAAATCTCGATGTCTTCGAAATCTCTTTGCTCCTAGCCTTCCTCCCAAGAAAAGTGATGGAAAAATATGGTGTCCCACTGAAAAAACGGCGCCCAATCTCGTGTATTAGGTTAGGTGTAGAATAGAGTCCACAAAACTTGGAAACAAATCTTCTTTGATCTCGTCGCTCGCTAGGGCGACCACATTTTACCGCTGGGGCGAGTGGTTCTCGAATTAAAATCCTTGGCCATGTCTCTGGTCTCGCTGGGGCGGTCACTTTTGACAGCCCGAGCGAGAGGTTCGCGCAAATGCTCCTCGGCTGGATTAAAATTCTCGCTGGGGCGGTCACTTTTGACCGCCCTAGCGAGACACTCGCACATCAACTACTCGATCAACTTAAAATGCTCGCTGGGGCGGACACTTTTGACCGCCCTAGCGAGATCTCTTCGCTGCTGTGCCAAATAAAATCCCACTTTTCGGTCCAATTCCTACAAAACAACCACAAAATACACGAGATCAGCCATATGCTAAATAATGATAGAAAAATGCTAAATTAAACTAAAACAAACTAATATGATGCATGAATGCGACTCGAAAACAACACTAAAAACACGTAAAAACGAGTCCTATCAACCCCCTCATACTAACCTTTTGCTCGCCCTCGAGTAAAATAGGTTAAAGCACGAGATTCTAACAAACTCAACAAACACAAAAAGAAAACTCAACCAAGAAAAAAAAAACACGAGTAAATGTCAATGGTGAGTTAACAACGTTTATGTTCATGCCTCAGTTTACTTTCCCATAACCAATCAAGTCAAATCGCAACCGAATACTCATTCTCATCTACACATAAATTTCGACACTAATTTGAACGTGTGTGTGTGTCATGATGGGTCTAGTCATTCGCACTTCAAATAGATCAATTATCAAATCATGCGAGTCACTCAATTAACACTTCAATACAAGTCTCACTAGCATGCATCCCCATGTCCATTCATCACTAGCTACAAATTGAACTTTATTCAGCTTTTAAGCATAGATAAGGGTGTCGAAAAGAAGGAAAATAAGCTCAAGTGGCTAAAAGTTGGGAGTACACCGATCATTTTCATTGTGCAATCGTCAAGACTTTTCGTCTGACTTTCCTCGTCTCCTTACATCTCCAACTTTTAGCCGAGGAATAGAATTTCATTCCTTTTATTTCGGCTCCCCCTCACCTTACATCTCCTTCTTTTTTTCTTTCTTTTTCTGTTTTTTTTTTAATTGCACAATTTTCACACATGTACTCCCTAGGCTAAGAATATAATACTTTGGATCACAGCTGGTTAGGAGTATGACATTGTAATTCAGTGCAATGGAAAAGAGGTAAATGTAAAGTTCAAGGCAAATCAAATTTTTTCATTCAAGGTCCCAACTAGCGACTTATTTTCACGAGTTTACATGCCAAATCAACTCATAAATGGTGCCTTTCAAGTTAGCCACACAAAACTTTCAAATTTCACCATTATTCCTACAACGTTCTAGTCCCCACACATGTGTGCTCAAAAGGTTCAAATTTTGTACCGAAATTCATGTTTTAACAATCAAGAGTATCATTCACGACGTGACCCAATCAACACTTTTGTAAACTATCAATTCAAATCATCATTGGCTCATAAACGATGTCTTCTCACCATAAACGACACCCAACAAAAGAAACCAACATAAACGACACCAAACAACAGAAATGCAACGAAACTAAACCACTTAACTAAACAATCAAAACAATAACCAATTGACTAAACAACCAAAACAATCTACCCACCCCCTCATACTAGAGTTGTGCCATGCCCTCATAGCACAAAACGAAACAAAGACTAAAAACATAAAAACGAATGAATGCAAATGCAATGACAAAACAAACAAAATAAAAATAAAAAGAAAGGGGAAACAGTGAACTCCCCTGATCAGAACTCCTCATCCTCGTCATGCTCAGGTGGCGGGACTCCCTCGTCAGCTGGTGGCGGCATAGGATAATGGTACTGGAACTGGAAGGGTGGCGGGTATGCGGGTGGTGGTGGCAGGCCGGATGTGTCGATGCCCAAATGCGTTGAGATCCCCTGTACCAAGTACTCGACGTTCTGAATATGAGCTTGATTGACGGCCTGATACTCAGTCTGGTAAGTGGCCCAAGCGCCCAATTCGTTGATGCGATCACGCATGGCACGGCGGCGTGTCTGCGGAGGAGGCAGTGCATGTCCTAAAGCCGGAGGTGGTTGAGCTGCGCCCCCATACTCGAAAAATACATCCTCAGGCAGCTCTGCCTGCCTCTTCTCCCTCTTGGATCGATAAAGAGCGTCATCAATAGCTCTCATCGGTGGTAGCCACTCATCATCATCGGCAAATATCACCCCCGCTCGGGCACATAACTCAGTCACGATCGTCGGAAAATAAAACGCCAAATTGCTGCTGTGTATGCACATGTTGAGCTGTCCAAAGATGAGTCTGCCCACATCAATCGCCATCCCAGTCTGGATGGCATACAGAACAACCGCCCGCTCACGCTGGACATCACTCGTATGCCCGACCGGCATTAATCTCTTAGATAGAAACGCATACCACATTGCCGCGTCCACTCTCAAAAATTTTTCAAGAAAAACCGTATACGTCCCTGGCTGTTTCCACGTGGTGCCCGGATAGCAGAGCGTGCGAATAATTAAATCATAGTCCGGGTTGAGCACCCACGCCTGAAACTCAGAGTCATCGACCGACGGTAAACCCAGCAAGTCATTGATAGTTCTCGAATCATACGGGACTAGACGCCCCCGCACAGATGCCTTAGGCTCACTCCGCTCCGGAGCATTTGCATAGAATTCACGCACAACCGGAATCACCGCGGCATTCGGTTGTGCTAAGAAATTACTCCACCCTCGTCCTTCTACTAAGACTTCCGGAAAATCACTAATAACAGATGTAGTAAACCCTCGCTTAGGGATTGGTTTTCTATGTAGTTTAGCATGCTCAAACTGCTCCCGAGCTTTCTCATTAACAAAATTAGACGGAGTCGAACGAGAACTAGAGGCACCGTGAGTTACCTTAGACCGTTTAGGTGCCATGTCGAGATGGGAGTGCAAAGAGTCTGAAGTCGCCGGAAAAGCTCGCCGGAAAAGCTCGCCGGAATCCTTGGAAGATGACCGGAGTAGAAGAAATTGTAGTGTAAACGCGTCCCGGTGGAGTGTAGCAACCAAGATCGAGTCTTTTCCTGAAAATATCACAAAACAAGAAGATTTGAGCTTCAAAGACGGAGGAGGCGCCGAAAATCGAGAAGGGAGGCGAGGGTTTGCGAGTGGGAAAGAAAAAAACGCGACGCAGCTTTTTAAATATGCGCGACTCGCTAGGGCGGTCAAAAGTGTCCGCCCTAGCGAGTGGTTTTCGGTGACAGACTGTTTGAAAAATATGAGGGCGCGCTGGGGCGGTCAAAAGTGACCGCCCTAGCGAGAAGTGTTCGCCAGGAAAACCAATTTTTTTTTTTTTTTTAAAAAAAATTCACTCGCTAGGGCGGTCAAAAGTGACCGCCCGAGCGAGGCTTTCTCGGTGGCTATGTTTTTGAAAAAAACGACGTCTCGCTGGGGCGGTCGGTTTTGACCGCCCTAGCGAGATACTCTCGAAAAAATAAATAAAAACAATGAATGCCATGCCATGCAACTACCTAAATGCAAATGATACGATGAAGGAATAAAGGAAAAAGAATAAAAAGGAGAAGAAGCAGTTCTCAATTTATAGTCTAGAGCTCGACTTTTCACCCGTGTCCTCAACGACTGTCATGGAGCCGAGTGACTCCAATTTGTGGCTCAATTGTGCCACCAATATAGTGCTTTAATCTTTGGGCGTTCACAGTAAACGTCCCTTCCTTGCCATCATGCAACACCACTGCACCTGATGGGAACACCTCGGCTATGATGAATGGTCCTGACCATCTGGACTTCAGCTTGCCCGGAAAAAGTCGCAAGCGAGAATTGTATAACAGCACCGCCTCACCCACTTTGAACTCCCTTCTTACAATGTGTTTATCATGGGCTCGTTTGGTGCGTTCCTTGTAAGATAGTGCAAGATCATACGTTTTTCCTCGAAACTCGTCTAACTGATTCAACTGCAGCAACCGTTTTTCACCTGCAAGAGCAAAATCAAAGTTTAGTGCATTGGTCGCCCAGTATGCTCTATGCTCTAATTCTACGGGTAGATGACATGCTTTACCAAAAAGTAACCTATATGGTGTAGTGCCTATAGGTGTTTTAAAAGCAGTACGATAAGCCCACAAAGCATCATCTAACCGAATGGACCAGTCTTTTCTATTCACATTCACTGTCTTCTCTAGAATCCTCTTAATCTCTCGATTTGACACTTCAACTTGTCCACTAGTTTGGGGATGGTATGGAGTGGAAACTTTGTGGGTGACACCATATTTGCCCAATAGTTTATCAAAAATTTTATTGCAAAAGTGGGTGCCACCATCACTTATGATTGCACGTGGTGTACCAAATCGATTAAAAATGTGTTTCTTCAAAAATTTTAACACCACTTGTGCATCATTCGTGGCACAAGCCTCTGCCTCCACCCATTTCGACACATACTCCACTGTCACCAAAATAAATTTCTTTGCAAAAGAAGCAGGAAAAGGACCCATAAAATCAATCCCCCACACATCAAATATTTCACACTCAATAATATTATTCAAAGGCATCTCATGACGGTTAGAAATATTACCTGTGCGTTGGCATCTATCACAATTGAGAACATACAAACGAGCATCCTTAAAAAGAGTTGGCCAATAGAAGCCACATTCAAGTACCTTAGATGCCGTCCGTATGGGTCCAAAGTGACCACCTACCTCACGGTCATGGCAGTGGTTCAGAATTTGACTGGTTTCCTCCTCCGCTACACATCTCCTTATCATGGCATCTGCACAGATCTTAAACAAAAATGGTTCCTCCCAAAAATAATATTTCACGTCAGAAAAGAATTTCTTTCTTTGGTGAAACGATAAATTTGGGGGAGGTGTGCCAGTGACAAGAAAATTTGCAACATTGGCATACCAAGGGCACACATTCACCTCAAACAATTGCTCATCAGGGAACCAGTCATCTATATCAGTATCAACGCCATTAATTCTAACATCCTCAAGCCTAGACAGATGATCAGCAACCACATTTTCTACACCTTTTTTATCTCGAATCTCGAGATCAAATTCTTGCAATAGTAAAATCCACCTAATTAACCTAGGTTTCGCATCTTTCTTAGCAAGCAAGTATTTTAGGGCAGAATGATCTGTATACACAATCACTTTAGACAGAACAAGGTATGAATGAAATTTCTCAAAAGCAAATACTATAGCAAGTAATTCCTTTTCAGTAGTAGCGTAATTCAATTGAGCATCATTTAAGGTCTTACTTGCATAATAGATGGTATGAAATACCTTGTTCTTCCTTTGACCTAGCACCGCACCAACAGCTGTATCACTAGCATCGCACATCACCTCAAACGGTAACTCCCAATCAGGGGCAGTCAGAACAGGTGCTGTCACCAAGCTCTCCTTGAGTATTTCGAATGCCTGCAGACAAGTAGAATCAAACTTAAACTCAACATCTTTCATCAACAAAGAGGATAAAGGCTTAGCAATTTTAGAAAAATCCTTAATAAAACGCCTATAAAAACCCGCATGGCCTAGGAAACTTCTGATTCCCTTTATCGATGCAGGTGGTGGTAGATTTTTGATTACTTCCACCTTGGCCTTGTCTACCTCGATTCCATTCTCCGACACCTTGTGTCCTAACACAATCCCCTCTTGCACCATGAAATGACACTTCTCCCAATTTAACACCAAATTGCTTTCTTCACATCTAATAAGCACCAAGTTTAAATTCTCTAAACATTCATTAAATGAAGAGCCAAAAATGGAGAAATCATCCATAAAAACTTCAAGAAAATTCTCAATCATGTCATGAAAGATAGCGGTCATGCATCTTTGAAATGTAGCAGGTGCATTGCATAGACCAAAGGGCATACGTCTAAACGCAAAAGTACCATAAGGGCAAGTGAAAGTAGTTTTCTCTTGGTCCTCGGGTGCAATTGTGATTTGATTGTATCCCGAATATCCATCCAAAAAACAGTAAAATTCATGACCGGCTAATCGTTCAATCATTTGATCAATAAATGGCAACGGAAAGTGATCTTTACGGGTTGCATCATTTAATTTCCTATAATCCATGCACACACGCCAACCCGTAACAGTTCTAGTGGGAATCAACTCATTTTTTTCATTGGTAATAACAGTAATCCCACCCTTTTTCGGCACACATTGTACAGGACTTACCCACGCACTATCAGAGATAGGATAGATAATACCTGCATCCAGAAGTTTGATCGTTTCAGCTTTTACTACCTCTTGCATCTTTGGATTGAGTCTCCTTTGAGGTTGTGCTAGGGGTGAGTATTTATCCTCCATCAGAATTTTGTGCATGCAGATCGAAGGACTTATCCCCTTGATGTCCGCAACTTTCCAAGCGAATGCTCCTCTATGCTCCTTAAGGACTCCTAAGAGCTTACTCTCCATATCATCTGTCAAAGAAGAGGAAATAATAACAGGCAGTTTATTATTTTCTCCTAGATATACGTACTTGAGATGTGGAGGTAGTGGTTTGAGCTCCAAAGTAGGTGGCTCCTCTAGGCTCGACTTTTGAGGCATTAAATCTTTTCTGTCTCCCAATTCCTCTAGTCGAAGCCTCACTTGCTTTCTCCAAGGTGGAATGGCATTCAAGTGAGCTACCATCTCCATCTTTTCCTCGTCTAACTCGTCTTCCTGCTTTTCCGTAGTGAGAGTGGCCTCCAATGGCTCTTGCAATCCATCCTGCACAAAATCACAAACGAGAGAATCTAAGACATCAACACGAAAACAACTATCATTGTGCATTGTGTGCTTGAGAGTATTAAAGACATCAAAAATAATTTCTTCTTCTCCAACTCTCAGTCTCAATTTTCCCTCGTCAACATCAATCAGTGCTTTCCCTGTAGCCAGAAATGGTCTCCCTAGGATTAAAGGCATCTCTAAATCTTCCTCCATGTCAAGTACTACAAAATCTGCAGGAAAAATAAACTTATCCACTTTCACCAAGACATCTTCGATAATCCCACGTGGATACTTGACAGATCTGTCAGCCAGCTGCAATGACATCTTAGTTGGCTTGGGTTCACCCAATCCCAGTCTCCTAAACACAGAATAGGGCATCAAATTAATACTCGCACCAAGATCACATAGAGCTTTATGAAAATTAATATCACCAATAATGCAAGGTATAGAGAAACTCCCTGGATCTTTTTGCTTTGGAGGCATCTTGTTTTGAACTAAAGCGGAGCAATTTTCAGTCAAGTTCACAGTCATATGATCTTCTAGCTTCCGCTTATTCGCCAAAATATCTTTCAAGAATTTTGCATAACTTGGCATATTCAATAAAGCATCAGCAAACGGAATGTTAATATGCAGTTTTTTGAATATCTCAAGAAATTTACCAAATTGTGCATCTATCTTAGCTTTTTTCATTGCTGCAGGAAAATGTGGGGGGATAACAATTTTATTCGGTGCAATAGGTGTAAATGTAGAGTTAGAAGACTTACCTCCTTGATGTTCCACCTCATCCTCACCTTGCTTGTTTTTTTTCTCATTAGACTCAAGTGTTTTTCCACTGCGCAATTCCACCGCCTTCACATGTTCCTTCGGGTTAGTTTCCGTGTTGCTTGGCAAAGCTCCTTGCTCCCTGTTAGCAATCAACTTAGCCAATTGCCCAATTTGAGTCTCTAACCCCTTTATGGATGCATCCTGGTTCTGAAATCTCGTCTCCGTCGCAGAAATGAATTTAGTCATCATTTGCTCTAAATTAGATTTCTCCTCCCGAGGCGGTTCTTGCTTGAACCCTTGGTGCATCCCATATGGTGGAACTCTTTGCTGGCGATTCTGGTTGTTTTGACCTCCCCATGAAAAGTTTGGGTGATTCCTCCATCCCGGATTATATGTGTTTGAATACGGGTCATTTCTTGGACGGTTCTGGAATACCACTTGTTTTACCGGTGCTCCTTCAGGCACATAGAATGGATTTCCGTCTTGGCAATCCTGCACGTCATGCTCACCTCCACACTTATCACAGAAAATCTCTTGCAGACGCATAGCCGATCCACTCGCACTCATCCCATCAATCTTTCTGTTCAAAGCCTCTAACTGTGCTGACACCGCAGACAAATCAGTAACTTGATTAACTCCAGCACCTCGTCTCTGCCTATCAGACTGAGGCTGATAGCTACTAGCAGCCATCTCCTCTAATAACTCATATCCTTCCTCAGCCGTCTTTCTCAGTAAGTTACCACAGGCAGCAGCATCTATCATAGTACGGTTAGAAGTAAGCAGACCGTAGTAGAAAGTTTGAACAACTAACCCAAGAGGTAGCTCGTGGTGGGGACATCTCCTCAACAAGTCCTTATAGCGCTCCCATGCCTCGTAAAGTGACTCTAGCTCATATTGAGCAAAAGTAGTAATGTCGGCTCTCAGCTTCATAGTCTTCGACGGAGGAAAGTACTTGATCAGGAATGCCTTCGCCATATCCTCCCATGTAGTGATAGACCCTACAGGCAAACAGTTTAACCACGCTTTAGCTTTATCTCTTAGTGAAAATGGAAATAAACGCAAACGAACAGCATCATCAGACACAGCATTAAACTTAAAAGTATCGCAAATTTCAAGAAAATCAGCTATATGAGAATTAGGGTCGTCAAGTGCACTTCCCCCAAATTGAACAGTGTTTTGAATCATCTGAATGATAGCTGGCTTGATCTCAAACTGGTTAGCTCGGATGACTGGTCTCACGATGCTTGGACGTGCTCCATCAAGAGACGGTTGTGCATAATCCAACATTGGAATGCGACGTGGTATCTCAACTTGTCTATTGTCACGCTGTTCCTCTCCACGTTCTTGCTCGTGTCTTTCCATCTGTTCTTTGAGTCTTTGTTGCTGTCTTCGCCTGCGGAAAGTTCTTTCGATTTCAGGGTCAAATTCAAGCTTCACGTCAAGTGATCTTGGCATGCACCACAAGAAAAATCTGCAACACAATGAGAGTATCAAATAATAATGAAATAAATAATACTAAAGAATTTAAATGAAAAATAAAAATTGTGAATTAACAGTCCCCGGCAACGGCGCCAAAAACTTGATCGAGCAAAACTTGCACAGTGAATAGTCCCAAAATTTGTTTTATAAATGAAAGCTCGATTTAAAATATCGCAAGTGCACGATAGTCAAGTTATAATAAACGTAAGTGAATACGAGTATCGATCCACGAGGACTGCGTTACAATATCTTTATTTTCAAGTAAATTTCTTCAGCAACGATAGATTGAGTTGGTGATTAAACTAAAGTGAATTCAATAACTGAAATAATTAAAGTGCAAGAACAAATAATCAAGAAATCAATGATTAAATTGGATGAAAATCAAATGAGAGACGAATTTGTTGGGAATTATCAGTTCACCTACCACTCGTGTTTAAACAATTATACTCGACTTTTACTCGTGCCTTCGACGGAATTCCCTAGACTAATCAATATACTCTGTCGAGCTATATTAATACTAATCATAAACATGCAGTAATCAAGTATCCTCAATTATTTAACAGTTCACGATTGCATTACGTTCTATGGAACCCGCTAGCTTTCATCCGGGTGAATTATCACTATCGACACGTATCCAATTCCGTATATCTACTAAAATTGTAAATCCGTTGTCTATACTATTCGATCCTATTGTCAATTATTCTATCGAAATCATCAACAACATGAAATAATCAAAGGAAGTTAGCTAGACTCCAATTGAAATAAGAGAGCACAAAAGCATAAACAAATCACTCATAAAAACGTCGCTAAATAATGTTCAACAACGAGTACGGGGTAGGATCCCCTCAAATCCCAACAAATCTAGAGTTTAGCCACTAAAATTCATGCTAGAAATCAACAACAATCTAAGAAATAAAAACTGAATAATTAAAATACTAAGGTTGACGATGGATGACGGCCACGACGCTTGGAAATCTCGATGTCTTCGAAATCTCTTTGCTCCTAGCCTTCCTCCCAAGAAAAGTGATGGAAAAATATGGTGTCCCACTGAAAAAACGGCGCCCAATCTCGTGTATTAGGTTAGGTGTAGAATAGAGTCCACAAAACTTGGAAACAAATCTTCTTTGATCTCGTCGCTCGCTAGGGCGACCACCTTTTACCGCTGGAGCGAGAGGTTCGCGCAAATGCTCCTCGGCTGGATTAAAATTCTCGCTGGGGCGGTCACTTTTGACCGCCCTAGCGAGACACTCGCGCATCAACTACTCGATCAACTTAAAATGCTCGCTGGGGCGGACACTTTTGACCGCCCTAGCGAGATCTCTTCGCTGCTGTGCCAAATAAAATCCCACTTTTCGGTCCAATTCCTACAAAACAACCACAAAATACACGAGATCAGCCATATGATAAATAATGATAGAAAAATGCTAAATTAAACTAAAACAAACTAATATGATGCATGAATGCGACTCGAAAACAACACTAAAAACACGTAAAAACGAGTCCTATCAGTAGTCTGCGCTTTAATGGTAGACTTGTGGTTCCAAATTTGATAGATCTGAAAGAAGCTATACTAAAGGAAGCACATTGTAGTCGGCACAGTATTCACCCAGGAATTCGAAAAATGTATCATACCTTGAGAGCTCATTATTGGTGGGAAGGTATGAAGAAAGATATTTCTCATTTTGTGGCTAAATGTTTAACGTGTCAACAAGTTAAAGCCGAGAGAATGAGACCTGGTGGAATGTTACATAGTCTTGAAGTGCCATAGTGGAACTGGGAGCACATTGCTATGGATTTTGTGACTCATTTGCCTCGTTCTAACCGGGGTTGTGATGCGATTTGGGTGGTTGTTGATAGATTATCTAAATCAGCTCATTTTATTCCGTATGATCGTACTTGCACTTATTTGAAAATGGCGAAACTGTACATTGATCATATAGTGAGATTGCATGGTGTGCCAGTAACCATAGTATCTGATCGTGATCCAAGGTTTGCTTCGAAGCTTTGGGTTCAAAGTTGGCTATGAGCACTGCCTATCACCCGCAGACAGATGGTCAGTCAGAAAGAACCATCCAGACTCTAGAAGATATGTTACGAGCAGCAGTGATGGATTTCAAAGGTGGTTGGCAAGAATCATTGTCTTTGGTTGAATTCTCTTACAATAATAGTTTCCAGGCAACGATCGGTATGGCACCATTTGAAGCTTTGTATGGAAGAAAGTGCAGATCGCCGATATGTTGGGAAGATGTAGGAGAAAGACAGATGTCAAAACCAGAATTTATTCAAGAAATGAAAGATAAAGTTGAATTGATCAGGAAAAGGATGAAATCAGCCCAGGATCGTCAAGCCAGTTATGCCAATAAAAGGCGTAGACCTTTAGAGTTCCTAGTGGGTGATTATGTTTTCTTGAAAGTATCACCGTTCTACTATGAGATTTGGACATAAAGGGAAATTAGCTCCGCGTTATATTGGTCCGTATATGATCGTTGAGAGGATTGGCACATTGGCTTATCGTTTGGATTTGCTGCAGAGTTTGTCTTTGATACATAATGTGTTTCATGTATCTATGTTGCGGAAGTATGAGCCAGATCCGTCTCATATCTTGAATGTCGAGGATGTGGAGTTAGACAATTCCCTTAGCTATGTTGAACATCCAGTGCAGATTTTGGACCGCAAAGAAAGACAACTCAGAAGCAAGACGATTCCACTAGTTTTGGTGCAATGGAGTAGGCATGGAAGAGAAGAATCTACATGCGAATTAGAGGCAAAGATGCGACAAGAATGGCCTCATTTGTTTGAGAATGTAATGAATTATGCGATGTATTCTGAATTTCCTATGTATTATCAGATGTAATGTTGTGGATATCAGTGTTGTGTTTGTTAGATTTCGAGGACGAAATCTTTTATTAGTGGGGGAGAATGTGAGGCCCAATAACTTTGGCCCAGCCCATTTCCATTTAAATAAATTACCCAAACCCATTTGAGAAATCAGAAATAAGATCGCTCAATCCAGAAACTTTTCCCCCAACCCTGCTCGTCGTTCCTTTCTTCTGCAGCAAGCGTGCATCGTTCCCATCGGCAAGAAATTCAGTGCAGCAACTTAGCAATCTTCTTCCTCCTTTCTATTAGAGTATTTCCTATCTTGAATCGGAAGGTTTCAAGCTCGATCGGCCCTGTTTCCAGCAGCTGTGCGTGAGCTTCGATTCGGATTTAGGTAAGGTTTTGAATTTGATTCTTGGTTGTTTTTGGTGGATTAGTTTGTATAAGTGAAGTCTTGAGCTTTTTCCCTAATTTTCCAGCTAGGTTTCTGGCGTGAACAGTGTTTCCGGCGACTTTTCCGGCGAGCCATCTTCGCGAGTTCACCATTGTGTGTTTAAGCTTCATTTCTTGAGGTTGTATCGTTGGACGAGTTTCATTCGATAGCCTTTAAGAATTTTACCGTGGTATTGTAAGTTGTAATTTGAGGTACGCTCAAACCTATATCATTATGACGGTTATATTGGCGTGTACGAATATTCGGTGAATGTTGTTTGCTATGATGTGCATTGAATGTTTATATTGTTGCATTCATGCATAAATTGTATTGGCATAACATATTGAGCCTTGACTCCTTTGACGGCTATTTATGTTGATTCTGTTGAGATATATTGAGTCATCAGAGGGACGAGTGGATTAGGATTAGCCACATTCCCAGATGACAGCTAGGGACGAGCGACTTAGCTACTCGCATTCCCGATGCTACGTTCATGGACGAGCGGCGATTTGATGCTGCATTCCTGGCACGGGTGGCCACTGTTACTGTTGATGATGCTATTCGTTTGGACTCCATTTGGTATCCATTATTCCGTTGTTACCATTCATGCATCACATAGCATTGCATTTACTTGATATTATTACATGTCTTTTATTTACGTCATGATTTTACTGGTTTGTCGTACTGGGGTCCGACCCCTGTTTTCTTTTGATATTGTGGTTGTTTTTGATGCCATAACAGGTCACTCCAGGGGTTTTGACGCATCTGGTGGAGCGTCAGCGAGTGGAACCCAGTAGTCAGTCGGTTTGTGTCAGAGTTCCCAGATATTTATATATTATACTGGTTTGATACATTTGCCAGGGAGATGCCCTGTGTAGCTGTATGGTGATGTCTTTATGTGGTTTGGATTTTATTTGTGGTTTGTTGTGTCTAGTCCTGGCCAGTGCGGCTGTAGGATGTTTGTGTGGTTGATTGTGAACTTGATGTTATTTTCGAGCGTATATTACTATTGTTGTGTTTTGAAATTTTTGGATGTCCTACTTACGGGGAGGTCATGCCGAAATTTCTGTAGGCCCAAATGAACGTTTTAAAGTCGTTTTCGCTGTTTATACTAATTAATCCTTGTTGTTTGATAATTAAATATTAACTAAGTGCACGGGCCCTGACACTAAAGGTCGACGACGTCTGTTAGCATAACTAGCTTGCCGATCTTGGGCAGCTTTCATTCTCTGACGAATCAAATGGACTTTATCATGTATTTCCTGAACAATAGCAGGTCCAGTCAACTGCTTCTCACCAAATTCATCCCAACAAAGAGGTGATCGACACCGTCTGCAGTACAAAGCTTCAAAAGGAGCCATACCCGTAGTCACCTGGAAACTGTTGTTATATGAAAAGTCTACCAGTGTTAAAGCTTCCTGCCAACTGTCTTTAAAATCCATGACTACAGCTCGAAATAGATCCTCGAGTGTCTGGATTGTACGCTCTGTCTGACCATCTGTCTGAGGATGGTACGCAGTACTCATCGCAAGTCGTGTACCCATTTCTTTTTGGAAACTAGTCCAAAACTTTGATGTGAATCTAGGGTCACGATCTGAGACTATTGCAACTGGAACTCCATGAAGTCTCACAACATTTTCAATATACAGACGAGTCATTTTCTTGTACGAATACGTCCTCTCATACGGAAAAAAATGTGCCGATTTAGATAACCTATCGACAATCACCCAAATGGCATCGAAATGGCGAGAAGTACGTGGCAAATGCGTGACAAAATCCATAGCCACGTGCTCCCAGTTCCACTGAGGAACCTCAAGGCTATGCAGTAATCCTCCCGGTCTCATTCTTTCCGCTTTGACTTGCTGACAGATCATACAACGAGACACAAACTCAGCCACATCCTTTTTCATATTCTTCCACCAAAACTGAGGCCGTAGAATATGATACATTTTCCTGCCTCCTGGGTGGATACTATATCGAGTACAATGAGCTTCTTTAAGGACTGCCGTACGCAATTCAGGAATATCGGGGACAACCAATTTATCATTCAACCGAAGAGAATCATCTGAGTGAATTGAGAAACCAGATTGGTGTCCTTGAGATACTAACTCATAAGATTTCAGAACTCAATCATCAGTTTTCTGAGCTGACTTTACCATCTGAATCAACTCTGGCTCAACAGAAATCTGAGATACACAAACAACATTACCTTGGATTTGAAAATCCAATCTAGAAGTGCAAATATCCTCTCGTAACTTAGAAACATGAATCGAGGATAAATTAATATCAACAACCTTACGACTCAAAGCATCGGCAATGACATTCACTTTTCCCGGATGATACTGGATCTCACAATCATAATCTTTCAAAAGACCCATCCAACGTCTTTGTCTCATATTTAGATTTGACTGAGAGAACAAATACTTCAAGTTTTTGTGATCAGAATAGATTACAAATTGCTCCCCAAACAAATAATGTCTCCAAATCTTGAGAGCAAAAACGATCGTAGCCAATTCCAAGTCATGAACATGATACTTAGACTCATGCGATTTCAACTTACGAGAACCATAGGCCACTACTCTGCCATGCTACATCAGAACACAACCTAGACCTCGATTAGACGCGTCGGTACAAAAAACAAATCCTCCAGAACCACTTGGAATGGTAAGAACTGGTGCAGAAGTCAATCTCTTCTTCAACTCGACAAAACTTGACTCACATTCATCAGACCAAATGAATCTCTGATTTTTCTGAGTCAGTTGAGTGATAGGTCTAGCAATCTTTGAGAAATTTTCAATGAATCTCCGGTAATAACCAGCTAAACCTATGAAACTACGAATCTCTGGCACATTGGTAGGTCGTGCCCAGTTCAGAACTGCTTCCACTTTACTTGGATCGACAGAAATACCATGTTGAGATATGACATGGCCCAGAAACACAACTCTATCTAATCAAAACTCACAGTTGGATAGCTTTGCGTACAACCGCTTCTTTTGAAGAATTCGAAGAACTATCCTCAAGTGTTTGACATGCTCTTCCTCGGACTTGGAATAAACAAGAATATCATCGATAAATACAATCACAAAACGATCGAGATATTTACGAAATACTTGATTCATCAAGTCTATGAACACAGCAGGAGCATTGGTCAAACCAAAAGGCATAACCAAAAATTCAAAGTGTCTGTATCTCGTGCGAAAAGCTGTTTTCGGCACATCTTCTTGTCTAACTCGCACTTGATGGTACCCAGAACGGAGATCAATCTTAGAGTACACCGAAGTACCTTGCAACTGATCAAATAAGTCATCAATCTCAGGGAGTGGATATTTATTCTTGACAGTGGACTTATTCAGTTGTCGATAATCAATACACATTCGCATCGTACCATCTTTCTTCTTGACAAATAGAATCGGTGCACCATACAGTGAAAAACTCGGACGAATATAACCTTCACTCAACAAATCCTGTAATTGTTCTTTCAGTTCTTTCAGCTCAACATGGGCTAAACGATATGTTGCTCGAGATATGGGTTTAGTTCCTGACATTAATTCAATACTGAGCTCAACTTCTCTTTCTGGTGGAAAACCAGGAATCTCTTCTGGAAACACATCAGGAAACTCACAGACTATAGGAATATCAGAAATATGTCGCTCATCTTGCGATATATCAACAGCATAAACAAGAAAACCTTCATGACCAGAATCTAACAATCGATTCATCTCAATGGCAGAAACTAGAGGAATCTTGGCTTGAGAACCACGGCCATAGAAATTCCATTTAGGAGCAAAGTTAGGCCTGAAACGAACTATTCCTCGATAACAGTCAACAATGGCACGATTTGTAGTCAAAACATCCATACCAATGATACAATCAAAGTCATGCATAGGTAGAACTATGAGATTCAGATATAGAACATTTTCATCGTGAAACAAAACCGCATTGAACACCACATTATCAGCGATAATCATTTTGCCCATCGGAGTAGCAACATATAGATTGGAATTCATACTAGTGGTGCGAAGATCATGCGAAACAACGAATGCATGAGAAACAAAGGAATGAGATGCTCCAGTATTAAAAAATACTCGTGCTATAAAACCACATAGAGTACAGTTACCAGTAATGACAGTACCTGGAGCTGCCTGAGCCTCATCCTCAGTCAAGGCAAATACATGAACAGATGACTGATTCTGTTGACCACCTTGCCCTCTGCTCTGATGCGAAGGGCGACTAGGCTGATGGGAAGACTGAGATGCTGCTGGTATTCTATTACTTTGAGCTCCACTACCTGCCTGGGCTGATTTCCCCGTCTTACTAGGACAGACCCTAGCAAAATGACCCGGCCGACCACAAACATTACAAACCCCTTGAACTCCAACACACTGATTACTGGAATGCTTGCCTCCACAATGATAACAGTAAGGTCCACTATAGCGATATCAATCACGGTTCCCTGAACTCGAAGAACTAGAACCGTGCTTCTTAAATTGCTTCCCATGTGGACGAAGAGATACAGAACCAGATTGATTGAACTATTGTCTTCCCGAATGATGATGTTGGGTAGAAACTCGATTGCCACTCCTCTTAAGACTAGCTTATGCCCTTTTTGCTATTTTCACTGCTTCAAGATAATTCAGTGGCTTACCGGTAGAAACAAAAGATGCAGATGATCGTTCAGTCCTTCAATAAAACTTTCGACGACAGCAACTTGACTCGCAGCGACATGAGGAGCATATCTCAGCATAGCATAAAAAGAATCTGCATACTCGGCAACTGAAATATCGCCTTGTTTCAGGTTATGAAACTCCGAAGCCTTAGAACTGTAAAATGATCGAGGACAATAACTCTCCTTAAACTTCAGCTTGAATATATCCCACGAAGGAACAATCTTCTGAGAATCTAAAGTCATCAATGTAGTAGACCACCACATTTTAGCATGATCTTTCAACTGACAGCTAATCTCAATTGACACTCTGGAGGATACTCAATAAAATCAAACAATTCCTCAATTTCAGAAATCCATAACTCAGCTTTCTCAGCTCCCTCCGAACCACTGAATCAAGGAGGATGCATAGAATAGAAACGCGCAACTAACTCATCCATCCTAAGCTGGTCTAGATGATCAGCAGCTTGCTCAACAAAAGTATCATCAACAACACGGACACGAGGTCTACCACGTCCACGACCTCGAGCTCGAGCTAAAGGAATCTCATCAACAAGAATTTCTCCACCTCCCTCCATTCTATACAATAAAACATCAAAACCATTAGAATGGAAGCAAACAAATCATATAATCACATAAGCATTTTATCAATTATCATACACAGTCGCAACAACCATTTTAATGCCAAGACTCGAGTGTCCTAGAATCTAGTTCGAGCGTATCCCAGTTTACGCTCTGATACCAAGATGTGAGGCCCATTTACTCTAATGACAATTAATGATCAAACAATAATAGTTTGACTTAAAGCTGCAGCGGAAAAATGTTTAAAATACTTTAAAACGGACCTCTGGGCCTAGAAAAATTCGGCATGACCTCCCCGTAAGTAGGACATCCCGAAAACTCAAACAACAGTTTATATCAAAATATACTCCAACTAGAGTCAATAAAACAAAAACCGAAGTTAAAAAAACCTATAGCCGCACTGGCCAGGACTAAGCAGAAATTAAAACTTACCCAATACTCACCAGATCATAAATATCACAGAGTCGACTCAGAACATCACAAAACAACCAAATACTACTCAGCTACACGGGGCATCTCCCCGACAAATAAACTACAATACAAGACTGAAACAACTCAAGACATACATACAGACTAACTGGGAGACTCCACTGAACAAAACCAAGCAATCCAACCTCAATCCCCAGCTCCACTGGCGGAACCTCGGCCTGATGCTGCAAAACGACCCGAGAGATCTATCATGGTGCCCAATAGCAACCACAGCAGCCCCCCTCCCCCCCTCCCCAGTAAACAACTGAGGTTAGGATTCTGGTATGAAACAGTTCAACAATAACATAAATCAAGCATAATCATATAATAAAATGTAATATGCAATGCATGAAAGGCTCAACGAATAATCGGGATAACAGGAGCCAACAAACGTTACGATAACAACTGGAATAATGATCGAGTAACAACACACGGGAGCTACATCGTCATGCAGCTAAACCGCCCTGCCAAGTATGCGAGGTATGCCAAGCTGTGCTAAATAACACCCCTGACTCGGCCTCCTTACAGCTGATACGCTATAACAGGATGACACAACCAAAACTAACTAGATGACACAATCCCAGCGCTCACCTCAAAATGCTGCACTAACCACGAGATTGTTCAATCACATCTACGGTCTCATGTGTATAGTCCTATCAGCCACACAATTATCCCGAGATAAACAACAGTGCCAGAAAACAACGGATATCAACAATGACTAACAAGAACGATATGGCTCAACATGAATGTTATAACAGTATGCCCTATGCTAAATGCCAATAATATATCACAATAATAAACATATATCACAACGAAGGTATTTAACAATTTACAACAGTCAAAAAATCATAAACACGATCCACGTAACACAGAATGACAATTAAACATAATTTATGTTTTACCGTCGTATGTTACCGAACTGTAACATACCTAAACCGACTCTAAAATCACAACAAGCTCAACTTTAATATCCTCGACCTAACAATGATAAAAATAGGTCGAATAATTCACAATTCGCCAATAAAACTAAATTAATCCACTATTGATTTTTAATTATCAAAACTTAATTCCCAAATCAATTTCAACAATTCTGAAATTTCAACTAAATAATGTAATTCTCCAAAATAATCACACGATTAACTCGATACTAATTCACAAACTCTTCGATTTATACCTCAAAGCTCTCCAACGGTCGAAAATATAATACAAACCCAATATATACGTCAATATAATGCATTAAAATCGACAAAGCGAAATTAAATTGAAGCAATAAAATTACACTTCGGGGCAGCCTACTTATGCACCGAAAAATATGGAATTGGATCCAAAATTACCAAGATCGAAGTATAAACTAGTCGCTAGCGGTCTAATGTTGCTACTCGCCGGAAAAGACGTCGGAAAACACTATTCACGACCAAAAACCGAATTGAAAACTAGCTGGAAAACGCAGGAACAGCAAGGTAAGATTTAAGCTTCAAATCCTTGCTCAATATACTCCAAAGAACCAAGAAAAACCAAACAATAGCTCACCTAAAAATCGAACAAGAAACTCGGACAGGAGCAGTCCCGAAACAGGGTTCGATTGGGGCTGAAACGAGCATCAAAAGTGGTGATTCATGGTTCAAAACGAAGCTACTGAAGTAAGGAAGCAAACCCCTCAAACCGTTTGTGATGTGGACACCGGACGGAGGAGTTATCGCGATTTTCCCGCAGCCGCTACACAAGTGACAGGAATGGAGTTTGGGGGAAAGCTTCTTTCTTCTTTTATCTTTACTTCCTTCTCTCTCATCAAGGTAAATGGTGTATATGTATATGTATATTAGTTACTAAAAAAATAGTAACACATGCCCAATAAAATCCCGATCTGTAATTATTTTGCTCTCGTGTGTTATTTAAACTATCTATGTATTTTATATCGTTAAATTCTCCGATATTCTAAAATACATATTTTTAACACACCTACAAAATTATTTGGCATAAATAATTATTTTAATTTACAACTCAATAATTATTCTAATTATGCCAAAATTACCGGATAATTAATTACAGGGCCTTACAATCGCTAAACCATAATTTCGTTTCATAACCAGATTTAACTCAAAGCTTAATAACTTTTTCTCAAACTCGGACCACGGCTTACTAGATCCTAATCCACCCTTGTGAGCCACTGTCTAACCCACACAAGACCACGGTCCAGCCTCTTCCTTCAGCCCTATCCAAACCGCATGTTTTCCACATGATTTACGCCGCTGCCCAATTTTACCCCGAGCCACCTTCGACCAGGCAATAGCAAAACCAACACCAGCCCTTTAGACATCTTCTTAGGACCCTACTGGAACCCTCACGCACCAGCTCCCGCGCACCGCCCCCATGTGCCGTCTTTCCCCCTTTTTTCCCCAAACCGTGCACCCTAGACCACGAACCGAGCCCTCAACGCTTCCCTATCATTCTACCCTTGTTTCCAACCATGCTAGGACTCGCTAGGACCATGAAACGACCCAAAACATGGCCTATATCACGGCTGGAAAGCCGCACGTGGCCCCTCCCTTGCAAGAACCAAAACCGAAACCTACACATGCGATAATATTAACAGAGGCTCGACGCTTTCCCTTCTCATTCCAGCCCCCTTCTAGCCTACATAAAACTCTATTTAGGACTTCTAAACATCATCTTCCTTCCCTTAATGGCAGCAAGTCCCTATGAATCATAACGCGACTCAAACGTGCATTAAAAACTTCGAAACTTCAAAATAAATTATTCAAAACGTTAATAAAACTTGATCATCATGTTTTTCATTTAAAATGTCATAAACATGCATAATATGGTTTGAACAATACAAAAAAAAAAGGTTTAGAATGTGTCTTTGCGTTTAAAATACTTGAAATATGAATATCGAAACGGTGGAGCGTCGATAACTAACGGAATACAATTTCTATCGAAGCGGTGGAACGTCGATAATTAACGCCAAGATTTGCCCATGCATATATAGGACCCACTTTTTTTTTTAAATTGTATGTGTGACAAGATCTTACCCGTTGAAATGAAGTGAGGGTAGTGTCCACATAAGTAGGATCTCATCTACCCATCTCGAACAATGCATGCCTTTTTTCCCCTCTTTATCATTCCACCAAAACTTATGGCAAGCTTGTTCTATATCTTTGCACATGGAATCAGGATTTAGGACAATACATCGCCTAAGATGGTATAGCTTGCAACACCCATTTTAAAAGTATTTCTCGTCCTCTCAGAAAGAATAATTTTTAAGACCAACCCTACATCCTATGACTGATTTGCTCACACAAATAAGCAAATTAAAGATGTTTACTTCTCAAAGGAAATGTGGGCAATCCGAAATAAAGCTCATGGCTCTTCATCAGCTCATTTGTGATAACACTCCTAATATCAGCAACAATATGTGAATTAGTACTTAGACTGAATGTAAATATAAATTTATTATAGTTAACCATTTACCCAAATGCTCTTTCATATAGTTGTAAACAATTCCGCACATGTACATATTCCTTTCTCGTCGTCCTAAAAAACACAAAGCTTTCATCAGCAAATAAGATATGTGAGATAATAGAGTTGACCGCTGCAATCTTAACTCATTTAAATAATCATCAATCCACAACCTTAGTGATAATCGAAGACAGGCCTTGTGCACATATGACAAAGAGGTAAGGGGAATGATGGTCGCCTAGACGAATTCCTCGCTCCGGATGAATAACACAAAAAATGGACGGGTTAGTACGGAGTGAATAAGTTATTGAAGTAACACATCTCATAATAAAACTAGCATAGTCTTGTGCAAACCAATTTAAGCATATCAACTTTTAAACAAGCTCTATTCAATCTCACATATATGCTTTGATCATATTGAATTTGAGGGTCACATAACCGGATTTAAATTTTTTGTTGTTTCTAATCAAATACTTACATTCAACTCTAATAATCACGTTATCCAAAATCAAACCATTAGAGATAAAATCACTTTGATAAGAATCAATAACCTGATCAAGATTCGATCTAAAACGATTCGTGATTGCACGTAACACAATCTTATAACAAGTGTTGTATAGACTAGTAAGTCAATAATCTTTTCAAAGTTGATGGCTCCCGGATTTTTTGGAATCAAAGTGATAAGAGTATTATTACATTCTTTTGGATCACCCTGGTAATTAAGAATCGGAACAAGAGTTGAAGTAATATCTCGCCAATAATATAGTGATAATTATATTAATTATTATTACTATTGTTAGTCACAATTATTATAATATGATATATTTGATATATAATATAATCATAAGAATAATTTGGTTTTTTAAAATATTCAAATAAGATGCTAACTAATTTTTTTAAAATAAAAATTATCAGAATTAAGCCCCGAGCGATTTCGTGCCACAAATAGTTCAATAATTATTGAGTAAATCTGTTGTGAGACGGTCTACGGGTCAACCTTACCAATATTCACAATAAAAAGTAATACTTTTAGCATAAAAAGTAATATTTTTTCATGGATGATCCAAATAAGATATCCGTCTCACAAAATAAGACCCGTGAAACCGTCTTTGACAAATTTTTACCATAATTATTATACTTAGGTCTAAGTCACAAATTTCCACCTATAAAATCCTCTATAATTGAAAATAAACAATATTAATTAATTAAATTAAGCCACATAGAAAGAAAACATGGGAAAAATAAATTGTGGAACGGCATTTGTGTGGCCTCGACTAAACCTCCATTCTATCTCCTCCCGATTATCTGACACTACCTTCCTACAATCTAAATCCTCACCAATCTTGTCGTTAAACTGCGAATCGTACGCTTTTTTCCTCTACTGATTTCGCTGAAACTAGCCTGAGTTTTTACGTTTGAGGTGTTGCGAGCGCTTGTTAGTTTGATTTCAGCTGCAGAATTGGATTTTTTCTGAGTTTTTTGTTGGAGGGGGGTGTTTTGATGAACATCTGAGCTACCGATGCTTCGGAATGGTGATGGCTTCTGGTTCTTCAATGGCAGGTTCATTTTTACTTTGCGCCTTTGATTTTTCGTTTGCTATATGTTTTGATGGAATGTTTGTTGTTAACTTTTATGGTTTGGGATGGTTTGTACTTTTTTGGAATTTATCGATGTCAGATAACTTGCTGCTGTTTGATTGAGGATTTTATGGGGTTTTTTGGAACTTTGGCCGTGTGAAATTTTTTTTTTAAAAAATCTCTGATTTGTTATGAATATGATGATTTTGTTGGAATTTGTTGATTTGGAATAAGTTGTTGTTGGTTCTTTGGCATGCTTGATTGAGAATTTCTTTTTTTTTTTTCGCATTTTGGCAGTTTCTTTAGAATGCGTAAATGCGTGTAAGTTTTGGAAAGGAGATGGGAGTGGAAAATATGATTGCAGTATGATTTCATGTGCTTCTAAAGCTCCAAGAGTGCTCACTGGATTTCTCGCAAGCACCGCGCATCCTCCTCAGGCATCAGGAAGAGTTATAATAAGAAACCACATCTTATGTGTGAGCATTGTTTTGAAATTTTATTTTGTAGAATCTACTTTGTATTTCCTATTCCCTAATCATTAATCCATATTTGGTTACATGGGCCCAAAATTGTAGTACTAGGAACGTAGCCCGGACACAAGGCTTACTTTTAACAGCAGTAAGAGTTGAAATAGTAGTTAGTCCATTGCCCCGTGGCCAAAATCTAATCTGGAAGGCATTTTTTTCCACCTAACTTTGTTTCTAATTGTGGCTAAATGTTTAATTATATTTTCCAGATCTGTCAAGTTCATCATTGGAGAAGATGGTCTTCAAACGAAGCCTCAGATTTTGTTACTCCCCCTAAGTTTATAACCTCAACTATCGCACACTTTACTGGCAGCAAATGGAAGTTACGTTATTCTCCATCTTCATCTTCCGAATCGTACGAAGTTTCCCCTGATAGCTTGTGGGAGGTAAGCGATGCCATTAAAATTTTTAAAGTGGATAACCACTACAGAAGCATCTGAAATGAAATGAGTTTTTTAGTCTGATTTCAAATTTTTTAGATGGATACATATGATATAAAGATTTAGAATTATTGCTGACTTGAAATGCCAAGTGTAACATCTGGTCTTATCAATCTGTGATTTGATCCCATTAAAGAACTAGACTGTTTGAACTCAAAGAATGACCAATCTGTTGTCTCCTGTGTCTTAAACCTCAAATAGATTGGTGTTTGCATGAATTAAATTATCTCAGCTAATGCAATTATTGGTGAAACACTGAAACTATAGGAATCAAAAAACTTGATGAAGCTAAAAGAATCTATGTTTAAGTGAATTATGATTGTCTGAGCTATAGCCAATCTATCAATAGA
The DNA here is from genome assembly GCF_022965805.1 of Primulina eburnea. NCBI lineage: Eukaryota > Viridiplantae > Streptophyta > Magnoliopsida > Lamiales > Gesneriaceae > Primulina > Primulina eburnea. The sequence continues at coordinate 56,194,017 of NC_133101.1, forward strand.
TGCTTTATATATTCAATGCTTACTTTTCGCTAAGGGGGATACTGATATAGTGAATAGTTTATATATCTGAAATCAGTCTTATTACATTATTTTTCTAATGTTTTTATTGTCTCAGGATCTCTCTCGTAGTATCTCATATCTTCCATCTGAGGAACTGGAATTGGTTCGTAAGGCACTGAATGTAAGTTTCTGATAATCTTCTTTTATCACTTCATAATTCTAATTTTGTTATTCTCTGTTCGCTGTGTTCATTATGTGTTCTTACCTTGCATTTCCTTTAATTTTCCTGTTGCCTTTTGTATCTTTTTTATCTTGATAGTGCACTGACTTCTATGGTTTATATACTTATGGAAACTTGTAATGCCAACATTTAGCAATTCATACATTTTCAAACGTGTATGTCAATTATTTTGTAGTTGGCTTTTGAGGCTCATGATGGCCAAAAGAGGCGCAGTGGGGAGCCTTTTATTATTCATCCAGTTGCAGTTGCTCAAATTCTCGGAGAACTTGTGAGTTACACTTTTAATTTTTCCCAATTTAGTGCTAGCACACTGATTTCTTTCTCACGTTACTTTGTTCAACTGTGATTGATTTTTAATGTCGACCTATGTAATTTTAGGAATTAGATTGGGAGTCAATAGCTGCTGGTTTGTTGCATGATACTGTGGAAGATACAAATCTTGTTACTTTTGAAAGAATAGAAGAAGATTTTGGCATATCTGTTCGCCGCATTGTTGAAGGGGAGACAAAGGTTTTTTAACACGCTTATATCCTCTGACTTAAACTTTTCATGTTAATAGGGGTCTTGAAGGTATTCGTGTCCTATTTCTTTGGCTGATATCAAGGTTGTGAAATTAGTTATCTGGGCTTTTATGTTATAGTCTATAGTGATGTTGAGTAATTAATACTCTATTGTGATTTTTTATCGCATCCAGGTATCCAAACTTGGGAAATTCAAGTCAAAGAATGAGAGTCATTCCATTCAAGATGTGAAAGCTGATGATCTCCGCCAGATGTTTCTTGCCATGACCGAAGAGGTTATTTTCCCTTGTCCGTGGAAATAAATCTAAAGGTTTTACATCTTTATGACACGAAAGCCTCTGACAACAGAAACTTTTGGTGCACCAGGTCCGTGTTATAATAGTCAAATTAGCTGACAGATTACATAACATGAGAACTCTCTCACATATGCCTCCACACAAGCAGGTAATTTAGTTGGTTGCAGTCTTGTAGATAATTAAATAGTATCCAATATGTTATTTTGATTCTATTTTCTATATTTCTTTGAGACGTCCAGTCCAGCATAGCTATGGAGACACTTCAAGTTTTTGCTCCTCTGGCGAAACTGCTTGGAATTTATCAAATAAAGGTTAGCCATTTGCACTTTGTCGATCATATTATAACATCCTAAACATTCTGAATCTATATTTGATATTCCATCTTTGTATTTAGACTTCTTAAATTCGTAATTGACTTAGCATTCTGGCATCAGTTTGTCTCCTTAGTCCTTTATGTTTCTGTCTCAAGTAATTACATGGTCTTTTCTTGATTCAATTTCCATTTGTGTTTATAGCATTAATTCCATTACGATTTTTTAGTTAGATGCTGCATCTCTTGGTAGTAGGTTTATGATGACTCGTGCTGGCAATTTCACTTTCACTGTTTCGAAGCAGTAATTTTAGAAACAATACTCACTGCAATTTCACCACTCATTTGAGTAATTCCTTTTCATACCCATTTCAGTGAGCACCTCATTTATAATAAAGTATTTTCATATGTTGCACTTTTTAGTGGTAAGGGAATGATTGGTAAGCTTCTTGTTGTCTTCTATACTTGTTTAAGCACTTGCACAACCTAAAGTGCTCTCTGTTACCCAACAAAACTGTCATAAAGATCATTAGGTGCATGACTACCACTTAGCCCTGGGCCACTGTCATCAGAAATGATAAATGGCACAAAAGCTATCTCATTTTAAATGTCAAAACTTTGATCCTTCCTCTCTAATGCTTATTATGATTTGAAAATAATCAGCAATTGAGATGGTGGAATTTAATACACAAAAACAACTATATACCTTGGTGTAGCCTCTTTGGGCTTTATTCTAGCAGACTCAAGATCACTTATTTCTCTTCTTTAGACACAAGTACTCCTGGTCTGCATACTGCTTCAGTTTCTTGTATGCATGACCCTGTCTTCTCACATGATGACATTGTCTTTCTATGATTATTCACCCTTCTATTTTCTGAGTTTTTCTTGTGTAATTTTCTACTTCTTGCAGTCTGAACTTGAAAATTTGGCCTTTATGTATACAAACCCTCAAGATTATGCTAAGGTCAATAGAAGATTGGCGGAACTTTATCATGAACATGAAAAAGACCTCAAAGAGGTGATTTTGCCTTTTATTTGAATTTCCACAAGATTCAGTGCTGCAGTACTGCATTTTGAATGTCTCCTTCTGTGCCTTTCAATTTGTAGCAATTGCAATCAGGTAATTTTCTACTTATTCATCCTTTCTCATTAGGCAAACACAATATTGAAGAAGAGGATTGAGGATGATCAGTTCTTAGACCTTATGAGTGTGAAAACTGAAGTTCGGCCTGTATGTAAAGAACCGTACAGGTAATCATAAGCTGCTATTATTCTTGTGAATGTGTTTATTAGACTAAATTGTGGCTGGGGGGGTAAGTTTGTGTTTCCTTTTTTTCTTCTTTACCTTAGAGCTATGTCCAGCCAGAGCCTTATTGCTTCAAACTCTTAATACTGACATAAGGGTCTGGGTTTGATGTGCAACTACTTCTTATTGGATTTCATATATTATGACTGATTATAATGCTGTGATGACTCAGTTCTTTTGTTTTATATTCAGCATCTATAAAGCTGCTCTTAAATCTAAAAGCTCCATAAGTGAAGTTAACCAGATCGCACAGGTTTATCATTATAGTAGTTTTAATATCCACATTGATATTCCAATATCTATGCTCATTCGTGTAAATATTTTGATCACCAGCTTCGAATCATAATAAAACCAAAACCATGTGTTGGAGTTGGACCTTTGTGTAACGCGCAACAGGTGAATGTTTAGTTGCTCTTATATAATAATCTTCCAATTTCAACTGGGTGCTTATTTTCTTTACTAAAATTTCTGCAACAGATATGCTACCATGTGCTTGGCCTTGTGCATGGAATTTGGACCCCTATCCCTCGAGCGGTATGTCTTAGTAATCTCTGGTATATGAGACTTGCTTAGCATATGATGTCATTTTTCTTTTTTCGCGGTGACAGATGAAGGATTATATCGCCACGCCGAAGCCTAACGGCTATCAAAGTCTTCATACTACAGTGATTCCCTTTCTGTATGAGAGTATGTTTAGGCTGGAGGTTCAGGTTTGTCATTGTCCTAATTTAACTTATTTGTTCTTTTTATGTGTTTTCTTGTATCATTTGCATTTAAATATAATTTACTTATTTATGACAGATTATTTACTTGTTCTTTTATGGGTGTAATCTTTGTGGATTGATATCTTTCTGTATTTCTTTGGCAGATTAGGACCGAAGAGATGGATTTAATTTCTGAAAGAGGGATTGCAGCACATTATAGTGGGAAAGTTTTTGTGAATGGTGTGGTTGGGATCCCGAATGGCAATAGCTCTGGAGGGAAAGCGATTTGCCTCAACAATGCTAGTATTGCTCTCAGGGTAGAATAGATTTGCCTTTGCAGTCTCGTATCTGTTAAACTTTTTTCTTCGGTACATTTTCAGTTAAAAAGTCCATTAATGATCCAATACTAAGTTTTATGGTCTTTTTTTAACCTACAGATAGGTTGGCTTAATGCAATTAGGGAATGGCAAGAGGAATTCGTTGGAAATATGAGCTCTAGGGAATTTGTCGATACTATCACTAGGGATCTTTTAGGCAGTCGTGTGTTTGTATTTACACCAAGGGGCGAGGTTAGAGGATCATAAATAGTTATGCTTGAATTGGATTTTCATAGTTATCACCATTACTTATTGAGTTCTACAACACTGCCTACAGATTAAAAATTTGCCCATGGGGGCAACTGTAACTGATTATGCATATATGATCCACACTGAAATTGGGAACAAAATGGTGGCTGCTAAGGTATAGCGACTTGCTTATTGTCCTTGGCTTACCTTTTATTTTAATTACTTCATTTCTTAGAGTTCTTATCTTTCTGAAATCTTTCGTCTGAAGGTCAATGGTAATCTTGTCTCTCCCTCGCATGTGCTTGCGAATGCTGAAGTTGTGGAGATTATCACCTATAACGTGAGTCGATTTGAAAGTTTGGCTTTGTTCTTACGCCTTTCTAGATTCATTCTATTGCTTCTCTAATTAATAGCTGGCAAGCATCATAATTAGTTCATTTGAAGAAAGATTTGTATTCTCTTGGAGCTTTACGTGTTTGAAAGTTTGGGTACATTGTCTGATACTTTAATCTCATAATACTGCTTTCACATTTAGATCTATTCTGAAAAACTAGTTTTATCTCTATCTTCCTCTAACATTGACTATTCTTGGTCTTTTTGTAAATCTTATATCATTACCCCAAAGACAGAGTTAGTTCATCCATAGCTAATGCATTTTTCTGTATCAGGGACTCTCTAGTAAATCTGCCTTTCAGAGACATAAGCAGTGGCTGGAACATGCAAAAACACGCAGTGCCCGACACAAGATTATTAAAGTAGGTTTATCTTTGGATTAGTTTCTATCAATACTCTCAAGCTAAATTAAAAAGGAAGTAAATAAACAAATTACTAGAATGCGAGTAAATTGGAAATCAGATTGTTCCACGAACGCTATTAATCTAGTTGTTTCCTATTATCTCAGTTTCTGAGGGAGCAAGCCGCACTGTCAGAAACTGAAATAACTGCTGATTCGGTGAAGCAATTTGTTGCTGAATCTGAAGGGGATAGTGAAGTGGAAGAAGTTGTGAATCATTCTAAAGGTGCTAAACACACGTGGGAGAAAATTTTGAGGAATGTGATGCAAATTGCATCTGCAAAGACAAGTAATGAAGATATCTTTCAACTTGAGAAGGGTTCCATTCCGAAAGTTAATGGGAAACATAGCAAAAGTATGTTGAACGTGAGCTTGAAGGCTAAAGGAGAGGTGCTTTCTCAAGGTAATGGTGTCGCCAAGATGATACTTGCCAATATTCCATTGTACAGGGAAGTATTGCCCACCTTAGAGGACTGGCAAGCTAGCAAGATTATTGCGTGGCACAATCTGGATGGGAACTCAATCCAGTGGCTGTCCATTGTCTGCTTAGATCGAAGAGGTACTTCTGTAGCTATGCTACTTAATTTTGTGTTGTTTTTGTTAATTGTTCATGTTCTGGAATGAAATTTCTCAACGATGAGGCTTTAGAGTATGTGAATAGCAATTTTTTTAACATGGAATGGAATAGGTTTTTATAATATTTTCTGGGCTCATAGTCTGTGAAATCCAATTGAAGTATTGATGTGCAAAATGATTATCAGGCATGATGGCAGATGTTACATCAGCTCTGGCAGCTGAAGGAATTACCATATGTTCTTGTGCTGTGAGTTCAGATGAATAATAATATTGTGACGTTTTTCAGTTCTAGACATCAAATTCCTTGAGCTTTACATTTCTTTATCTTGTCACCATGTTAACATTGACAGGCGGAACTTGACCGAAAGAAGGGAATGGGGGTCATGCTTTTTCATGTTGAAGCAAGTTTTGATGATTTGGTAGGCTTAAATGTTTCACATTCAAGTGCTAGTCGTTCAATATTCACTAGTAATCACCCTTTTTCCTCTTTTAATCAGGCCAGTGCATGTTCGAAGGTGGATCTAATTCTTGGTGTTTTGGGATGGTCAACGGGTTGCAGCTGGCTGAGCCAAAGAGAAAACCAACAGCTTCTAGAGTGCTAGCCTGGTTCCCCAACATGCATAATTAATTGCTGAAAACAGGGATAAATTTTTGTACGTGGGATTTTTGTTTTAGGAAATTCAGATCCTTTGCTCTGATCGATTATGTCCAAATCTAACAAGCATCCAAATCAGATTTAAAGGCTAGCAGACCACGGGGTTGAGGGTCTGTGTACAGAACGAAGAGTGGTAGCATAGTAGTAGTAAAACGGCAGTATACGTGTAAATGGATTTGGAAGATTAAGAAATCGTCCAACATAAATTGATGGCCTTATATTACGTGTATATTCAAAGTTTTCAGATCTGGTCTCTTTTCAAAACATTTTGATTGATGGTTGAAGAATTTGGGGAAGTTGATTCATTATAGCTTGACTTCATATTTGTTATTTCCAAGTATGTTGATGTGATCACTACATATCTCGAGCTTCTTTTAGTGCTCCAATCTATTCTGAGGCTAAAAAACGGGCGGCAATTTTTTCTGTAATGGTTATTATTGACATTCCTTGTCCAGATTTGTTAAAAGGGTATCCACAACTTTCGATCGAGGATTCTAAACTCGAGAACAATATCCATTACTCATGAAAATTATAATTCAGTGGATCAAAATCTACTATCGTGTACCTAGAAATTCTTATGCAGCCGTGTCCTTGCTTAGTTTCGGAGGTTAGCTACAATATCTTATTGCGGTACATATAGACTGAGCTGACTATTTAACAATCATGGATTTAGACAGAACAATGGTCAATAAGACAACGAAGCAGAATTTGTCAAATGATAGGCCAAAGAACCAAGAACATGAGACGGATGACAGCACGGGGATTGCCAAGAGAAGGGCCTTGCGTGTGCCTGGATTTGTTGGATAACCCTTCAGTGTTGCCAGATCCACCGCATGCCTCTCAATAAAAGCTTTTGCTGAGTTGCATCTGCCATTCATAATCTTGGTGTTGTCAGCAATGATCTTATCTGGGTTGCGTTCATATTTCCCTCGTTTCACCGTTGTATCTTCTTGAATCTTTCCTTCTATTTCTCGATTGACAAGCTTTTCTTGTTGAGTTTCGATGGATGGTTCCTGAATTGCGGCTGGCCAAACGCCTCCCCCTCCCAAATTGGATTCCATGGAGGTATCTACAGTTCCTTCTGTGTTTTGTTCTGTCTCATTTGATAAATCTTCATCACCATCTGTTCCATCAATGATATTGTCTTCATCTTCCGCTGTGGCAATACCTGTATCCATTGTTTCAGATGAGTCCTCAACCTCATCTTCAGTGTCTTTGTGCTGGCAAAATGACATTTCAATTTCTTCGTTTACCGCATCATCGTCTGCAGCTTCCATTTCTTCAGGGGAAATCGGCTCATCTTCAGGAAAATTCACTGCCAAAATTTGCACATCCTCCTTGTCAGAATCTCCGAGTTGCCTGTTCTCTGGAGTTGAATGATCAATGTAACCCTTTTCTTCAATGTTCTCTTCGCATTGCGCGTCTTCTTTTTCTTCCACACCCATCTGTGGGACGATTTCTTCATCAGGTTCATTACATTTCTCGCGTTCTTGGATCAAATGTTCCTCTATGTGTTCAAGCTGATCATCTTCATCCTGCTGGATAGCTTCACCATGATGAATTATTTCCTGCAGGTCACTGGACAAGAAATCTTGTTTCTCATCATCATCAACACTTTTGCGTTTGCTGGTAGAACTTCCAACCACCGGCAAACCACTTTCTTGCCCATCCTTACCGTGTTCTAGAACGAAGGTTCCTTCTTCGCTAAATTTCAAACCAATTACAGGCACATAATTTCCATTGCTTTTCTTTGCGTCTTCAGATTTCACCTCATGGATTTCTCCCATCGATTCAATTTCTCTATCATCCCCACCTTCTCCTTCTGCTTCCACTTCCTCAAAATGTTTACATTCTTTCCTAGTACCATTTTCATCAATGACTTCTTCCCCCGATGGCTGAATTTTCACCTGGTGTACCGTCGTATTCTCGATCTCAAGTGTTTTCTGTTCCTGTGCTGGTAAATGGGACACACCTCCATTAGAAATTGCACCCTTTTCTGGTCTCTCGGGAGTGATAGAGCAGAGAATTTGCTCGCTTGTCTCGCTATCACAAACAGCAACTCCATTGATTTCAGTCCTGTACTTCTCATGCTGTAGAAATTTACTTTATAATTGGAACAATAAAATCAAGTCCGTTTCCACAAATGTTCATTGTTAAACGTTCATCTAGATCATAACGGCTTAATAGGGATTTGGATCCTTTACTGTTGAAGCATTTGGTACTGTGCAATTTTTACATGAGATGATCACGTGATCATTTGTGGACATCATATGAGATAAATTTAAAAAAGTTATCAGATTAAAAAATACGTCTTCAACACAGTAGAGTGAGATCCAAATACGCTTTAATAGCAAGTAATAAATAATATTCATGTCGAAGAACAGACTTACCAAAACCAAGCTCTGACTGCCATTCTTGAACTCAATTTCTTTGGTTGTTTCACTATTTCAATTCAATTCAAAATCATTAAAAAAAAAACCCTTTATCTTCATCACTACGCATGATTACTGCTCAAATAATAATCAAGAAAAATAAAATCACAAGTATGCTAACCTTGAATGCTTATCAGCATCAAGACAAGTGAACTGCTCCTTTTCGCTAGCTTCATTTTCTCGTTCATCCTTCTTGTTCACCGCCGCAAATGGTAGTGGTAGGTGGTGGAATACGGGTGTTCCGGCGACTGTTGTCGCGGGAACCACCCTGTCTCATCTTCCCAATTATAAACGCCGAGGCGAAAGCGGCGGCGGCCAACGCGCCACCCAACAGAACAACTCCTCCAATTCCTCCACGGCCGTGTGCAGAGACTTTCCCGATATTCACGACGACTTGCTTCTTTTCTGGAGCATGGCTCGGTCTCTTCAGTTCCTCCATCACAATAATCTACTTCTTCTTCACTTTCTTTTTATGATTATACGAGCGGATAAAATTGTGTATCACCTCCCAACTTCTGGGACGTGAATCTTTGTTCGCTTTCTCAGAGCTGATTCGTTTCGGGATTCCCGATGCGCTTTTCGCGCGAGCGAGCCAATGAGCTGGTATACTAGAGAGTACTTGGATATTTCGGAGTTCGACGCGGACGCCGGATTTGACCTTTTCTGTTTCTCCATTTTCATTTATTTATATTGAAAATGAATAAGAAATTGTTCCTTAATCCTAAACCTCTCAAGTCCCAACTAAATAGGTGAAATGGCAAACATAACATTTTTATTTGTGATATGATATTAATAATTTATTTGTTTATTTTCTAATAAAAATTCTATTTATTTCTCGTGGTTGTTTGTTGTTAGTTTGAAGAAAAACCCTTTAATAATTTTCTCAAAACATATGTTAATTAGCAATATAATGAAGAGTATGTCTCTTGTGAGACGGTCTCATAAAAACGACTCGTGAGATCGTCTCACACAAATTTTTACCTCTAATGAATGTTTCCAAATCCAAACAACCGCAATGGCCACTCATTTATGAAGTGAAGTTAGGGTTAGGATGGGTAGGTCACGTTCATTGAATGACGAGACGTTACATTGTTCTAACAACCCCTTGAATATGACAACCTCACGGGAGGAAGCATACCCTTCATGGTGCATATGAATCTTGTTTCATTAAATTTCGACAAAATTTTTTGTGATACGATGTTTTACCGATCGTATTTTGTGAGACAAATCTTTTATTTGAGTCATTCATGAAAAAATATTATTTTTTATGTTAATAATATTACTTTTTATTGTGAATATTGACAGAGTTGACCCATCTCACTATAGATATAAATCGAATCAGCCAGTGTTACAGATTTAAATCGATAAGTTCGTCTCACAATTTATCTTCTAAAAATAATCGTCAGAATTTGAAATTCATTATCAAGTGGATTTGTCAAACAAACCAATGAATTTTTTTTAATGATTTTTAAATCCATAACTTCAAATTCATTCATATAAATATACAATCTAATTTTTTTTCTTTAATGAGTAATTTTCGTTAAATTTTCTTTTCATGATAGAATTTAGAGTTAGTTAGTTGAGTATGTATATTGTGATACGGTCTCACGAATCTTTATCTATGAGATTAGTCAACTCTACCGATATTCACAATAAAAAGTAATACTTTTAGCATAAGTAATAATAATTTTCATGGATGACCCAAATAAAAGATTCTGTCTCACAAAATACGACTCGTGAGTCCTGCTACCGAAATTATATATAAATTTTGTATAATTTTGAAATTATATGATATTAGTTCGGATTGATCAATTTTAATTATTAAAAGATTTTAGAGTTTAAAATTTTAGTTTGGGCAAAACTATATTTCTGACTCTGCTACCGAAAACATGTATGCTCAATAATGCTCCTTAGAGAAAGTGTTGATACCCGAGTGAATAAAAGATATATTAGGATACGATTTGAAGTCTTTGGCTTATATTTTTATTTAGCCAAGGACCATTCTTCGGGTATGAGTAAGTCAATGGTCGTAAATTTGGTACTATTTTTTTTAATGCAAAGATCAAATTTATTGAATTTGTATAGTCAAATATGTTGGTCAAAACCTACTTAATGAGCATTGTTATGTTAGAATACAAAGAATATTGACTAAATTATATCACATACTTGTTAGTGGCAACTATCATAATCTATAATGAAACATATAAGTAATTAGGAACTTTTGACCTGTTTTACTTCGAGATTATCAATACATACTTGTAGTAGGTCAGTTGTGCAACGGGTCGATTCGGTTTATATATACGATAAAAATTTATTTATTTTTTACTCGAATTAATATGTATATGTTAACATAAAAAAATAACGATTTTCATTTAAATCAGCATATGTCATATACAGTATTCCTTCCTAACATAAAAATGATATATTTTATTTTAAAATAATATTTTAGATATAAAATGTAATATTTTTAGTGGATCGAGTTGGGTTAGGTCGAGTTGGGTCGGAAATCTGTCTCACGATATTAACACAAACTTTTGAAAAAAGAGTATGTCTTGTGAGACAGTCTCACGAATCTTTATCAATGAGACGAGTTAACCCTACCGATATTCACAATAAAAAGTAATACTCTTAGCATAAAAATAATAATTTTTCATATATTACCCAAATAAGACATCTATCTCACAAAATACGACCCGTAAGACTCTCTCACACAAGTTTTTACCTTGAAAAAAAAAAGGAAAATGGGAAAATAAAACACACAAAAAGAAGATAATTGTATCTTTTAATTACTTCACTCTTCTTTCTTTTGCAAGCAGAAAAATGATAAAAAAATTAACTTTTTCATGTTGTCTGACACGAATATAATAAGACATGTTCTGAAATGTCCTCTATGTAAAATAATAGATATTAGGCCCAAAAGTATCGAAAATGTTTTTTGTCAGCCGTCACAAAGCCCAAAATTAATGGGCCCTCATCAGGATGTATTATTTCTTATATTAAAATATTATTTCTTATAAAATGTAAAATACGTGTAGTTGCCAAAGGTGTAAAATGATTGACTACTCAGTGCCACGAGTTTTTGTAATCAACTCGAAAATTATTTGATTTGTTTTTTGTGAGTCGAAATTATTTGTTCAATAATTCACAAACATTAATATTTTAATAATATAATATAGTTATATATATATTAAATAAATATATTTCGAGTTTTTCGTATATTTATTTTCGAACGCGATGAAGATGAGTAGTTCCACAGTCCCTTTTTCAAAACCTCTCTAATATTTTTATGTGTTTTGGCGCAACTTGGACAATATATTACCACTCCGACAGACTGTGATGATTTTGTGCAATTTCTAATCACAAGCTTAAGATAATTTTATACAGTTTTAATTTTTACCCTCTTAAATAAATGTTGGTTTAACTTTATTTTTTTATCCACTTGTCATAAAATATATAATTATCACGTTCTTAATGGAATATTAAAAAATTTGACACCGAGGACAACTAGCAAAAGCTATAATGCACGTACATTGACATTTAGAGGACGTTTGGTAAATCTAACACGCTAAAAATTCTTCTTTTAAAAGATAAAAAATATATCTTTAAAAAATATATAAACTTAAAAATTATTTTTTAAATCTAAAATTTTTGTTTTTTATTTCTGTTTTATTTTTCTGTAAAAAAAATAAAAATATAATTTTTTTATTATTTTTTTATAAAATAACTCTTAAAAAATTAGAATTATTTAAATATTTTTTGGCAAAAACTTGTGTGAAACATGGAGTATTTTGTGAGACAAATATATTAGAGTAGGTCTCATGTGAGACCGTCTCACGAATCACAATCTGTGAGACAGGTCAACCCTACTCATATTCACAATAAAAAGTAATACTCTTAGCATAAAAAGTAATACTTTTTCATGGATGATCCAAATAAAGATCCGTCTCACAAAATACGACCCGTGAGACCGTCTCACACAAGTTTTTGCCAATATCTTATGAGTGAGTCTCATGTGAGACCGTCTCACGGGTCATAATCCGTGAGACAGGTCAATCCTACCCATATTCACAATAAAAAGTAATATTTTTTCATGGATGACCTAAATAAGAGATCCATCTCATAAATACGACTCGTGAGACCGTCTTATACAAGTTTTTGTCATATCGTATTTGGGTTATCAATAAAAAATATTATTTTTTATTGTGAATATCGGTAGAGTTGAGCAATCTCCCAATTAAATATTCGTGATCATCTCACTAAAGACCTACTCATATTTTTATGCTACACTTTCTCGATTTCCGGACTCAACTTTAATATATTAAATATTAAATATAACTATGTAAGAACATGCAATGAATTTGGATTTGTTCTTATCTTTTTTAAATTTTTTATTATATATAAAAATAAATAAATTACGGTGGCCCTTCTCCTTTCCCTTGTGTATATATGTCTGTATATATACCCGCGAAAACCAATTCCTTCCCTTCATACATGCTTGCTTGCTGACTCGCATATAGTATAAGCAATTCTTCGTTAAGTTCTGCTTCTTGTTTTTTCGTTCATATATATAATCATCAAGAATGTGTGGCGGTGCAATACTCTCAGGCATCATTCCCGGACGCCGCCGTGAGTCGGCCGTTGGTAGCTGTCCCACCTCCGCCGACTTCTGGTCTGCTACTGCTTCTTTCACCCGAGATGTCTCCTCCTCATCTCTCAAAAGATCTAAACCTATTAGAGGTACGTAAGTAAACTTGTCAGATTTTGTAATATATGTTATTTGGTATAATTTAAACAAGGGATTGATTGGGAACAGGTGATGAACAAGTGGAGAAGTCTGTTGTGACGAAGAAGCAAAGGAAAAACCTCTACAGGGGGATCAGGCAGAGGCCATGGGGGAAATGGGCGGCGGAAATCCGTGACCCGAGGAAAGGGGTTAGGGTTTGGTTAGGCACGTACAATACCGCTGAAGAAGCTGCCCGAGCTTACGATCGAGAGGCCCGGAAGATCAGAGGGAAGAAAGCTAAAGTCAATTTCCCCAATCAAGACCATGATTATTCCACCCTCCTGTGTAATGATTTCAACTCCGAGGAATTGGAAAGGTACGATAATGAGTTTCTCTCCAAGAATCACAGTGAAGAAGAAGTAAACTCCGCGGTCGATGGAAATTGTGATGGCAGTAGTAAACCAGAGGCGGTTGAGGCGGAGGCTACGGAGGAAGAAGACGAGCTCCAGAAGCTTTCCGAGGAGCTGACGGCTTATGAAAATTACATGAGTTTCTACCAATTACCGTATGTTGATGGGCAATCTGCGACGGCAGCGGCGGCCACTATTCCGCCACCGGAGACGGTGGAGCTGTGGAGCTTCGATGAAGTCACTTCTCCGGTCTCGCTTGAACGGATATTTCCCCTATAATATGTTTTTAACTAATATAATATTAATTTTTATTTTTGTTTAGAAATTTTGATTAAATATGTGACGGCTAATGTCTTTGTAATATATTATCATGTGAAATAAATTATAATTCCTTGCACTCCAAAATTGACAACATTTTTTCTAATTTTAACGTTTATTTATAAATTTGTGATTGAATAAAATTATTTGATTCATGAATTTTACGTGCTAAAAAAATTGAAATTAAGCTATTACTGGAATTTTACCTTTGGTTCTCGAAATTTCAGGTTTTATGAAAATTCTCATAATTACCAATGGATAATTTTATTCTTGATGATGTGCTTTAGAAGTTTAATTTTTTTAAAAATAATATAAAAATTCTAATAATTAACATAATAATAATAATAATAATAATAATAATCGATATAAAATTATAGATAAAACGTCAAAAAGTATTTCGGGTGTGTTAGGTGATTGAGGGCGAGAACAAGATATACCACCAGCGCCCCTGGTTTTTCCCAGTACCACCAATCGCGCCCACAGCTTAGGCTGTAATAAATTAGAATCATTATGGGAAAAGATACAGAAAAATATATATCGAATAATTTATTTTATAAAATTACTATACCGAGACTCGTCAGGTTAAAACATACACCTGTTGCCTTAATTTTAATTTAAAGTTGCTATACTCAATGTTTGTGTGTGTATAATATATATAAACAAAAATTTATGTGAGACGGTCTCACGGGTCGTATTTGTCAGACAGATATCTATTTGGGTCATTAATGAAAAAATATTACGTTTTATGCTACAAGTATTACTTTTTATAGTGAAAATGAGTAAAGTTGATCGGTCTCACAGATAAAGATCTGTGAGATCGTCTCACAAGAGACTTACTAATATATATATATATATATATATATATATATACATATTACTACACCGACGTAAGTGTTACGTGCTTGTACAATATTATTTTATAATTCATTTATTTATATTTAAACGAGTATCAAAATGTGTTATAGAAAATAGTGAGAGATGATATATTAATTAAAAAACAAATAGAAAAAAAAAGAAAGAAAGAAAAAACCAAAGTAAGAGTTGACCAACAACTTTTGGTTAGGAAACAAAAATTTTATTCGCTAAACTATGTGTCATTTAAACTAATTTTAAGGTAAAAATTTGTGTGAGACGGTCTTACGAGTTGTATTTTGTGAAATATATATCTTATTTAGGTCATCCATGAAAAAATATTACTTTTTATGTTAAGAGTATTACTTTTTATTGTGAATATCGGTAGAGTTGATCCGTCTCACAGATAACGATTCGTGAGACCGTCTCATAAGAGACCTACTCAACTCTTAACACTTTATTAATATATAATAATTAAAACAGAACATGACACCAAAAATTAGTTACTTGTCTCATACTTAATAATATAATATAGATATATAATTTATGATAATCTGATTTTTATTTTTTTAAAATTGAAATCCAACAGTAACATCAAGATAATAAATGTTAAATAATGTTAAAGATATATCGACATTTACAATCGCGATATATTTATTCGATATATAATGAGATTTTAACTTAAAAAAATTCTCCATGTTTATTCAATTTGAATAAAAGAAATTTTTCTTTTTTATTTCTTTTGAGAGAGAAGTTAAATTTCATAAATATTAGTTTAAATTTGCTCACATTGTGTGTTATGTTCCAAAGTAAAAAAGAAAAATGAAATATGTTGACGCAAATTGACATTTTATGATGTATAAGTTCATTTTTGTATAGTAAGATTTCACCATGATGTAAAAAATACATGTGAATGATAAGGCAATTCGGAAATGAATAAGTTTAAATGGTATCGAATTGGATCCCAAATTGACGGGTTAACCTTTTTGATTCGCGAAGATTACTCGTTTATCAAAAAAATGAGTTAATTGTGTCAGATTCAAATATTATTGACCAAATCGGTCAATAATATAGACATGAATATAAGAATCGATGTACTGTAATATCACGGATAAATCTTACATAATTGGAGATATTGCATATTATTGAGAATAATTGCTTGTGGGGATTAAACTCAAAATAAACTGGAGGAAGAATGCTCTATTGATAAACAACTTTGGCTAATAACAGTGTGTTTGGCAACTCGGATTTGGGAGTATTTCATGGGATTTGGATTTAAAAATCCTATTTTTACTGTTTGGTAAGATGTTAAAAAAAAAAGATTTGGATTTGCTTAGGATTTCATGGATTTCATGGGATTTCAACAAGTATATCCAAATCCCATCAAATTTGATAAGATTTGGTGGGATTTGGATTTTAAAAACATAAAATTACTTTTTTATCCAACACATCATTCTCCACCAAAATTTTATAAGGGTAGTTTAGTAAAATTTTAAAATTCCAAATTCGAATCTTTTTTTCTCCAAACAAGAAATAGATTCGTAAATACCATTTTTAAATTTTAAACCAAACACCAAATAGAATTCCAAATACTTGAATTTCCAAATCCAATTCCAAATCCAATTCCAAATTCCACAAAATCCTCTCAAATCCTGGTCGCCAAACACACTGTAAATAACCTTATAAAGATTAACTGAAAATCAGAAAAAGTAACCACTAAGTAACGATGCTATTTGAAAGAGTCAAATGAAAAACAAACTATCCTACTTAATAGCAATTATTCAAACTAAATAATAACACTTTAAAACCCTCCTTTAAACTAATTGCTAACAACAATTAGTTTACATCAGGAACTTCACGAACACCCAACATTTCTCTCAGCTTTAGAAATAAGTCCAGCTTGATTGGTTTGGTCATCACGTCTGCAATTTGATCTTGAGTGCCACAATAAACCAGCTCCACAACTCCTTCTCTTGTAAGATCACGCAGAAGGTGAAAGCGTACATCTGTGTTTACTTCGTCCATGCATTACAGGATTTTTTGAAAGTTTAATTGTTGAGCTATTGTCACAAAACACAGTAGTACAATTACTTTGTTTGTGACTTAGCTTCTCCAAGATCCTCCTCATCCAGACAGCTTGACTGGCACAAGATGCTGCAGCTATGAATTCAGCTTCAGTTGTGGAGAGTGAGACAATAGGTTGTTTTTTTGAGGACCAAGATACAGCTCCAGAACTCAACATAAATACATACCCTGATGTACTTTTCCTATCTTCAAAATCACCAGCATAATCACTATCAGTAAAAGCAATTAATTCTTTGTTCCCTCCATTCTTGTAGAATATCCCGAGATTTGTTGTGCCTCTCAAGTATCTTAACACCCTTTTCGCAACCTGTAGGTGAAGCTCAGTTGGTTGTCCCATGTATCTACTAATTAAGTTAACCACAAACATCAAGTCAGGTCGAGTTGTCGTTAAATACATGAGACTTCCTACCAATTTGTAATGCCCGAGAATTAATTCCTGTAATCAGACGGTGATTAATTGATATGACTGAGATTATACGAAAGTGAATGATGTAGCCGGGCCATTGCGAGACCAGATTGGGGCAAAGTATACTAATTACACGAGTGTTGGACAGAAGTAGTGGCGCCCGAGCGGTAGATGACGACCGCCCGAGCGCCAATTTTCAACAAGAACAAGTTCGGACAGAGAAGGTGGCGCCCGGGCGGTAGTTTTTGACCTCCCGAGCGCCAAGGGTACATTTCGAAAGGCTTGGGCAGAAAGGGTCGCGCCCGAGCGGTAAATTATTACCGCCCGAGCGCCGACCAAGATGAAGAAAAGATGCCACGTTTCTTTTACATGCAAGTTTGTATATATATATATATATATATATATATATATATATATATATATATATATATATATATATATATATATATATATACATGTACGATTCTTGCTTCAGAGGTAAGAAAGAAAAGAGAATTTCATCCGAAAATCCTTACGCCTTTTGTGAGAAATCCGTCCGTCTGTTTTTGAATCCGATTATAGTACTGTGTTCCCATCAACGCAGGCTACAACTGGACGTAAGTTTTGTTACGTTTTGACAAGATTTGAATTTATGATATTGTCAGAATTGAATATGATTCAGATATAGTGTTCCTGCTACAATAAATATTATAGAATTGAAGTCAGATTGAAGAACAGATTGTTTCTGTATTTGTTATGATTTTCGAAAGATATTGACAGAGATTCGATATCAGATTTGTGTTATCGTTGAGATTAGGAGTTATGTCAGTATTGATTATGAGTTTTGGTATTATATCTGTGATGTTTGGATTGACGGGATTATCGAGACAATATTATTATACCGTCGAAAACATCAGTTGATTGATATTGATCAGAGTCGGTATTGATTTAGATTGTATTATGATACCGTATGTCGATTGACATTGATCAGAGTATATTTTGATTTAAATATTGATCAGAGCATGTTCCGGATTGGGTTATCTATTGATATTGTGACTGTTCAATATTGTGATTACCAGATTTGGGAATGGACCGAGATAGAGTCGGGAATTCTTCTTCATCTTCTGAACGAGAAGAGAAAGGTATAAGTCAATGTGGTATTGGGAGATAGACTTGAGTCGGTTTAGACTTGGGTTTCCCTAAATCACATACTTTACTTTATTGCATTGATATTTGCATTGATTGATTGATATACTTGTTTTCTGAAGTTATAGATTACAGGTATTAGAAGAGTAATCTTATGACAGAAGTGCCGTTAGTGGTGGGATCACCACGGGCACATTACACGATGTCATAAGATGGTGTATTGGCGGTTGTGCCAAAGACTGTCACTGGATGTTGGTTATCGATGTGGATAGATTGATAGCTTCTTCTATTACTGTTAGTTGATATTATATCGATGTGGATAGATGTATAGCTTATTCTATTACTGTTGATTGATATTATATCGATGTGGATAGATTCATCGTTCCTTCTATTACTGTTAATCGATGTTATATCGATGTGGATAGAATCGGACTTTGTTCTATTACTGGTAATCGATATCATATCAATGTGAATAGAATCAAGGCTTGCTCTATTACTGTTAATCGATAATATATCAATGTGGATAGAATCAGGGCTTCGTCTATTACTGTTAATCGATACTGTATCGGTGTGGATAGAACTGGAGTCTTTTCTATTACTGTTAATCGATACTATATCGGCGTGGATAGAACTGGAGTCTTTTCTATTACTGTTAGTCGATATATGAATACCAACTTCTGGAATCGGGATCCCTAGACTAGGATTGAGTCTAGTCTGAATTTTGTAGCTACGAGTATAGTTGACAGTGTGTTATTGATTATGTTTCAGATTCGTTACATATTGTTGATACCTGATTACATGCTTTATATTTGTTATATGATTGCATGTTTCATTGATTTATACTGGGAGTTATTCTCACCGGTGTATCCGGCTGTTGTCTTGTCTGTATGTGTACTTGACAACAGGTGGGACAGGTTCAGGGTCGAGGAGATGAGGAGAGATCGAGTTAGAGTGGAGACTTCGGACTTTGATCTGAGATAGGGTTTGAACAATTGATATTAGATGTTAAACTCTAGTTTGAATAAATGTTTTGTAATACAGGATTTGTATTTTATATACTGAGATGTATATATGTTTTATTTCACTACGTTCCGCAATTTAAAAAGAAAAAATTTTAGACCATGTTTTATAATTGATTAATTAGTCACAATGATGATTAAGAACTTGATTAGCGTCCGGGTCCCCACACAATTGCTTGAAGAATGTTGCATCCACCTTGACACCATTTTCATCTTTGAAGATTTTGTAACCTGGAACAATTGGATTGTGGACAGAGTTGCTCTCCTCCATCCTAAATCTTTTCAACACATCTAAAGCATATTTCTTTTGACTGATATAGATGCCATCAGTACTCTGCAACACTTCAACTCCAAGGAAATACTTCATCTTTCCCAAATCTGTCATATCGAATTCACGCATCATAGAATTCTTGAACTCATGAGACATTGAATCATCATTTCCAGTATAAATGAGATCATCAACATACAAGCTAACAATTAAAATTTTATCTTCATTGCTTGTTTTGACGAACAAAGTGTGCTCGTTGTGACATTTCTCAAAGCCTTCATTCTGAAAATGTGCTTCTATACGACTAAACCAAGCTCGTGGAGCTTGTTTAAGCCCGTATAAAGCCTTTTGTAGCTTGTATACTTTATGAAGATCGTTCTTCTGCTCATAGCCCCTTGGTTGCTCAACAAACACCTCTTCACTTATCTCTCCATGAAGAAAAGCTGATTTCACATCTAATTGATAAATTTTCCAACCTTTTTGAGCTGCAAGTGCAATAATCATTCGAACCGTGTCCATTCTTGCCACCGGAGCAAAAACTTCCGTGTAATCAACTCCATGTTCTTGCACATAGCCTTTTGCTACAAGTCGTGCCTTGTACTTGTCTATCTTCCGATGTTCATTAAGTTTTGTTTTTTAAACCCACTTGACACCAATCTTCTTTGCACCTGTAGGTAAATTAGTTAGCACCCAAGTATCATTCTTTTCTATGGCATTTATTTCAGAGTCCATGGCAGCTCTCCACTTTGCACTTTT
Source organism: Primulina eburnea (assembly GCF_022965805.1). Taxonomy (NCBI): domain Eukaryota; kingdom Viridiplantae; phylum Streptophyta; class Magnoliopsida; order Lamiales; family Gesneriaceae; genus Primulina; species Primulina eburnea. The sequence continues at coordinate 56,214,379 of NC_133101.1, forward strand.
TACTGCTTCTTCAAAAGAAAAAGGATCTGCAGAAACAGTAAACAAAGCTAGATTAGTCTCTACTTCATCTTCAGACAAACCTTGACCCATTTCATAATCCCTCATCCAATAAGGCGGCCTCCTAATTCTTTCTTCTTCAGAGTGAGGTGGACTTGCTTCATTTCGGGAACCTGAAGAATCATTATTCTCAACCTCTTCTGTACTACTGCCATCTTCGTTCTCCACTTCATCTTCATTATTCATTGCAACATCTTCCTCATTATCTCCCCATTCCAATACAGTTGCCACTTGTTCTTCATAGCTCTTATCCCAATCCCAATATTTGTTTTCTTCAAAAATTACATCCCTGCTAACGACAATCTTTTTGGCAATTGGATCATAGAGCCTGTAAGCTTTAGATTCTTCCCTAAGTCCTAACAACACACAAGTAAAACTCTTGTCGTCAAGCTTGGTTCTCTTGGCATCAGGTACATGAACATGTGAGATGCATCCAAATACCCGAAAATGTTCAATTGAAGGTTTTACTCCACTCCATGCTTCCTCTGGAGTCATATTCTTTACTGCAAGAGTAGGACTTCGATTTAAAACATATACTGTCCAATTTGCAGCTTCTGGCCAAAATGTTTTTGGAATCTTTTTCTCTGAAATCATACTTCGGACCATGTTCATGATGGTTCGATTCTTCCTCTCTGCAACTCCATTTTGTTGCGGAGTGTAAGCTGCTGTCAATTGTCTTTTGACGCCATTTTCTTTACAAAAATCATTGAAATCTTGTGAAGTGAACTCCCCTCCACGATCAGTACGCAAACACTTAATATGAGAACCTGTTTCTTTCTCAACACAACTTTTAAAAAATTTGAATGTACCTAAAGCTTCAGATTTTTCAACCAAGAAGTAAATCCATGTCTTTCGACTAAAATCATCAATGAAAGTAATTAGATACCTCTTCTTGCTATTTGAGACAGGTGTGATCGGGCCACATATGTCGGCATGGATGAGTTGAAGTTTTTGGAAGGCTCTCCAGGTGCCTTTTTTTGGAATTGTGTCCCTATGTTGTTTTCCAATCATGCAGTCAGTGCACACACTTTTTTAGGCTTCAAACTTTGGCAATCCATGCACCATTTCTTTGCGTTGAAGAATGTTCAAGCCTTTGTGACTTAAATGTCCATATCTGCAGTGCCAAAGATGTGATAAATCTTGTACCGCCGAGTGAAAACAAACTGGTTTCTTTGGTTGTGATGCTGCTGACAGAATAAACATTCTATTGGCAGTCATTTCTGCTTGAATAATCAAGCCCTTCTCTGGATGATAAATTCTACACCTGTCATATTGAATAAGAATTGCTAGACCTTTCTCTTGCAACTGCCCAATGCTTAATAAATTGTTTTTCAAGTCAGGCACAAAATACATATCATTGACTACATGATTGAATTCATTCACTTTCAGCCTTATATTACCTTTCCCCATTACTATCATCTTTGAGTTGTTTCCCAACTTCACCGTCTGCCTAAATTTGCTATCGAAGTCGCAGAAAAGGGCTTTATCTCCACTCATATGGTTGCTACAACCTGAATCTAGGAACCAAACATCATCGTTTGTGGCTTCATCATCTTCAATGTAAGACATCAACAACGTCAATTCTTCATCTTCGAGTTCAGCATAATTGGCCTCTTTTTCCAAACTTGGCCACTCATATTGAAAGTGTCCAAGCTTGTGACACTTGTAGCACTCCACGACAGCTTTATTGAAGGAATGACGACCTCGGCCTCTCCCTCTTCCTCGAAAAGATCCTTGACCACGACCTCGTCCTCCTGTTCTTTCCTCAGAAGTTACCTTCAGCGCCTGCTCTTCTCCTTTGTGCCTATTAAACTTCTGCTCATGAACAATCAACGAACTTTGCAGTTCATCAATTGATAGGCTATCAATATCCTTTGATTCTTCAATAGAGCAAACAATATAGTTGAATTTTTCACTCAATGAACAGAATTTTTTTCAACTACAGTAACATCTCTCATTTGTTCACCATGGACCCTCATCTTATTGACAACAGACATCACTCTTGAGAAATAATCAGAAACACTCTCACCAGATTTCATCTCAAGAGTTTCAAACTCTTTGCGAAGAGCTTGAAGAATGAATCGTTTCACCCTGTCATTTCCCTCATACTTTTTCTTCATAGAGTCCCAAATTTGTTTGGATGTGTTCTTGTGGAGGATGGTTTCTAGGATAGGTCGATCAATAGCTTGAAACAAATAATTTTTTACCTTCAAGTCTTTCAACTTCATTTCATCAAGCTTTTTTTGTTGCGCCTCAGTCAAAACTTCTCCACTTTCTGGCATGACAAATCCTGTCTCCACAAGACTCCAGTACTCCTTGGATCGTAAGAAGTTCTCCATTAACATGCTCCAATGATCATAATGACCATCAAAACGAGGAATCGCTGGTTGCACAAAGTTCCCCTCGGTTGTCATTTCTCTTGCTGCTGCAAGGCACAAAAGCTGCTGTTTTGTTTCCACGAGCAAAGAACCTGGCTCTGATACCAGAATATTGAGAATAATTGCTTGTGAGGATTAAACTCAAAATAAACTGGAGGAAGAATGCTCTATTGATAAACAACTTTGGCTAATAAATAGTCTTACAAAGATTAACTGAAAATCAGAAAAAGTAGCCACTAAGTAACGATGCTATTTGAAATAGTCAAATGAAAAACAAACTATCCTACTTAATAGCAATTATTCAAACTAAATAATAACACTTTAACACATATATTGCAGTATTAAATGCTGAAATGATTGTTGAAAATAATCTAATTTGTACTTAACAATAATTCCCTAACATAATTTCACTAAAAGAATCGATGTCGCTTGTTGGAATGAAAAACTCTATCAATATCTCTCTGCTTCGTCGGATGAAATGTAAAGAACATCCGATTTAAAATCGGAGTTGGCACAAAGTAGAGTCAACAATCATTATCAGGCTCTGGGTGTCGTTTTTCCGGCGTCCCCCACGATGGGACTTCTATCCCAGCAATCGGTTGGCGCCTGGGCTGCTGATCGGGATTTTCCACGGGCAGCCCGAGCACCTTTCCGATGGTTTCGAGTTCTTTTGCTGGTTTCTCTTTGTCCAATGACATCGTATATTGGTCGATATCATACCTTAATCAATTTTTGAAGAAACTGACTCAGTTAATTATTTAAATAGATTTTGAATCTCAACCATACGAGTTACTGTAATAAATCCGGTCTAATATGCTTTGAAACTTATGTGTTATTCAAATCCTATTTCCCAATATTTGTCGATACATATTTATATATACGTCCTCAATTGCCAAACACCAGTCATCAATTTCACGACCTTCTAAGCGTGTCTGCCATTATCTATTGAGCAGTCACTTACAAGATGATTTCACGAATTTTTATCTTTGAGACGGGTCAATAATAACGATATTCATAATAAAAAATAATACTTTTAGCATAAAAAGTAATATTTTTTCATTGATGACCTAAATAAGAGACATGTCTCACAAAATACGATCTGTGAGACCGTCTCACACAAATTTTTGCCTTATCCATTTATTTATATTATTTTTCAATCAAATCTTGAAAATTATAATAATTTAAATTAATAAAATCGTGATTAAACATAAGAAGATTAAACAAATGATATATCTATACTATATTATTAAGTGTGAGACTCTTATAGTAACTATTTTAAATGATACCAAAATATTTAATTTCATAATGACCTTTCTTACTCTACTGAAACTTCCCTTTTAAATCGAACAACTATTCTAATTCGAAAATAATTTCGTGTTAATTGTGTAATATTATTTGATTAAATTAAAAAAAAATAATAACACATGTAATGCATGTACATTTTTTATTAGTTAGAATAAAAATTACTGTTAGCTGGAAATTTGGGAAGAAGTATTAATTGAATCTTTTATCTTTATATTTTTTATATAAAATTTATTTATTAAAGAATTGAGGGGGTGGCCACTAGGGGTTAGGGATGGTAATTTCCTCCGAATCCGTTGGAGGATCCGATATCCGACCCGAATAAAAGAGGGTATGGAGGAATTTTTAGACCCGATTAAATAATTGGATAATCGAGTATGATGATTTTCGGGTTTGGGTATGGAGGCGTGTTTGATATAATCCGACCCGCACCCGACCCGAATATCCGTTTAAATTAAGTATATATATATATATATATGTATATATATAGTAATTATATTTATTTATATTAAAGATTCGTCTTATCAAATTCAAGTAAATCGATACTTTTTTTTTTCTCTTCCCTTTCGCTTTCATTTTTACGTTTCAAGGTTTTACCGCTCTTTTATTTTTCATTTAATTTTTCATCTTCTCCATTGGTAAGTTTATTCCATGTTTTGACTTCAAAAATTGAAAAATATTTTATTTTTGTTGAATTGCGTACTTTTGTTGAATTGCGTACTTTTGTTCAACCAATATAAACTATTTTTAATATTTTGTTATTTTTTCTATAAAGTTTATTTTGCAACTTTTTATCATTAATAATTTTTCATATTGTTCATTTAAATAATTTTTTAAAAATTCATAACTTTATTGAAATAATTTAAATTTGAAAAAATTCAATTGTATATGATAATAGGGTATTTAGGTTGGATATGAGTATCCGATAATCCGATGAGTATGAGGATGAAGATGAAATTCAATACCTGATAGGTATGGAGATGGGTATGTGGATGAATTTAATAAATGAGTATGTGGATAGATGTATGAAATCTGACCTATACCATACTCATTGCTATTAGGGGTGATCAAATTTTTTTACTAACCACTCGAACCGAATTGCACCGCACGTTTTATAATATTTTATAAAAATCGCGATTAAAAATATTAATCATAAACCGCACCGCATACGCGGTTCGACTATTTTTTTTCCAAGAACCGCACCATCTAAACCGCTTGCCATAATATTAGGCCTAGAATTATAATAATTTGTAAACAACATATTCAAATAAATAAGTTATCATTCATTATATCCTAAATTTTTTCAAAATTATTATTCTTACAAATAAGACTTATTTTTTTTTAATTATTCTTCATATTAGTCTTTTATTAAAGTATTTTTTCCTTTGACTACAATATTTTGTTTGAAGTTTGAAAGTAAAAAAAAGAGATAAAATAGTACAAATGTCTTTTTTGATGTGAATGTAACTGTTGTTAAATTATTAACTTAGTTTTGAATTTTGATTATTATTTTTTAATCTATTTTGATCTTTATATGCTTTAAACTATATTTTATATTTGAATATAATATATTGTTATTGTTTTCAAATAAATTAGACTATATGTTCTAATATTTCTAACTAAAAAAACCGTAAACTTATCGCAACCGCTTGAAACTGCTCAAAATCGAAGGCTAATTTTTCATGTAAAATCGCGATTAATTTTTCAAAATACTAACCGACCGCATATGACAATTTGGTTTGAATTTTTTTAAAAAACCGTAAAACCGTACCGTGATCACCCCTAGTGGCCACCCTCAATCTACCCTAATTTATTATATTAAAATCATTAATAAAAAATTTCAGAGTTCCCGAAATTTTATGGATGGACAGATGGTGTATTCACCACTGTGGCCTCCAGAGCGTTCCTCTATCGTTTTCGACCCTAATACGATTCAGCCAATTTTCCAAGTGTAAATTTGAACAATCCTGTTATCCTAAGAGTAAGTCTCATGTGAGACCGTTTCACGGATCTTAATCTGTGAGACGGATCAACCCTATTCATATTTACAATAAAAAGTAATACTTTTAGCATAAAAAATAATATTTTTTCATGGATAACCCAAATAAGAGATGCGTCTCACAAATATGACCATCACACAATTTTTTGCCTTATCCTAAAGTGTTATAACATACCATAAAGTAAGATTGGGAAAATTATTTTAATAAAAAATTCAAATTTTGATTATGAAATTTCAATATGAATTTTAGTACACTATCTATAAATTTAAAACTTAGTTTATTAATATTTATATATAATCCAATTTTTATCTGTGTCATAAAAAAAATTACGAGACAATTAAAATTGAGTAGGTCTATTGTGAAACCGTCTCTCGAATCTTTATCTGTGAGACATGTCAACCCTACCGATATCCACAATAAATAGTAATACTCTTAGCATAAAAAATAATAATTTTTCATGGATGTCCAAAAAAAGTTATCCGTCTCACAAAATACGACTCGTGAGACCGTCTCACACAAATTTTAGGTGTGCACTCCCCTAACACACATGTCACGCGCGTGTACACACCTCGGATAACACTAACTTGTTGAATATTTAACTAAAAAAACTAAATATAGATATAATTAAGAAATCAATCGATACTCGTAGGTTTTTGATTCGATTTGTTGCTGAGTCTAACGTAGTTACATTTATATCTTTATTTTTATTTTACTTTATCCATGTAATTTAATTTATTAAAAAATATTGTACATATGTTTTCACATATTTAATAATAAAAACATATTTAAATATAGAAAATAGACAAAAATATATTTATAATAGAGACGGATATGTGTATGGGTTGGCTTATGTTATGTTGTTATTTGTTTGCATGAGAAGTTAAAAATAGCAAATTTCTGCTGCTATTTCCAATGCAAGACGCGATTTTTTTGTACATCAGCATTCAACCAAATTAAGTATCGTCTCCATTCCCATTCTTTATGACAACATTTAAGAAAAAAGCTGGTAATAAAACAAAATTTCTTACGTCAGTCGCCACTTCTGACCTAAAAGTGAGAAGATATGCTGTAAACGCGTGGGAAACGCCATGGGGAATCAAGGTGTTGCTTTGTCATATTCTTCACATTATGTTTTCAAACTTGCATTTTTTTTTTCTCCTATTACGATGATTTTTCATATTTAGTTCTGTAATTTTTATTTATTATTATTTTTTAATTCGAATTCAACGTTTTTTGGGTAAAAAATAACAAAAAAACATGAAAATTACAGGACTGAAAATGCAAACTTATCGTAAAAATAACTAAAAATAGAAAAAAATTCAAATTTGAGAACAACAAATATAATTTTTCCCTATATAAAATATGAGTAACGGGGATTTATCGGTGATATCTCGACTTATTAGAAAAATCAATTTTTCTAATAGTTTTTAAGCGGGAGAGAATCGTTATTGGTATTGTGTTATATTTGTGAATGTTTTCTTGTGAGACGGTCTCACGAATCTTTATTTGTGAGACGAGTCAACTCTATCGATATTCACCATAAAAACTAATACTTTTAGCATAAAAAATAATATTTTTTTATGGATGACCCAAATAAGAGAAATATGTCTCACAAAATACAACCCATGATACCGTCTCACATAAATTTTTACCTACAAATAAAATCATCGATTTACCAATCAACAATATAATACCAACTAACTCCAAATTGAGTATGTGAACTATAATTTTGGGTTTCTACGTTCACAGAACTTACATAGAAAAAAATGTAAAATCAGAGAGATAAAACTAACTTTTTTTTATATGAAGGCTAAATCCTAATTTATGTACGAGCTCAAGAACTGAGTCACAATTAACCCATATTATAAGCTTCTGCAATAGTTTTTGTTACAATCATATTTCAGAGTTAAATTAATTTACATATAAATAATTGAGAAATTATACGAAAAGTAAGATTGTGTAGTTAGTTTTCATGACTTCAAATAAAGTAATTTAGGGGGTGCATTGTTCATTCTAGACTTTTAATAATTTTTTTAAAATGGCGGAGTGTTATTGAGTTATGAATTTTTATTAATTTTTATAAAATTTCATGAAGTTATAAAAAGAATTTCATAGAATCTTGTTAACTTTTTGTTTTTTTCTAAAAAAATTATGAATGTAAATAGATTTTACGGACTTGAAAGCTAAATAAGTTTAATTTCTTAAAAAAATTATCATTTTCATTTCTAGAAAAAAGATAGAATAATTACTATTGATATCCTAGGGTTTAGATTCAACCCACTCTTGATAGTGCGGGCGAAGTCGAGACCAATATCCAGGTAGCCCCAGGAGGTCATCCCAAGGGCCATATTGCACCGGAAGGTCATTCAATTCATCCGAATCCATCAGGTCATCTAAGGACTCACATTGGGCTGCATTTAATCTGATTTGTTGGGAGGTTATTCTGGAGATCAGCCCAATCGACCTCCCATACTTCCATAATTTTATCAGTTAGCAAGACGTTGCCGACCTCCAAGTAAGGTCTTATCGGCCTCCCAATACATATTATCGCGGCGATTGAGAAACTCTCAGCTGACCTCCCGAGTCGAGATCCCATAAAAATCTTGGACCGGCTCACTACATGTCACACGAGCTCATGTCTCAAATGAGCTCCTGCTCAGATACATCAATATGTAATCAACATAAATAAGACTCATAGATAATTAATTTAATCTTATATAGGATTCTAAGGATCAAGAATCTAACAAGGGAAGAATTCCAAAATATTTAGAATCCTACAAAGACTAGTGTTTTAATCGTCAAATAACTTTATTCACATTGTAACTTTTCTCCTATAAATACTAGGTTCTAATGATTGTTTATTCATTCACATATTTACTCATATTGAGAACACACAATGCTCTCTATATTTTCATATTCTCTGACTTGAGCACCGGAAGGGCTACGCCGAAAACCTTCCGACCCCTTCTAACGTTTTTGTTTGTGTTTCCAGATCATCCAATGGTCTATCCCGAGATTCCAAAACAAAATTCAATCTCCCTTAAAGTCACTCACTGACTCGAATCTGATCTCCCATCAGGTATCATGATTATCACCAACATCAATTGACGCCGTCTGTGAGAACTCTTGAGCAAAAAACGTAGTTATGTGGGGACGAAAAAGAAGAAGAACATGTCCTAATAGCAATCAAGGAAGAGGCGTGGCGAATCTTAGTAGGAATCAGCTTACCTAGTTGATCAATATGTCTGTGGAGGAGGCCCTCCGCTTAAATCAAGCTCCGCCACCACCACTGCCATCAGATCCTTTGCCTGAGCATCTGGAAGCCCAGTGAGAGGAAATCAGCAAGTTGGGCAGACAAAATGTTGACCTTCGCCATTGGACAGGGATAGTCCACTCTCTCCAGACCTTCCACTCAATTTTCATCAGCCGACCATTAAGGATTACGATGAGATTACAGATCCGGAAAAACATTTGGAGAGGTTCAACAATGCTGCCTTGTTTCATAGATACTTGGATGGGGTGAAATGCCGAGTCTTCTTCGCCACCTTGGTGGGTCTTGCCCAGAGGTGGCTCGATCTATTTCCACCCCCACTCTATTAGAAACTTTCGGGAATTCAGATCCTTATTTATGAACCAATACACCACGAGTACGAAATATTTGAAGACCTCTCTGGGTTTGTTCAATATAAAGAAGAGTGAGATGGAGTCACTAAGGGATTTCATCAGGCTATTTAATAGCGCTGCCCTGGAGGTCCTGGCTACCGATACTGAGACATTAGTAAATGTCTTCACGCAAGCAATTTTTTGATTAATGAATTCGAAATTAAGGATTTGTGGACGACTAAGATAATTATAGGAATAGAACTAATCAGGAATATAAACGAAATGAAATTATTTCTCTCACAAAATAATTATCTTGAAAATTTTCTTCCAATGTTTAATATGCATGAGTCAAAAGTTGTAGCAACTCCGGTTGGACAGCATTTTAGACTCTCGGTTAGTCGAGCACAAGAAAGTGTTGAAGACTAGGAGAATATGGTAAGTTTACCTTATTCTAAGTGGTGTTGGGAGTATAATATATGACATTGTGTGTATAAGGCCAGATTTGGTTTATGTTGTGACTCTCATCAGCTGATTCATGTCAAACCCATGCAGAGTCAATGAGAAGCATCGAAATGGACTCTAAGGTACATAAGAGGTTTAGTTAGATTGGGATTACTGTTTAAAAGGCAAGGAACAAAGGTTGATCATTTACTAGGATATGTACTTTTCCGGAATTTTTGACACAAAAAAGTCCCTAACATGTTATATAATTACTTTGTTTGGTAAAACTATGAGTTGGAAGTCAAATTTCAAACACTTGTGGGCTTTTCCACTATGGAGGCAGAGGCAATAAAGAAATCAATGTGGTTACAAAAATGATTGCAGAATTGGGATTTCGATAAGACATAGTTTGGTACATGAGATAAGTGTGGGATTGATAAATAATCCTTCTTATCCCATGTTTGGTACATTTTTAAAAAATCTATGATAATATCATGAGCCCGTGATAAATAATTTTATTCAAGGATAAAATATCACTTCTTTTAGGTGTGATAATTTTAATTTAATGATAAAATACATTGCAAATGACTTAATTGCATTCAATTTAATGATAAAATAAACTATAAATTAAATTTAAGAATATTTATAATTATTTTTAAAAAATAATAATATTGTAATTATTACTAAACTTTATTTAACATTACCATTCAAAATATCATTGTCATTTTAATTATTAAAGTAAATGTATATTCACACATTTATTTCTAATCAATATATTTAAATTAATTTTAATAAATATAAATTATAATTATAAATATTTAATTATCTATCCAATTATTTTAAGAATATATATTTAATTAGCACTTGGGGCATTTTGGTCATTACAATAAAATTTGCAAAAGTAATCCATCATTTTAAAATCATACCAAACATACAATTAATCCATATCTCATTTTTTAATCAGTCTAATTACTAATCATTTACTTATCTCATCACACATACCAAACTATGCCATAAGGAGTTAATCTGTGATGCCCCAAAATTGTCGTAGAATTGATCAGACAAGATTACTGAAATATCCCAAGACTTGTAGAATTGATCAGATAAGATTATGGGATGTTGCTCGGAGCAAAATATAATTTTTCAGAACGTGCAAGACTGCACCCGCGCCCTTGTATACACCGCACCCGCGGTGTAAGTTCAGTAGGGTAGGAATTTTGGGCGAAGCAAGACCGCACCTGCGGTCTTGCATACACCGCACCCGCGGTGCCAGACCGCACCCGCGGTATTGGAAGAGCCGCACCCGCGGTCATGAATTGTGCATTTTAGATAGAATTGCCGAGACTGAAGCGCACCCGCGGTGCTGCAGGGACCGCACCCGCGGTGTGATGTGCACTGCGGAAAATATGCCACGTTTTTGTACATGCATGTAGTATATATAGGAAGGGAAATCGTGTCTTCCTCTCAGTTTTCCAAGGGAAATCGACAGCTTAGAGAGAGACATTTTCCTCTTTGCGTTGGAACTGAATTTACGAAGAAACCGTGTAGCAGAATTCGAATCCGACTTCAGTTCTGAGTTCCTCTCGACTAGAGCTACTCAAGGACGTAAGTTTTATTACGTTTTGCAGTGTTTTGAAAATATGATGTTGCTAGAATTGCATGGGATTCAGATATAGTGTTTCTGCTACAGTAGGTATTGTATAATCGAAGTCAGATTTAAGAACAGACTGTTTATATAATTGTGATGAATTTCAGAAGATATTATCTGAGATTAAACACTGGAATTGTTATGATTTTCGGAGTAGTTTTGGACTCGAGTTGATATCAGAATTGAGTTGTTATTGAGTATGAGATATTAGAATTAATATCTGATTGAAATGGTATTGTTGGGTATATTGATATTATACCGTTACGCTATCGATATCGAATTAGGTTAAATATTGAGCAGAACAGATTTGATTCGAGTGGTGTATTGATATTATACTCCTCAATATTGTTGTTGTCAGAATGAGTATTGACAGGCTTGGGGTTCGAGACTTCGACAGAGCCAGAGTATCAGAAAGAAAGGTATAAATTAATGTTGAGTTGGGATTGCACAACTCGAGTGAGGTTTGACTCGAGTTTCCCTAAATCACATACTTTCATTTATTGCATTGACATTTGCATGTAATGACTGCTGATTCGCTAGTCATCGATTGATTTGCTTAGATACTGACTGTATGTATTGATTACTGAGTCGTTGAGTCATAGGCTGATTCGTCTAGTCACCGGCTGATTCGTCTGGTGATTGACTGATTCGTCTAAACATAAGCTGATTCGCTTAATTACAGGCTGAGTTGTCTGGTTATTGGCTGATTCGCCTAATTACCGGCTGATTCGTCGGGTTATTGACTGAGTCGTCAATTCTGCGGCTGATTCGCCCAGACACTGATATATGAATTATATCGATGCCGTTTAGGGATTGATTCATTTCTATCGACTGAGATTCGATATAATATCTATATCCAGACATCGGGATCCCTAGGATAGAGTTGAGTCGAGTCTAAGATGACGCGTCAGTGGAGTCGAGTCTGAGACGACGCGTCGGTTGAGTTGAGTCTGATATGACATGTTGATTTACATTGTTTATGCCATTCATGATTATTGAATGTTTGATATGAATTTATGTTTCTGATTTGAGACATGTTATGAATACTTCTTATATGCTTTCGTATATGCTTTTATATGACTGCATGTTTACATTGTTTATACTGGGATATTTATATCTCACCGGAGTTATCCGGCTGTTGTCTTGTTTTGTATGTGTGCATGACAACAGGTGGGGCTGGATCAGGGTCAAGAAGAGGATGAGAGAAGACGAGTTTAGCGTGGTGATTCCGGACTTGGTTTAGAGATAGGGTTAGACACTTGATATTAGTTGTTAAACCCTAGTTGAATAAATGTATGTTGTACAGGACTTGTACTTTTATACTGAGATGTATGTTCATGCTTAATATGTAATTTGAGTAAATTACATTACGTTTCCGCTTTGTATTTTTAAAAAAAAAAATTTTAGACCCTGTTTTATAATTGATTAATTAGTCCCCAAACATGATTAAGAACTTGATTAGCGTCCGGGTCCCCACATAATCTTTATTGTGATAACCAAAGGACGAAACACTTGACAAAACGCTAAGTATTTCATGAAAGTTCCAATCAAATTGATGTGAAATTTCATTTTGTGAAAAATGTTATTGCAAAGAGAATGGTTAATATGTTGAAGGCACCCACAAAGGATAATCCAGCTTATATTAATACAAAAGCACTACATACAAGTAATTGTAAAAAAATTTTATGAACTTAGTTAATTCTCGATGAGCGACGATTGTTTATTAAACTGTCGTTATTAGCGACAGTTAAGCAAATACTGTCGTTATTGACGACTTTTTTTGTTTAAACCATTGCTATTTTAAATTTTGCGACAGTTTTTGAAACCGTCGCTAATAACGACGATTTTTTTAAACCGTCGCTAATTTAAAAATTCCAAGGGTTTAATAAAACCGTTGCAATTTTAAATTAGCGATGGTTTTTGTTTAAAACGTCGCTATTTTAACAACGGTTCACTAAAACTGTTATTGTTTCTTCAAAAAAACATGCTGATCCACAACGGTTCACTAAAACCGTTATCGTTTGTCCAAAAAACACGCTAATCCACAACTGTTTTTGTTATTACCGTTGTTAAAAGTAAAAACACAACGGTTGTCTTTTGAGTGTTGTTGAAGACATATTTTCTTGTAGTGGAACCACGTAAAATTGTGTTGTCCTTTTTTTAGTACTTTAATTCTTGAATCTCTATTGTTGTGTTCTTGGTGCATTGAAATCCATTGATGGGAATTAAATTTTTAAACCAATAATCCTTACATAAGCTTATGTGAAAATCGGGAGCTTCAAACGAATGAAGAAACTCTCATTTTAAGAGTTTCGCTCAATCCGAACGTTCAAATCCTTGCTATGTTTGACTTTTATTAGCTCTGATGCAAAAGTAACTTTATGTATGTCATTTCTTGATTCATCGTATACTATATTAAATGATTGTTGAGACCTAGCCAAATAAGAAGCTGATGGTTGTGAAAAGTTTATATGAACAGGGAGAAGACACAACAATTTATTATCTTATATCATGAAGACATTACGATCTTCTGATAGCTTTGTTTATTATGCATAATTGATCAAAGAGATCTTCTAATAATGAGCTGATATGTAGGATTGCTTTTGGATTTGTGAAGTCTAGCGCGAAGAACAATTATACTACATCTTGCAGAGTCCGATTGGATTATAACAATGTCCGATTTGATACTCAAAATATTTCAGCTTGAAGAATCCGATCATACATTGTAGGGGTTGGAGAGTTTGGGTTAGAGATACCTTAATAATTTTTAATTAATCTTTAATTAATGTGTTTATATGTGAATGTCGTCCTTAAACCTAGTGAGTATTTACTAAAATAACATTTTTTGTTCATATTTATACAAATATTCAAAGGGAATTTTTTTTTCCCACTAAATTTTCAAAATTTGATTTGGTATATTAACTTTTAATTTTTTTTACTATAATTTGGTCTATTTGTAGACATGACACCAGAAACACAGAAAAATAATGACGCGCCACTGCAAAAAGAAAAAAGAAATGACATTTTTTATTATGACTTGACATTGAAAATGGTGACTGACATATCAGATATCACGTAAATATTGTACCAAAATAACAAAAAATTAAAAGTTAATATCCAATAATAAATTTTAACAACTTAAACAAAAAACTGCACAAGTTAAGAGATAAAAAATCATTTTCCCATTTTTTTTGTAATGAAATCTAGTATTTGATATGAGGCAAAAACTTGTGTGAGACGATCTCACGGATCGTATTTTGTGAGACAGATCTCTTACTTGGGTCATCAATGAAAAAATACTTTTTATTGTGAATATCGATAGGGTCGATCCGTCACACAGATAAAAATTTGTGAGACCGTCTCACAATAGACCTATTTTTGATATAGTTAACATTACACGGAATTAGCGAGGCCATAAAAAAATTAATATAACAAAACAATACTCATATTCATTAAAATAAAGTGGCTTATATTCAAAAACAAATAAAGGATATCCAGTCAATTGAAATAAAATTAACCATATAATGAATGATACAACTTAGAAGAGGGAGTTTTCTGAAAATATTTAGAAAGTATGGGTAGTAAGTGTAATTACTGACAATAAAAGACAAAGCACCATTCCAACTCAATGTAGGGTTTTCTCACGAAAATCTTAATATAGTCAGGATTGTCCCAAAAGAAGGCGATTTCCTGGCTTTCAAGAAAAGAAGATTCACAATTTCCACACATTCCCATGGTGTATATACGACTGGCTTCAACTCAATCGTCATGCAAATCTTCAACAATTTCCCCAACTTTCTTTTGTCCCTTTCCAAAATTTTCTCTATAAAACTTGAATCCCATTTAGTTCTGGGTTGCTCGATCGTTTCAATTAATATTTTCCTTCCCACCAAAATCCAAATGGGTCGTGTTTGGTTTCTCATGTTTGCAACTATTTTCGTCTCATTTCAATTCACCAAAAGTGACGATGTTACGGATTTTTTGAATACTCAGTCCACTTTCATCGTTCGAGTCCAAAATGACATGAAACCATCTGCCTTTTCTGACGTAGAAGAGTGGTACAAAGCCACTCTTAGAAGCGTGACATCAAATCCTTTGAACTCTGAAAGGCCTGAATCTGCCACTCAGACTGAAAAATCCCGAGATTTTCTTCATGTATACAGAACAGTTTTCCATGGATTTTCAGCTCAGCTCACTCCACTGCAAGCCCAAGAACTCAAGAAACGCCCAGGAGTACTCGCAGTGTTACCGGATAATCTTCGTCAGTTGCACACAACTCGTTCCTCTCAATTTCTTGGCTTATCCTCCGTCAACCCTTCTGGCTTGTTGTCTCAATCTGACTCGGGCTCTAACGTGATTATCGGGATAATGGATACTGGAATATGGCCTGAGCGACACAGTTTCCATGACGAAGGCCTGGGACCGGTTCCTTCGCATTGGAAAGGCCAGTGTACTGAAGGAGATAAATTCACCGCAGCTCACTGTAATAAGAAAATTATCGGCGCTCGATACTTCACTGCCGGATATGAAGCAAGAAGGGGCTTCTTTAATTCTTCTGAGGAAATTAGATCAGCTAGAGACTCAGACGGTCATGGAACCCACACAGCGTCCACCGCCGCCGGTAGAGCGGTGGCCAACGCCTCTCTTTTCGGCTATGCTAGCGGTGTCGCCGTGGGTGTTGCTCCGAAAGCAAGAATTGCATCATACAAGATTTGCTGGAAAAGCGGTTGCATGGATTCAGATATCCTCTCCGCCTTCGATAAGGCGGTGGAGGACGGCGTCAATATCATTTCAATCTCCGTAGGGGGTGGAGCTATACCATATAATCTGGACCCGATCGCAATTGGGGCTTTTGGTGCTATGGAAAGGGGAGTTTTTGTTTCCATATCCGCCGGTAACGAGGGTCCCTCTAAAATGACGGTCACAAATGTTGCTCCTTGGCTGACAACCGTCGGCGCCAGCACAATTGACAGAAAGTTCCCAGCTGATCTTGTGCTTGAAGATGGGCGAGTGCTAAGAGGCGCTTCACTCTATAGCGGCGACCCTTTTCCCGAGAAGTATATACCCTTGATATACGCCGGGAACGCCTCAGCGAGTATGAAGATCGGTGGTAGACAGGTGGAAAATTTCGCCGCTGCCACATGCATGCTCGACTCGCTCGATGAAAATTTAGTACGTGGCAAAATCGTGGTGTGCGATCGAGGAGGCAATCCACGTGTCCAGAAAGGCGAGGTCGTCAAAAAAGCCGGCGGCGCAGCGGTGGTGGTGTCAAACGTTGCACCGATCGGTGAAGGTCTCGTCGCCGACTCTCATTTGATTCCTGGCCTCGGTATCACTGAGTCAGCTGGTCACACCATTCGCCACTACATGAATTCTAATCCAAACCCTAGAGCAAGAATCGTATTCCACGGCACTGAGCTCGGGGCGAAACCCGCACCGGTGGTGGCGTCCTTCTCCGCCAGAGGTCCCAACGTCGAGTCCCCATATGTGCTGAAACCTGATATCATAGCCCCAGGTGTAAACATATTAGCTGCTTGGCCGGACGGCTTGGCGCCAAGCGAGCTATCTTCCGACCATCGGCGCACCGCATTTAACATTGCTTCAGGAACATCCATGTCTTGCCCTCACGTTTCTGGCGCCGCTGCTCTGCTTAAAGGGGCCCACCCCGATTGGTCACCGGCCATGATCCGATCGGCTCTGATGACAACGGCTTACACGCAAGACAACGAGGGCAAGCCATTACTCGATGAGAAATCCTACAACGTGTCCACAGCGTGGGACATGGGAGCAGGGCACGTGAATCCTGAGAAAGCTTTCGCTCCTGGACTGGTTTACGATATAACCACAAACGACTACATAAATTTTCTATGTGCATCAAATGTTACTCAACAGGATATAAGGCGTACCGCCAGGAGGCCTGTAAGTTGCGGTAAGATGAAATCAAATCCGTGGGATTTGAATTACCCCGCGATCTCTATCGTCTTCGATGAATCTGAGAAGTCGGAGTTCGATGCTACGATTACAAGAACTGCTACTCATGTCAGTGATACTACTGCTACATATGAAGTGAGCGTGAGGAGTCCTAAAGGTGTGGCAATGACAGTAAATCCTGAAAAATTGGAGTTTAACACAAAGGGCGAAAAGCGAAGTTACGTGGTGAGGATAAAGGCGGAGAAGCTCGGGGTGAAACCTGGTGGTTCCGTGATGGAGATGGGGAATATATCTTGGTCGGACGGACGGCACCGGGTTGTTTCTCCGGTGGTTGTGGTATGGAGGGACGGGTTTTGATACCTTCCCTCATAGTTTGTAGTCCTATGTGTTGAAAATATAACATACTATGTTTTGGGTGTAATATTTCAGCAAGTGAACTTCAAATCTTTTATTTTAAAATAAATACGTTTTGCTTCAGTAATAATATCAATGTTATTACAACATAGTAAATTATATTTAAGAGCCTAAACAAGCCTGGTTCACACGCACTGTGATTTTTTCTAGTACAAATTAAAAATCATGTCGAAACATAAATTGAAACTTGAGACAAGAAAAAAAGAGAGAGCCGAAATATCACAAGTGCCCCCTCGTTCCGGGCCATCGCATGGAAAACTATAACCAAAATCTCCCATAATGATCTATGCTACCTAGTATCTTCATAATATCAGTGAATTTCATTCTTTTAACTAACTGAGTGTTAGTAATAGAAATTTTAATTGCAAGTTAATTCAAATTTGAGATTCTTCGTCTAATCAAAATTTTCACGTACTTTCAAATGAAATGAAATCTTCTTTACAATAATTGCTATCTTAACCATTTCTCGTAGAATTAACCATTTTTAGTAGAATTGCTTACGTGACACTGGACATATTAGCTTTCGACTCACCATATCAATTTCACATAGAAAAATGACTGAAAAATGAACAAATATTCAAAAACAAAAAGAATAAGCTAAAACTGAAATTTAATAATATATATGACTAAAATCGTAAAGAGCTGAGCTAAATTTGCAATTTTCCCATAATTATATAAAGATGATCTGTTGGGCTCTGAATCTGGAAATAACATATTGCAACCTAAAATGGAGGCCCACTGAAGTTATCCTTCATGGAAAGAGAGAGCCCAATTTAATTAATAAAGCGGAGAAAAGCCCAAAACTCAAAACCCTAGGGGAAAATCGAGTTGCCTACAAAAAGCGTATCTTGAGCAGTCTCCAGTCTCTGTTTCTTGCCCACCCCGGAGATAGGAGAAAAATAGAGAGGAGAAATGGTGTCGCTGAAGCTACAGAAGCGGCTGGCCGCCAGCGTAATGAAGTGCGGAAAAGGCAAGGTTTGGCTTGACCCCAATGAAGCCAACGAAATCTCCATGGCCAACTCTCGTATGTTCTGGTCTTGTATCTTCCGTACACGCGTTCACTAATATGTGTGACCTTGTTTATATTGAGTTGCTTTGGTTTCCGTTTATCTGAGATCCGTTTGTCTGTTCTATCGGTCACCATGTTTTTTAATTTCTGTCTGTGGTCTTTTTCTGGTTTTGTATGATGAAGAATTATGAAATTGAGATTGGATTTTAATTGTAAGAGCTCAGATTTTGATATTTATTCCCATAAAGGACATGATTTTAAAATAAATTTAAGTGAACTTATAGGGCCATGTTATTTGAGCTCGGCAGATGGGAAATGAATCTTTGATGAATTAGTTGTGTTAGGAGAGCTAGAGTTTGATTTGTACAGCCAACGTTATTTTGATTGCTTCAGAGATGGTAGTTGTTGAGGATGGGTAGGAGTATGTCACTCATACTTATTTATGAAAGGTTAGCAATATTTATTGTACTTGTACGATATTTATACAATCGTGCTGAAGATATAATAGGAGAGTGGCCAGGTAAAATTTATGGAAATTATATATATATTTATATTATATCCTAGCTGTCTTGTTGAATTGCTAGCATCAATTAGAGCGATAAAGTATGTATCTTCTGTAAGCTGGTATGCTTAAAAATATGGTATGATTAAAGTTGCATGATCAGTGTTCTCTCTTCTTGGTTGTAGGACAAAACATTAGAAAGTTGGTTAAGGATGGTTTCATTATCAGGAAGCCCACCAAGATTCACTCGCGATCTCGTGCTCGCAGAATGAAAGAGGCCAAGAGAAAGGGACGACACTCTGGATATGGTATTCTTTTTTGATTTATCGGGATGTATAATCTTATGGTAGTTTGCTTGGTAATTGATACTTGAACTTTCCTTTATCTTTTCTTATGTTGGCTATCGGTTGTAGTTCTGTGACCAGAGATAATGACAGGTGGTTTGATTGGTTTATGTAGTTGTAATTGTCCTTGTGGTTGGTGGAACTAGTAGATTTTGAACCTTGTGTTAACTATCAATCTTCAATTATTTCAGGTAAGCGCAAGGGTACCAGGGAGGCTCGTTTGCCCACAAAAGTGCTTTGGATGAGGAGAATGAGGGTGCTAAGACGTTTGCTTCGGAAGTATAGGGAGTCTAAGAAGATTGACAAACATATGTACCATGACATGTACATGAAGGTTAAGGGTAATGTTTTCAAAAACAAACGAGTCTTGATGGAGAGCATTCACAAGTCTAAGGCTGAAAAGGCTAGGGAGAAGACATTGTCTGATCAGTTTGAGGCCAAGAGAGCCAAGAACAAGGCTAGCAGGGAAAGAAAATTTGCTAGGAGAGAGGAACGACTTGCCCAGGTATTGCTTTGATATTGGTGTCAACATAAACCCCCCTCCAAGGGTTGTAAATAATGAAAAGATTTCAGTGTCTAGCCTGAATTGTATGCTTCTCTTTATGCCTTCGGGTCGCGATATGTATGCTATAGCTAAACATCGGTTGTTTTTACTACATTCACTGTTATTAGTTTTTTTTCAGTTGACTGTTGTGCTCTGTGGATTTTAAGACCATTATTCCATGTTTACGACTGCAGGGACCCGGAGAAAAGGTATCAAAATCTGCAGCAGCCACTCCTGCACCAGCTCCCACTTCTCAAGCAACCCAGTAAGTGACTGATAGCTTCTATGTCTGCAATATTTATTATTCACTATTTTGGAAGATGTGACTTCAAAATGTTTGCAATGCAGGGGCACTAAGAAGGCAAAGAAGTGATCTTAGATGTACGATTTCAGAGATTAGTGGCTCTCATTAACCTCCAGTTTTGTTTTTGAACCTCTGCTTGTTTTAATCGTTATGAGATGATGTTATTTAGTGAACTGGACGTTGAAATTCCCCCTCCCCTCACCCTTTAGTTTTTTCATGAGTTTTATCTTGTATGTCTCAAAAACTTGTGGTTGGAACATTGCATCCTCGAGCAAAAAATTATATTCCTGTCTTTTATTGATCCGTTAACACAATACAATACTCTGTTCCATTGTGGACTTGAATACACGTGAGGGGTGAGGAATTGATGACACGCAGAAATGGAAACCTGTTGTTTGTCGAGATATTATGCTAATTTCCTGCATCAAGGTTTGAGCACTTGCAATTTGTAGCAAGTCTGTTTCCATGCTTCGGAGTTTGGACACTTTATTATTATTATTAAAATTTAAGATGTTATGGCAACTATGTTAAACAGAAAAAGGATAATAAGAACAGAGGATATTTGTAATACAGCTGTACAGCTTGCACTAATATTTTATTCAATTAAATAGCGATGATACAACTACTTATCAGAAAATTAAGGAGTTACATGGCTGATTAAGTGCTACAAGATAGGAACGACTAAGGTAACACGGACTGACTTATTCTGGCAAAAATATCGGCTACAAATTTGTAACTAATCTTGGAATGCTTAAACTTAACTAAACAGTCACATGACTGTATTTGTTTCAACTCTCCCCTTCAAACGAAGGGGTGTTTCTACCACACCAAGTTTGTCACGTAAGAACTGAAAACGAGAATTCGTTAACGCCTTTGTTAGGCAATCGCGATATGATCATGTGAAGGTACATACCGAATTTCAAGTTCTTTCCTTAAAACCATGTCTCTAACGAAGTGAACATCGATCTCAACATGCTTCATTCGAGCATGGTGCACATGATTGGAAGCTAGAGCAGCTGCACTTAAGTTATCTACGCACACAATCTGTCTTGATGGCAAAGAAAATGAAAATTCTTTCAGAAGAGAAATGATCCAACAGATTTCTGCTGCAATATTGGCTAGAGACCTATATCCTGATTCAGTACTCGACCTGGCTACAACATGTTGCTTCTTAGAAGACTAGGAAACCAAAGTATCACCAAAGCATACACAGTAGCCTGCAACTGAACGACGATCATCTGGGCAGCTGGCCTAATCTGCATCAGAGAACCCACTCAGATGTAGTCTGTCACTGTATTTGATATGTACCCCTGTTGAAACAGTTCCACTCAAGCTGCACAGAACTCGTTCCATGGCTTGCCAGTGAACCGTTGTTGGTTGTCGAGTTGACTAAGCTTGTTCACAGAGTAAGCTATATCTGGTCGGGAATGTGCGAGATACTATAGTGCTCCTATAATTTGTCTATAAGGAGTTGGATTTCTCATGACTTCTCCTTCCACTTTAGACAAATTTTTCCCAATAGCGAGTGGGGTTGAACAAGCTTTAGAGTGACTCATCCCAGCTTTCTTTAACAATTCTTGAATATATCTTGACTGCGTAAGATAAATCCCTGTTTCATCTCTATAGACTTCAATTCCAAGAAAATGGTGAAGATCTCCCACGTCTTTAAGAGCAAATATCCTATTTAATTTGTGAATAAAAGTCTGTACAAATGCTTTGTCATTTCCTGTAATCAAAATATCATCAACATAAACAAGAATAAATAGGACTTGTCATGTGATATGAACAAGAAGAGGGATGTATCACATTTGGATTGACTGAAACCCCAATTGATTAATGTGTTTTTCAACCTGTCAAACCAAGCACGAGGAGCTTGTTTGAGCCCATAAATAGCCTTGTTGAGTTTGCATACAAAATCTGGTCTTTCAGGATCAATAAAGCCCTCAGGTTGCATCATATACACATCTTCAGTTAGAAAACCATTAAGAAATGCATTATTTATATCTAACTGTCGAATCTCCCATCCTTTTGAGACAGCTATTGTTAGCATAATTCTTATCGTAGTAGGCTTAATTACTGGGCCGAATGTCTCAAAGAAGTCTACTCCAGCAGTCTGGTGAAATCCCTTTGCAACTAGCCTTGGTTTGTAGCGTTCAATGCTTCCATTCGGGCTATATTTGAACTTAAAGATCCACTTGCTGCCAACCTGAAGAACCTAAAGGGGGGGGTGAATAGGTTCTTTTAGGCCCTTTAGCGTTTTTAAAACGAGTTTGCAGAAATTGCAAGCGGAAGACTTGAGGGACAATCACAAATAAAATGAATGCGTAAAGTAAGTGCGTAAAATAAATGCGTAGTAAAGTAAATGCGTAAAGTAAAGAGGGATAGAGATGTTTATGGAAGTTCGACGAAGAATCGTCTACGTCTCCCCTTCTCGATGAGGATCGAGGTATCACTATATCGACTTGGCTTTAGGAGCTCCAAGCTAGCTTTTACAACCACGCCTCGATGCGTCTACTTGGCCTTGAGGGCTCCAAGGATAGCCACGAACTTTACAACCCACTCGAGAGTATTACTTTCACTCTTTTTCTACAACTCTTTTGATATTACAACTCTTTTAATCAACGCACACAAGAGTTAGTAGAAAGCTTTGTAAGAGACAAGAGAGAGTGGAGTGGGATGTTTTTGAATGCATCCTCAAAGGCCTATTTATACTAGTCTTGGACGCCAAGGTTCGGATCTTCTGTTTATGCTTCGGAACGTCCGATGTGATTGAAATCAATTTGCGTAATTCTGGGATGACTTCGGATCGTCCGTTCTTGACTTCGTAGGGTCCGAACATATGCTTCGGAGGAACCGATCCAGCTTCGTTTCTTCCGAACGGTTCTTTCAGACAGTGTATGACCATCTTCGGAAGGTCCGAACTCAAGTTCGTACCGTCCGAACATTCCCGCGTTTCCAGAGATTTGAAATCTTCAACACTTCGTAGCGTCCGATCATGTCCTTCGTAGCGTCCGAAATCTTACTCAATCAACAGTCAGATCAATTTGTCTCCGCATTCAAGTGATTTGATTGCTTGTGTTCGGAACGTCCGATCACGTCTTCGGACCGTCCGAACTGGCTCCTCGCAGCTTCCGAACAGCTTCCACTTTGCTTCTGATCGGCACCTTTTCGGAACGTCCGAACCAACTTCGGATCTTCCGAACTTAACTTTGTTCTTAGTTTCCTGCATGCCTCAATATAAAACATTAGTACATTTTTAAGCCAAGTTTTGGTATCATCAAAACAAAAACTTTGGGATATGTTACAGCATTAAAAACATTAATCTCATCCTCGAGATTTGTATGCGTTTAAGGCGTAACAATCTCCCCCTTTTTGATGATCACAAAACTTGGTTAAAAATTGAGAAACAATAATCAACATAATCTAAATTATTATTAAATAACTCCCCCTTAATCAAATAACAAGTCTAAGAGGTTGAATTAAGGCGAATTTATTTAATAACCATTTAATAGCAATTTTAACCAAATAAATTCTCCCCCTTTTTGTGATAAGCAAAAAGACATAAGCATAAAGAGAGACAAATAAACAGGTAAAATATCCACTAATAAATGCAAGTCTTTTATACAATGATGCATAAAGATAAAATAAACAAAAATAACAAAAACATAATCTAAGAATCCGCATCCCGCGACTCTCTATGGCTCGGTTCGGACGATCCGAACACGTTCGGTGGATTCCGAAGTAGCCAAGATGAGGAACACCTAAATTTTAAAATATTTAGCACATAAATGAATGTTGAGCCATAATTATGGATAAATACAATTAATTTGTATTATCCGACATTATAATGCTCACATTAATAATACTCCCCCTCAATTTAACAAATATGTACGAGAGTATTCGACTAGTGTTTACAACTCAATCATGCCAAGTTCACCACGCAAACGAGTAAAAGTAGATTCATCTAGTGGTTTTGTAAAAATATCAGCAATTTGATTCTTGGTGTCAACATAGTGAAGTTCAACATCATTTTGCTCAATGTGATCACGAATGAAATGATGTCGAATGTCAATATGTTTAGTACGAGAATGTTGAACTGGATTCTTTGTTAGACATATGGTGCTTGTATTATCACAAAAGATTGGAATTTTTGAAAAAGTAACACCATAGTCGAGTAATTGATACTTCATCCAAAGAATTTGTGCACAACAACTACCGGCAGCCATATACTCGGCCTCGGTCGTTGAAAGTGCAACACAGTTTTGCTTTTTAGAAAACCATGACACCAAGCAATTTCCCAAAAAGAAACAAGTTCCACTAGTGCTCTTTCTATCCACCTTATATCCTCCAAAGTCGGCATCACAGTAAGCTTTTAAATCGAAAAATGAGTTCTTAGAATACCATAATCCGAGATTTGGAGTATTTGAAAGATATTTGAAAATGCGTTTTAAGGCGAATAAGTGTGATTCCTTTGGACATGATTGAAATCGTGCACACAAGCAAACACTAAACATAATGTCAGGTCTACTAGCAGTCGCATAGAGTAGGGAGCCAATCATGCTACGAAATAACTTTTGGTCAACAGGTTTACCTCCCTCATCTTTGTCGAGTCTGACTGTCGTGCTCATAGGTGTGGATGAGGCTTTGGAAGACTCCATCCCAAACTTTTTTAGCATATCCTTGATGTACTTCCCTTGGTTGACAAAGAAATCATCCTTGCATTGCTTGATTTGGAGACCAAGGAAGTAGTTGAGCTCGCCCATCATGCTCATCTCAAAGTGATCCTGGATAAGCTTAGAAAAATCTCTACACAAGTGTTCATTAGTAGCACCAAAAATAATATCATCTACATATATTTGTACTATCAGCAAATCATTATTTTTAGTCAAGGTAAATAAGGTAATATCAACTTTACCCCTACAAAAACCACTAGACAACAAAAAGGTAGATAATTTCTCATACCAAGCTCTAGGAGCTTGTTTCAAACCATACAAAGCCTTATCAAGTTTATACACATAATCAGATAAGTGCACATCTTCAAAACCAACAGGTTGCTCAACATACACTTCTTCTTTCAAATCACCATTAAGAAAAGCACTTTTAACATCCATTTGAAACAATTTAAAGTCTCTAGAGCAAGCAAAAGCAAGTAGCATGCGAATGGATTCTAGTCTAGCAACAGGGGCATAAGTCTCATCATAATCAATTCCCTCTTCTTGACTATATCCTTTAGCTACTAGCCTAGCTTTATTTCTAGTGATTGTACCATGCTCATCTAACTTGTTCCTAAATACCCCTTTAGTTCCTATGACAGGTCTATCAGTGGGTCTAGGTACAAGATTCCAAACTTTATTCCTTCTAAATTCATTTAGTTCATCTTGCATAGCAATAATCCAAGAATCATCAAGTAAAGCTTCTTCTATGTTCTTAGGCTCTATGTGAGAAAGAAAAGCAAGATAATTGCACATATTAGAAGAGCGAGTAGATACTCCCTTCGATGGGCTACCAATGATGAGGTCCATGGGATGATCCTTGTGTGCAGTCCACTCCTTCGGAAGAGGTGCGTCCTCTTGATCTTTAGGAACATCATCTAGGCTTGTGGACTCCAACTTTTCGCCAAGGATATCTATATCATCATCATCAGAAACAACAGGTCTAGGCAAGCAAGGGTTAGTTTCATCAAATATGACATGAATAGATTCTTCAACTAGTAAAGTACGTTTATTAAAGACTCTATATGCTTTGCTAGAAGTAGAGTAACCAAGAAAGATACCTTTGTCCGATTTAGCATCGAACTTACCCAGGTTGTCCTTACCATTGTTGTGGATGAAGCATTTTGATCCAAAAGCGCGGAAGTAAGAAATGTTAGGCTTTCTCCCTCTCCATAGTTCGTATGGAGTTTTCTTGAGAATTGGCCTTATTGATACGCGATTGATGATGTAACAAGCAGAACTCATTGCTTCAGCCCAAAAATATTTTGGTAGAGAATGCTCACATAGCATGGTCCTTGCAATCTCTACTAGGGTCCTATTCTTCCTCTCAACGACACCGTTTTGTTGAGGAGTTCTAGGACAAGAAAAGTTGTGACCAATGCCTTTGCTTTGACAAAAAATTGAAAAATTTTCATTTTGAAATTCCGTTCCGTGGTCACTACGGATTTGTTTGATCAAAAGATTTTTCTCATTTTCAACCTTTTTGACAAAAATTTTGAAATGATCAAAGGCATCATTTTTGTGGGCTAAAAACAATGTCCAAGTAAAACGTGAAAAATAATCTACAATGACAAAAGCATAAGATTTTCCTCCTAGACTAGTTGTCCTCGAGGGACCACATAAATCTAGGTGAAGTAATTCAAGGGGCATAGAAGTGGATACAAAATTTTTATTTTTGAAAGATTCCTTTGTGTGTTTACCAAGTTGACAAGCATCACAAAAAGAATCTAATTTTAAATTCAGCTTTGGCATTCCGGAAACTAGGTCAAGTTTTAAAAGTTTTTCTATGGTGCTCATCCCAACATGACCAAGTCGTCTATGCCAAAGAATGTTGTCATCAACATTTAATGTTACAAGGCTTTTTATTTTTGAAAAAGATGAAATCTTTAAATCGACCTTGTAAACATTTTCACTTCTATAACCTTTGAAACTAATGGTTTTGTCAGTTGTGAGTGATACAGTGCAATCGTGTGGTGTGAATTTGACTTCATAACCCCTATCGCACAATTGACTAATGCTTAGGAGGTTATGTTTAAGCCCTTTCACAAGAAGTACATCATCAATAATAGTAGAGTTAGATATACCTATTGAGCCGATGCCTTCTATGATCCCTTTGCTGTTGTCTCCGAAGGTCACCGATCCCTTTTCTTTTGGTCGAATGGATTGTAGCAGCTTCTTTTCTCCCGTCATGTGTCGAGAGCATCCACTGTCAAGATACCAAGTGCTCGATGACTTGTCTCCCCTTTGTCCCTACAAGGTTGAGATACAGTTTGATAGTTGGTACCCGTTTCTTTGGGTCCTTTGGGGTTAGTAGTAGTTGGGGATTTGGGGATCCATTTCCAATAACTATTCTTGTTGTGTTGGTGTCTAAGTTTCTTGCATTTAGGTCTTATGTGGCCTATCTTACAACAGTAAGTGCATGTTGGTGGTGTTCTTGGTTTTGCCTTTGCGATAAGACTAGCGAAGTTGACTGATTTCTTTTCATATCCTAGACCTCCTTTGTCGAAGTTACACCTTTGCATGCTCAAGAGGTTTTCTAGTTTACCGCTACTCACATTGAACTTGTTGAAGGCTTTCTCTAAGTCTCTTAGGTTTGTCTTGAGCTTAGTGTTGTCATGCATCCTAGCTTCTAGTTCAGTTTTAAGTTGCTTATTCTCATTTCTAAGTGACTTAGCCTTATTGTACATACTAGTGTAAGCGGAGAGTAATTCATCGTAAGAGGGTACCTCGTCGTCATCCGAGTCGGTCAGATGATCTTCCTTCGCCATGAAGCATAGGGTAGACTCCTCTTCGTTGTCGCTGTCGCTCCACGTGGCTAGAAGGGCCTTTTTCTTGTCTTTGCCGGCCTTCTTCTTGGAGGGACACTCGTTTGCATAGTGACCCTTTTGTTGACAGTTGTAGCAGGTCACTTCCTTCTCAAACTTTTTGTCTTTCTTGTTGAAGTTGGAACTCCGCATGAATCTTTTGAACTTTCTAGTGAGGAGTGCCATTTCTTCATCGTCGCTATCTTCAAGTTGACTGGTCAAGGCGATCCCTTTCGCCTTTACTTTATCGTCATCTTTCTTTGTCTCCTTCCGGGTAGATACTTCAAGTTCATGGGTCTTTAGGGTCCCATGAAGTTGATCAAGGTCGTAGGATGCCGCATCTCCCTTGTTGGATTCAATGATAGCCGTGCGCTTTGCATCCCATTCCGCCGGTAATGCTCGAAGGGCTCTCCTCCACACTTGTTTAGTTGGGTAGTTCTCACCAAGTTGGGCAAGCTCATTGATGATGTAGTGACCCGTTCCAGAATCACCTACTAGTCAAAAACTAAGCATGCAACTAACTTAATTAACAATAATCAGAGATAACAGCGGAAAAAGTCAACAACTATAATTATACAACCCAATCGAAGTCTAGAATAACTCAAAATAGAATATCCAATACAACCATATCGAATCAAAACAATACCGATAAACTAAACCAACCAGCTACTCAACGTCCTCCTCCTGCTCCTCCTGAGCTGTCCAACCTGAGGCCTGCCCCGTGGGAATGGGGTGTCCAAGAATAAACAAAACCGAGGACGTGAGCGATAAGAACGCCCAGTACAAAAGTATGAGTATACAAACCTATATGAAATGCACATGCTATGATATGATACCAGGGTAGTCAAGAAACAGGAATCACAAAGGATCTCAAAATGCTCAGTCTAGAGGCGCCAAGTGGATAGTGCCGCGCGGTCCAACCTCTGGGTCACTGCATCCACTACAAGACAGACGTGGACCTAAAATGTCCCGGACCACCGAAGCCCTCCCGACCCGTCGGCCACTGTGTACTCTCGGTGTCCATGCGTCCACAAGACAGGGCTGAGCGGCCCCAAGATATAGCTTATCTCGAAAGAGATACAGCTCAACAATAAAGGCTATCTCAAAGGAGAATACGGCTCAACATGAAATGCAACGTGCAGTAATAAACGTGACATAATAGCATGCGTCATATGACATATAACAATGCACCACATAATCATGCAACACATATATGAATGTATACTCAACCAGGATATCTCGGATAGTACTTTCGTACCTCTATCACAGCAAGCCTAGCCTTACGCAACACCGCTAATCAGGTCTAGCACAAGCCTACGCATCAAAAGCATACTCAATCAATACTACCATGCTCGACTAGCAAAACCAGTACTCCCTAGTACTACCAAAGGTTTAGGGTTTACCTTCGTCCGTCGACAGCCCTTTGATGTCGATTGCCTCGTAACTCAGGCGCCGCTACGCTACTACTCCTGGCAGATCTTGGCTATCGCTCGACCAACAACTAACCCTAGAAACCTTCCAAATCCTCTCAACTATGAGGCAAAATCATGAATTGGCAAGTCACAAATGAGAAATCCGAGCACTATTTATAGGCCATGTTCGGATCCTCCGAACAACACTTCGGAACGTCCGAACGCTACGTGTCCATTGGCTCTTGACAGCTCATGATCGGATCCTCCGATCATACACTTCGAACCGTCCGAACATGCACGTGTCCATCGACTCTTGACACCTCATGTTCGGATTCACCGAACTACACTTCGGATCGTCCGAACTCTTCGGTGCTTCCGAACCCTCTTCGGTCCGTCCGATCATGACTCGGTCAAAATTACACATTAAACCTTCTTAATCACCATTACTCCGTTAATTACCCAATTTGGAATTCGGGCTACTACATTCTCCCCCCCTTAAAACGATTTCGTCCTCGAAATCAGGCTTAGAGGATGAACAAAACGAAACAACTCTCCATGCGCTCTAACCAATCCTCCGCATCATCGGGAGTCTCACCACCAACTAAAGGCTTAGGCCCCATCTGCATGAAACGATGCATATCGAAACGCCTAGGACCATCCCGACGATGACGATGCTCACGATGACGCCTATGATCATCCTGGTCGCCCCAACGACCTACACTCCCCTGACTACTCTCGTCACCAAAGTGGTCAGCCATCGCTACAACATAGAATGGGAAACTAGTAAATTGGTCAACGGAAATCCCAAAACAGAATCTATATCCCAAAATCGTATGCATGCTCTGATACCATAAATGTAGTGACCCGTTCCAGAATCACCTACTAGTCAAAAACTAAGCATGCAACTAACTTAATTAACAATAATCAGAGATAACAGCGGAAAAAGTCAACAACTATAATTATACAACCCAATCGAAGTCTAGAATAACTCAAAATAGAATATCCAATACAACCATATCGAATCAAAACAATACCGATAAACTAAACCAACCAGCTACTCAACGTCCTCCTCCTGCTCCTCCTGAGCTGTCCAACCTGAGGCCTGCCCCGTGGGAATGGGGTGTCCAAGAATAAACAAAACCGAGGACGTGAGCGATAAGAACGCCCAGTACAAAAGTATGAGTATACAAACCTATATGAAATGCACATGCTATGATATGATACCAGGGTAGTCAAGAAACAGGAATCACAAAGGATCTCAAAATGCTCAGTCTAGAGGCGCCAAGTGGATAGTGCCGCGCGGTCCAACCTCTGGGTCACTGCATCCACTACAAGACAGACGTGGACCTAAAATGTCCCGGACCACCGAAGCCCTCCCGACCCGTCGGCCACTGTGTACTCTCGGTGTCCATGCGTCCACAAGACAGGGCTGAGCGGCCCCAAGATATAGCTTATCTCGAAAGAGATACAGCTCAACAATAAAGGCTATCTCAAAGGAGAATACGGCTCAACATGAAATGCAACGTGCAGTAATAAACGTGACATAATAGCATGCGTCATATGACATATAACAATGCACCACATAATCATGCAACACATATATGAATGTATACTCAACCAGGATATCTCGGATAGTACTTTCGTACCTCTATCACAGCAAGCCTAGCCTTACGCAACACCGCTAATCAGGTCTAGCACAAGCCTACGCATCAAAAGCATACTCAATCAATACTACCATGCTCGACTAGCAAAACCAGTACTCCCTAGTACTACCAAAGGTTTAGGGTTTACCTTCGTCCGTCGACAGCCCTTTGATGTCGATTGCCTCGTAACTCAGGCGCCGCTACGCTACTACTCCTGGCAGCTCTTGGCTATCGCTCGACCAACAACTAACCCTAGAAACCTTCCAAATCCTCTCAACTATGAGGCAAAATCATGAATTGGCAAGTCACAAATGAGAAATCCGAGCACTATTTATAGGCCATGTTCGGATCCTCCGAACAACACTTCGGAACGTCCGAACGCTACGTGTCCATTGGCTCTTGACAGCTCATGATCGGATCCTCCGATCATACACTTCGGACCGTCCGAACATGCACGTGTCCATCGACTCTTGACACCTCATGTTCGGATTCACCGAACTACACTTCGGATCGTCCGAACTCTTCGGTGCTTCCGAACCCTCTTCGGTCCGTCCGATCATGACTCGGTCAAAATTACACATTAAACCTTCTTAATCACCATTACTCCGTTAATTACCCAATTTGGAATTCGGGCTACTACATTCTCCCCCCCTTAAAACGATTTCGTCCTCGAAATCAGGCTTAGAGGATGAACAAAACGAAACAACTCTCCATGCGCTCTAACCAATCCTCCGCATCATCGGGAGTCTCACCACCAACTAAAGGCTTAGGCCCCATCTGCATGAAACGATGCATATCGAAACGCCTAGGACCATCCCGACGATGACGATGCTCACGATGACGCCTATGATCATCCTGGTCGCCCCAACGACCTACACTCCCCTGACTACTCTCGTCACCAAAGTGGTCAGCCATCGCTACAACATAGAATGGGAAACTAGTAAATTGGTCAACGGAAATCCCAAAACAGAATCTATATCCCAAAATCGTATGCATGCTCTGATACCATAAATGTAGTGACCCGTTCCAGAATCACCTACTAGTCAAAAACTAAGCATGCAACTAACTTAATTAACAATAATCAGAGATAACAGCGGAAAAAGTCAACAACTATAATTATACAACCCAATCGAA
This sequence comes from Primulina eburnea, assembly GCF_022965805.1. Taxonomy (NCBI): domain Eukaryota; kingdom Viridiplantae; phylum Streptophyta; class Magnoliopsida; order Lamiales; family Gesneriaceae; genus Primulina; species Primulina eburnea. The sequence goes on from NC_133101.1 coordinate 56,246,561, forward strand.
GTCTAGAATAACTCAAAATAGAATATCCAATACAACCATATCGAATCAAAACAATACCGATAAACTAAACCAACCAGCTACTCAACGTCCTCCTCCTGCTCCTCCTGAGCTGTCCAACCTGAGGCCTGCCCCGTGGGAATGGGGTGTCCAAGAATAAACAAAACCGAGGACGTGAGCGATAAGAACGCCCAGTACAAAAGTATGAGTATACAAACCTATATGAAATGCACATGCTATGATATGATACCAGGGTAGTCAAGAAACAGGAATCACAAAGGATCTCAAAATGCTCAGTCTAGAGGCGCCAAGTGGATAGTGCCGCGCGGTCCAACCTCTGGGTCACTGCATCCACTACAAGACAGACGTGGACCTAAAATGTCCCGGACCACCGAAGCCCTCCCGACCCGTCGGCCACTGTGTACTCTCGGTGTCCATGCGTCCACAAGACAGGGCTGAGCGGCCCCAAGATATAGCTTATCTCGAAAGAGATACAGCTCAACAATAAAGGCTATCTCAAAGGAGAATACGGCTCAACATGAAATGCAACGTGCAGTAATAAACGTGACATAATAGCATGCGTCATATGACATATAACAATGCACCACATAATCATGCAACACATATATGAATGTATACTCAACCAGGATATCTCGGATAGTACTTTCGTACCTCTATCACAGCAAGCCTAGCCTTACGCAACACCGCTAATCAGGTCTAGCACAAGCCTACGCATCAAAAGCATACTCAATCAATACTACCATGCTCGACTAGCAAAACCAGTACTCCCTAGTACTACCAAAGGTTTAGGGTTTACCTTCGTCCGTCGACAGCCCTTTGATGTCGATTGCCTCGTAACTCAGGCGCCGCTACGCTACTACTCCTGGCAGCTCTTGGCTATCGCTCGACCAACAACTAACCCTAGAAACCTTCCAAATCCTCTCAACTATGAGGCAAAATCATGAATTGGCAAGTCACAAATGAGAAATCCGAGCACTATTTATAGGCCATGTTCGGATCCTCCGAACAACACTTCGGAACGTCCGAACGCTACGTGTCCATTGGCTCTTGACAGCTCATGATCGGATCCTCCGATCATACACTTCGGACCGTCCGAACATGCACGTGTCCATCGACTCTTGACACCTCATGTTCGGATTCACCGAACTACACTTCGGATCGTCCGAACTCTTCGGTGCTTCCGAACCCTCTTCGGTCCGTCCGATCATGACTCGGTCAAAATTACACATTAAACCTTCTTAATCACCATTACTCCGTTAATTACCCAATTTGGAATTCGGGCTACTACAGATGATTTGGGTGAGCCGCCGGAACATGGTGTCGATATCCTCCTTGGGTTCCATCTCAAAGGTCTCGTACTTGAGTTGGAGAAGGTCTATCTTCGTTTCTTTGACTTGATTGGTTCCCTCGTGGCAAATCTCCAATTTGTCCCAAATCTCTTTGGCGGAGGTGCAAGCCGAGATTCGGTTGTATTCATTCATATCTAGAGAACAATGAAGAATATTCATAGCTTTAGCATTTTGAGAGATAAGTTTCATATCGTCCTTGGTGAAGTCATCCATTCCCTTAGGAATTTCCTTATTATCCACCGTTTTCATGGGGATATAGGGACCTTTCACCGTTATTTTCCAAAGGTCGTAATCGACGGATTGGATGTATAGAGATATTCTATTTTTCCAATATCCGTAATTAGTACCATTGAAAAGAGGGGGACGATTTGTGGATTGTCCTTGGGCATACTCGCTTGCTAGATTGGCCATTTAAAAGATTTTGAAAAACCTTGCTCTGATACCACTTGAAGAACCTAAAGGGGGGGTGAATAGGTTCTTTTAGGCCCTTTAGCGTTTTTAAAACGAGTTTGCAGAAATTGCAAGCGGAAGACTTGAGGGACAATCACAAATAAAATGAATGCGTAAAGTAAGTGCGTAAAATAAATGCGTAGTAAAGTAAATGCGTAAAGTAAAGAGGGATAGAGATGTTTATGGAAGTTCGACGAAGAATCGTCTACGTCTCCCCTTCTCGATGAGGATCGAGGTATCACTATATCGACTTGGCTTTAGGAGCTCCAAGCTAGCTTTTACAACCACGCCTCGATGCGTCTACTTGGCCTTGAGGGCTCCAAGGATAGCCACGAACTTTACAACCCACTCGAGAGTATTACTTTCACTCTTTTTCTACAACTCTTTTGATATTACAACTCTTTTAATCAACGCACACAAAAGTTAGTAGAAAGCTTTGTAAGAGACAAGAGAGAGTGGAGTGGGATGTTTTTGAATGCATCCTCAAAGGCCTATTTATACTAGTCTTGGACGCCAAGGTTCGGATCTTCTGTTTATGCTTCGGAACGTCCGATGTGATTGAAATCAATTTGCGTAATTCTGGGATGACTTCGGATCGTCCGTTCTTGACTTCGTAGGGTCCGAACATATGCTTCGGAGGAACCGATCCAGCTTCGTTTCTTCCGAACGGTTCTTTCAGACAGTGTATGACCATCTTCGGAAGGTCCGAACTCAAGTTCGTACCGTCCGAACATTCCCGCGTTTCCAGAGATTTGAAATCTTCAACACTTCGTAGCGTCCGATCATGTCCTTCGTAGCGTCCGAAATATTACTCAATCAACAGTCAGATCAATTTGTCTCCGCATTCAAGTGATTTGATTGCTTGTGTTCGGAACGTCCGATCACGTCTTCGGACCGTCCGAACTGGCTCCTCGCAGCTTCCACTTTGCTTCTGATCGGCACCTTTTCGGAACGTCCGAACCAACTTCGGATCTTCCGAACTTAACTTTGTTCTTAGTTTCCTGCATGCCTCAATATAAAACATTAGTACATTTTTAAGCCAAGTTTTGGTATCATCAAAACAAAAACTTTGGGATATGTTACAGCATTAAAAACATTAATCTCATCCTCGAGATTTGTATGCGTTTAAGGCGTAACACAACCAACTATTGCTTTGAGGATGGTGGAACTAGATGCCATGTTTTGTTGTGGACAAGAGCTTGGTATTCAGCTTGCATTGCCTTCCTCCAGTTATCATTACCTAGAGCTGCTGCAACACTGTGAGGCTATGTTGTATCAAGACTTTTAGCAGCCTCTGCAAGACCAATAAATGGCAACTTTGGCATGAAGATTCCACTATTCCCTCTAGTCATCATAGGATGAACATTCATTCGAATTTCTCCACTTGTTGCTAGCCCATCGGTGTCAATATCAGTTGAGGATTGATCTGATTTATCATTTTCAGAATCTGTTGTGGCAATTGTTCTGTCTAGGGGTGGGAAAAAATACCGAAATACCGAAACATCGAAAAAATACCGAACTTACCGAAAAAATCGGTATACCGAAAGTTTCGGTATCGGTATCGGTACGGAATATTTTTTTTCGGTATTTCAGTATATATCGAAATACCGAAAACAATTTTTTATTATTATTTTTTTCAAAATTTAAGTTCGGTATACCGAAAATGTTTTCGGTATACCGACAATTTTTTCGGTACATCGATAATATTTTCGGTGTCGGTACGGTACCGGTATGAACTTTTTTCATACCGAAAATTCGGTATACCGCATGAGCGGTATACCGAATTTCTGGTATCGGTATGGAAAAATTCCATACAATTATTTTTGGTACGGTATACCGTACCGCCGTACCCACCCCTAGTTCTGTCTGACTCTTTGGTGAATCTGAAGTAGAGTTTCCAGGATTTGATGATACTCTTGGAGAAGTTTGCTGGTGATCCATACAAGGAGAGGCTGCAATATTGCTCGTGTTATTTGGAATTGAAAACCAATAGGATGGTGTAGAAATAAGCACGGGAGTTGACACAGCTTTAGTATTCAGAAAACCATTAGCAAACAGAAATTCTTTTCGTTAAACACTACATGCCTTGAGATGTAAATTTTTCCAGTAGAACTAAGACATTAATAACCTTTGAAGAATTCAATTTATCCTAAAAACACACACTTTCTTGAGTGGAATTGAAATTTATGACTTTGGTATGGTCTAAGAAAATGATAACAGCTACATCCAAAGGTGTTTAAGAAGGAATAATCTGGAACTTTGTCAAAAAGTTTTTGTATTGGTGAAATACCATTAAGAACAGAAGTAGGTAATCTATTAATTAGATAGACAGCACTTTCAAAGGCTTGCCACCAATATTTTAACGGTATTTTAGCTTGAGCTAACAGTGTTAAACTCATTTCTACGATGTGCCGATGCTTTCTTGCTGCTCTACCATTTCGGACTGAGGTATACGGATGTGTTTAAAAATAATTCTTGATTTTTAAACTATTTCCGAGAAAGGCAAGTACTCAGTTTCACAGTCTGAAATTTGTTTTATTTTTGTTTCAAACTGATTTTCGACGAGATTTTTGAAATGATTAAAAGCATGAACAACATCACCTTTAACTTTAAGAGGATAAATCCAAGTAAAACAACTAAATTCATCAATAAAATGAATATAAAAGCGATGTCCAGGTGCTGAGAGTATTGGTGCAGGTCCCAAAGATCAGTGTGAACTAAATCTAAAACATTTTTTGCTTGACAATGAGAGTCTTTAAAGGATAAGGCATGTGATTTTCCAAACTGACAAGCATCACAAAAATTGATGTTATTAATATCAGAGTTAAGATTACAATCTTTTAAAACTTGAAACAATATTCTTTTAGATGGGTGGCCTAATCTCCTATGCCACATATCTTTTTTTGAAAGACTAGATAAACTTGAACATGACTCTGAATTTTATAAATTTGAAGAAAAGGAGACAATTCTGGATTTTGAAAACTAGAATTATTTGAGGAAGGTGCAACTACAATCTTGTATAAACCATTTTCAAGCTTCTTTTTGAGCATCACAAGTCATGTCCGCTTGTCCTTCACAAAACAGCCAGAAGAGTTAAAGACAATATTTACTTTGTTATCAGTCACCAACTGAGACACACTTAGCAAGTTCTTAGTGATCTTAGGCACACACAACACATTATTAAGAGACAGATCTTTTAATTTTGTATTGCCTACATGGCTAATGCCATGTCTGCTTCCATTTGCCACGATAAGAAATTTCTTACCATTATAATCTTGTTTGTGTGATAGATTTTGCAGATTATTGGTAACGTGATGGCTGGCTCCAGTGTCAACATACCATGAAGGATCTTCTACCATCTCAGGAGTAGCCATAAGTGCATTTGGGACTTGGCTGTTGGATGAGCATGCCATGAAATTACGGTCAAATCTGTTCCAGCAGATTGAAGCCCTATGACCTCATTTATCGCAAAGTTGGCACACAAGTTTATTTCCATTGCTCCTTCCTCCTCTTCCTCGAAATCTGCCTCTGACACTTTTGTTGTTGTAATTGGACCGATTTTGCCTCTACTATTATTGAATGTCTTGTTGTCGAATTTGCTAGTGGCAAAGTGGGCAGTAGCATGGCTGAGATTAACACCCTCTATTTGATATGTATTATGTAACGTCCCGAAAATCGGAAAGTCTGCGTGAACCACATGCAATTAAATTATTAAATTTCTTTGGTATTTTATTAAATTTTTTTAAAGCATAAAATGCATGTTTATTTTATTAATTTATGTTTAATTATTTTTATGTATTTTATGCATTACTATTGCATGGTAGAATTTAATCATGAAATTTTAAAGGTTTATGCATTATAGATTTTTAAGTTGCATTTCGCGCTCGAACGAGGATCGAAGACCAGAGAATTTTCAAGAAAATTATTTTAATTACATTATTTGTTTTTAAATATTAATTTAAGATGTTTTAAAGGTATTTTTCAAGAATTGAGATTTATTATGTATTTTTAACCGCAAGATTTTAATTATTAAGCTGCTCTAGTCTACTTTCAAACATTAACAAATGTGTTTGCAAGTCAATCCATGATACTGACTCTTTATCAGTTAAAAGAGTGACAATTGGGGTGTATTCTGTATCAAGCCCATTCAAAATTTGAACTGTTAGTTCATATTGAGATATCGGGTTACCTGCTAGGGCGAGATTATCAGCAATAGATTTCATAGTTGTCAGATATTCCTCCATCTTCATTCCTCATTTCCTTGTTTTCTGTAATTCAGCTTTGTAGTAGATGACCCTTGCTCGTGTATGCGCACCTGAGAGTTCTTTTGCTGCATCCCACAGGTCTTTTGATGTCGCCTTTCTCATCAGCTGAGATGCTATATCAGAACTCATAGTGCTATATAGCCATCCCAGAAGTAATTGATCATTTGAGTGGTAACCCGATATCTCAATATGAACTAACAGTTCAAATTTTGAGTGGGCTTGATGTAGAATACACCTCAATTGTCACTCTTTTAACTGATAAAGAGTCAGTATCCTGGATTGACTTGCAAACACATTTGTTAACGTTTGAAAGTAGACTAGAGCAGCTTAGTACATATCAAACAAAGGGTGTTAATCTCAGCCATGCTACTGCCCACTTTGCCACTGGCAAATTCGACAACAAGCCATTCAATAATGGTAGAGGGCAAAATCGGTCCAATTACAACAACAGAGGTGTCAGAGGCAGATTTCGAGGAAGAGGAAGAAGGAGCAATGGAAATAAACTTGTGTGCCAACTTTGCGATAAAGGAGGTCATACGGCTTCAATCTGCTGGAACAGATTTGACCGTAATTTCATGGCATGCTCATCCAACAGCCAAGTCCCAAATGCACTTATGGCTACTCCTGAGATGGTAGAAGATCCTTCATGGTATGTTGACACTGGAGCCAGCCATCACATTACCAATAATCTGCAAAATCTATCATACAAACAAGATTATAATAGTAAGAAATTTCTTATCGTGGCAAATTGAAGCAGACTTGGCATTAGCCATGTAGGCAATACAAAATTTAAAGATATGTCTCTTAATAATGTGTTGTGTGTGCCTAAGATCACTAAGAACTTGCTAAATGTGTCTCAGTTGGTAACTGATAACAAAGTAAATATTGTCTTTAACTCTTCTGGTTGTTTTGTGAAGGATAAGCGGACAGGACTTGTGATGCTCAAAGGGAAGCTTGAAAATGGTTTATACAATATTGAAGCTGCACCTTCCTCAAATAATTCTAGTTTTCAAAATCTCTGAATTGTCTCATTCTCTTCAAATTTATCAAATTCAGAGTCATGTTCAAGTTTATCGAGTCTTTCAAAAGAAGATGTGTGGCATAGGAGATTAGGCCACCCATCTAAAAGAGTTTTGTTTCAAGATTTTAAGGATTGTAATCTTAACTCTGATATTAATAACATCAATTTTTGTGATGCTTGTCAGTTTGGAAAATCACATGCCTTACCCTTTAAAGACTCTCATTCTCAAGCAAAAATATCGGCTACAAATCTGTAACTAATCTTGGAATGCTTCAATTCAACTAAACAGTCACATGACTGTATTTGTTTTATCTATGTTGAATAGTAAGAGCATCCACACTAGCTTCTCCGTCCAAAATGTAAAATTTACTTTATTAAGTTTAGATATCACTTTTCTCTATACAGAAAATCAGCTTCTTATATTAATATGTCATGTATTTATATTTTATATTATATTATTTTTTTCCTTTTTCCCTACATATTTTTTTATTTACCTATTTAACGGTTTTATTTTTGCAATGATTATATTCCTTCAGATTTATTGGATGATGAAGAAGTTTAAAACGGTTCACAAACCACTCAAGATAAATGATTTCGTACGTTTATTAGGAGAAATCTTTTGGAGGGTCACTTAGATCTTTTCAATGGTCGTAAAAGGTTATTGTTTGCATCACATCAAGAATCTGCAAGGAAGGATGTTGAGTGAGCCTTTGGAGTTCTACATCGTAAACGACCTTTCTGCTTCACGTTTTCTTTTTCAATTTATGTTTTCAGCTTAATCTTCTCCTTTTCAATTTCTGTCAACATATCTATTTTGTTCATCTTCTCATCGCGTAGTTGGTTTTTGTCATTCGTTATTCTCTCAGCTGCTGCTTCTAGTTGTGTAGTTTTTTCTTCTTTGTATTTTTTTTTTCTTCTCTTGGTTTTTTGAGCCTTCATGCCTTATGGTCTCTCCCAAAGAGGTGACATTGAAGATATTATAGTCTCTGAGATATAAGGAGAAACATAAGTGATTTTTTTTTTCTTGACTTCATGTTTCTGCAATATCCATTTTGGTTGATATTTTAATATCTCCCAACAATGCAAAATGTGACTTTTTTTTTCATTCTCTTTATAGCTTATCTTTTGTTAGCTTACTCTGCAATGAGTACAAATTTATCAAATCAAAAAGAATGGTTTTCAAAAATACATACATATTATTAGCATACAAAATCCAAAAAGTGATTGTATATCAAACAAAATAATTTGAGCCAAAAAATTGTGTACCTTATCATTTTCTCTATGACCACTTTGATGCAAGTTTTTAGTTTGAGCCAAACAAGTACAAAACTTATTAATTGATCGTTGGATAGAGTTTTGTTAGGATCAAGCATCTATTACTAAGCCAAAAATTATAACTGATAAGTCAAGGCGAAACTTTATTTTCATATACTCGTGGTATCATAAAGTGCACCTACATGAGTGCTAATGGTTGGGCTATTAGGCACATGAGTCCGGTGATGTACGTGTCTGTCTTTCGGTGCTGTCTCAACTCTCATATCTTTTTTAGATCAATTTTACCATTTTCCCAATCCCTTAGCAGAGATAGTATTACCCATTCAGATCTGACTCACTCTTTTATGACCCACCTACCAACCAGATCAAGCGGCGCAATATCAGCAGCTTGAAGCACAAGAATTTTTAGGAGGTCACACATTCTAGTACTACTTTTACTCATGCACGTTTAACCCAATATTCTCCCCCTATAGAAGTATATAAATATACTTCTTGGGAGATTTGAACTCTTGACGTCGTTCTAATACTAATTGTTAGGGTCAAAAGCTTACAACTAAGCCAAAAGTTATAACTGTTCGTCAAAACACAACTTTATTTTCATATGCTCGTGGCAGCGCATAGTGCAACTGCTTGGGTGCTAATGAGTCAGGCTATTAGACCCATGAGTCCAAGCAGGTGTGTCTATCTGCTGATGCTGTCTCTTATCCTTTTGAGATCAATATTACCATTCCCTACCACTGAACCTGTCACTATCAGAGATAGTAGATAGTATTATACATTAACATATGACGTTACTCTTTTACAGTCAACCAAGCCAACCAAATCAAGCGGTGCAACGTCAGCATCTTGACTCGTAAGAACTTCTCAGGAGGTTACTCATCTATGTACAACTCTCACTCATGCACACTTAAACCAACAAGCTCCAACAATTCCTTAGTGAGTGAACGGTTCGCTCTTGAAAGTTAGGCTTATTGTATTCATGGTAGTATTGATGTATCCTACTCCAAAACGTGGTAAATTTTTTATTGTTCGCAACATTTGCATCTAAGCTCGTTGTAAGCCAATCACTAACGAATATTTTGTCTTCTTCACGAGTGAAATCCACACTTCGTCGAGTTTTTTTACTAGTATATTCCGTGGTAGTTTGAGGAGTCGTAATAGATGTCGCCAAATTATTCAGAAATTTTGGATCTTTATCTTGTAAAAGTTGAATGAAGAATCCATCACCATTTACAGGATCCATAGTACTGAAAAATGAAATTTAGTGTCCGTGGAAACATATAAACAAAACCTCGGAATGAAAAGTTAAATGTACATGTGGTAACGGTCTGCTGGATAAGATTGAGCTGTAGAAATTTGAGCATTAACAAATTAACGAATTAAAGCTTCAAATGCTTGTTTAGAAAATTGTATAAATGACAAAGAACATTTTAGCATTCTCCACAATAACTCTATGCCAAATATCAAACTAAATAATATAATGACTAGTACAAAATAAAGTAACAGGCATTGATCACAATGAATCTGTAAATTTGGAGATGCTCTAACAAGAGAGTAGGTCTATCACAAGTATCTTGTGAGACGTTCTCACGAATCTTTATCTATGAGACGGGTCGACTCTACCGATATTCACAATAAAAAGTAATACTCTTAGCATAAAAAATAATATTTTTTCATGGATGACCCAAATAAAATATCTGTATCACAAAATATGACCTGTGAGACCGTCTCACACAAGTTTTTGCCCTAACAAGATATGAGTTAAGTGATAAAACTATCTGATTCAGAAGGGAATAAATTGCATCAGTATCTCAATTCAAACATGAGTTTGATTCATACTCAATGTTCTGAGAAATATTTACTATCCGAAAAAAGAAAAAAAAACAGTGTTTTTGTCTAAAGAAATGAGTTGAGAAAGGACAGATGTATAGAACCTTTCAACGAGATAATACTTTTTCAACTCTCTCAAACTAAATACTATTCCAAACATATATGTTACGATTCTTTATTTCGACTGGTACAAATATCTAACTTCGATATTTTTAGATTAGATACCTTTTCAGATATGTTATCCATACTAAGTTTAGGGCATGCCCTAACCCAACAAGAAGACGACATGTGTCACAAATTTGTTTAATTTTTTTTTTACTTACAAAAAGTACATATTTTTTTAGAAAATAGAACCATGGTAAGAAGTGAAGTTTGAAAAATACGGTAGCTTTCTATTAAAAAATAAATGATTTTGAACTACATCAGCTCGAATGAGAAGCAAAAATAGTAAAATCGATTCAAAAAATTCATGAAATATTTCCAAAAGTTTCAAATAGAATTACCAACAAAACTTAGTCTTTCGATCTGTGTGGCTGAGAGCTTAATTTCGTCTTTCGATCTAGATCTTCACGGACAAAAAGACGACGTCTTGATTCCAACATCTTTCAATCTTTTTAAGTAAAATAATTAATTAACTGTTTATCTAATTCCATTGTATCCGGTAAAAGCAAATTGTATTTTCATTATAATATACTTATATATTTTGTATTTACGGTAATTAATTATTTTACTTAAAGGATTGAAAGCGGGTGTTAGATTATGAATGTGAAGTCAAACAAGTATACTGAAGCCTAATTGTTAATTGTCCCACATCGGTTGGATAAATAACCTTTGAGTGGTATATATGAGATTGGACAATCCTCCCCCCTTGAGCTAGCTTTTGGGGTTGAGTTAGGTCCAAGTTCCAATCTTAACATGGTATCAGAGCCCGGATTTCACCGTTATGTGTTGGACTGCCTATAATTAGGCCACCCATTCTGCCCATAATTGGGTTATTTGTAAACTCCACGCTCCAGATGTTCATTCCTGGACGTGAGAGGGGTGTGTTAATTATCCCACATCGGTTGGATAAATAACCTTTGAGTGGTATATATAGGATTGGACAATCCTCCCCCCTTGAGCTAGCTTTTGGGGTTGAGTTAGGTCCAAGTTCTAATCTTAACATGGTATCAGAGCCCGGGTTTCACCGTTATGTGTTGGACTGCCTATAATTAGGCCACCCGTTCTGCCCATAATTGGGTCATTTGTAAACTCCACGCTCCAGATGTTCATTCCTGGGCGTGAGAGGGGTGTGTTAATTGTCCCACATCAGTTGGATAAATAACCTTTGAGTGGTATTTATGGGATTGGACAATCCTCCCCCCTAGAGTTAGCTTTTGAGGTTGAATTAAGTTCAAGTTCCAATCTTAACACTAATTGCTTTTACTTCTATCTTTTTCAATTGTAAAATCAGATTTTAAAATTCCATGGCCCGATTTGGATTCATTGTCCCAAAACATTTTTTATCCTCCAAAATATAATAAACAAAAACTCTTTATAATTCACCACATGTGTCAATTTTATAAGACATGTCAGAATAATGAAAAAAATTATTTTATATCAAAAATATTAAATTTAATTGGGAATATGTATCAAGTCGATCTATTTCATGAATATAAATATTTTAGATATACTTTTTTTAATGAATGTCGTTCTTCATTACACATCACCAATATAATTACATTGAAACTCTTGTAATATTGTTTCACATATCAATTTTATGAAACAGATCTCCAATCTGGTCCAACTCATGAAAAAATATTAATTTTTTTGTCAAAGTATTACCTTTGATAGTGCGTATAGATCGGGTCGACCCATTATACTAATACAGATATATTAGACTATCTTAAAAGAGATTTAATCAATGATTTATTAATTTCAATCTTTATTAATATTTCATTAAAGAAAATAAATTATTATGATAATAATCTTTATTAATATTTCATTAAAGAAAATAAATTATTATGATATCGTATTATATCATCCTTAAAAAGGAAATTAGATGCAATTTTGTCTTTCATTTTATTTTATTAGTCTATGTCGTTAAATTTCAATGTGAGTTCTCGATCTCTATATATTTTATTCAATTTTGATCTTTTCCCGACGTAACATTGGCCTGACTTATGATATGCCATTCATGTCGTGCATCAAATTTTTTAAATTAAAAAACTAAAATTATCAAAAATTGAAAAATATTTTATTAAATTCAAATTTGACTATATAAATAATTAAAATTGAAAAGAAGTAAATATAATCGAAGAAAATGTAATATTAGAAAGAAACATATATAATAGAAGAAAATATAACTTCTTCTCGTAAAATAATTCTTTTTATTAATATTATCAAATAAAGTTGCAATTTGATTTTTCATTAATCAATAAAAAAACACCACTGTTTTTTTTTTTTTTTTTTACATTCCTCATAAAATAATTTTTTTATTAGCATTATCAAATAAAGTTTCATATTATTTTCCAAAAATAAAAATAAAAATCCTCCTGGTATCTTCTTCGTTGCTTCTTTGGAGGAGTAAACATCCAACCGTTGTTGGTAGCGGAAAATTGATTATCCGACCTACGAATGTATGAACATAGCCCACCCTTGACCATTATAACTCTCTTATTGAGCCATCTTCGCCGCTCCTACCCGTATTTTTACCGCTGAGTTCCTACATATGGCCGCTCGATCCAATTAATCTTCTTCGAGGAGCTGAATAATTAACCGCCTTTTCAAGGTAACGCACATACCTTCGATTCAGATTCTTTTTGTGTGTTTCCAAGTTTTTTGGATGTGGGTTTTTCAGGATAGTTGGTAGAATTTTTCTTATGGATGGAAAGCAGGTAGTTGTAAATTCATTTGTAATTTTTGTCGAATTACGTGCATTAAAGTGGAATTTTCAAGATTTTTAGCGGATGTAAATGCCTTGTGGTCTCACACCTGCTGTTTACTGATGGGTTATTTCAAATTTTTAGTTGATTTTTAGCTAGTGATTAATGATAGATGTATAAATTGAACAGTGATTGTGCGTTAACCATTTGATGTATGGCAAATTAGAGATGACTGGTGCATGTAAGATAAACATTTTCTAATGTTTCTTTGATGAATGATGCAGGTTGGAAAATATTAGTTGTGTTTTCTTTACGTTTCAACTTATGATCATTTGAGATTTTGTCGTTTAATAAGCACGTGTTATTCGTGTCAAATTTCGATGCTATTTTTTTTTTATTAACATTGGAAATGGGGATCTTGTTTCCAATTATAAAAAAGCAGCAATCTTTTTTGTATTTTTTAGTTTCAGAGTTATTGCTCTGCACTTATCAGCTAGATCGTTCAATGGACGTTTCAAATGGCTCAGAGTCTTTTGATGAAACAACATACGCAGAAGTTAAATCTTTCTTTGAATCATCTCCTCCATTAAAAGATGGCGATGAAATAAGAAGAAAAGTAGAAGAATTTGTGGAAAAGAGATGTTCACCAGCAGGCATGTTTGTTGGTTTTAGCCCCCTAGATAGATGTACATGTTTCCTTCTCTCTGACATAGCGTTCTTGAATTTGTTAATATATGAATCTTCAGTGAATGAAATAAACAATAGGGTGGTATGCGTGACATCTGGTGGGACAACTGTTCCGTTGGAACAGCGATGTGTTCGTTACATTGACAACTTCAGCTCTGGTCACAGGGGAGCTGCATCGACGGAGTAAATCGCATAAACTTTTACTTTTACCGGTAGTTTTTGACAATTTTGTGATGTACTCTGACTTGGAAAATTTTATTTACGAAACTACAGATACTTTTTGAAGGCTGGATATTCTGTAATTTTTCTTTATCGGAGGTTAGTATTTCCTTGATTTCATGCATTTGTGACATAATAAAATCTTATTCTCATTTTACTAGCAAAATATAGCTTATGATAACAGTATGAAAATGTGCATACAGAGGAACCTGTCAACCATATTGTAGATATCTTCCTGATGATCCACTGCTTGAGTGTTTTGACGTCATCGATGGATCAACTGTTACAGGTAATAGTTTCTTTATTCACACAAACATTTTTTTTTTTGCAGAACTCTTTGGAGTTTTGATGGAATGCTATCAACAACAGTTTGATGCTTGAAATGATATAGGGGGATACTAATTCTACATCGTCAAAAATGTTTTAGAATGCGGCCCACTCTGTTTCTTTTGGTTGAAACATCCTCTTTTTTTTTATGTCAGTCACAACGTGAAAGGATAACACTGGATCAGTATTATTACTTTTTTGCTTATTGATTGCATCGCATAAAGCATTGATTGACAATTGTTCACTTCATACTGTATTCAGTGCACCCAACGCATGCTGAGAAGGTGAAGATGGCCATCAGTGAACATCGTGCTGTAAGGATATTCCCTTCCTTTTTCCCGCAATTTTTTGTCATCGATGATTATTTGCTTGTCTTTGGTGTGCTTAGCACATAACTTTTACTCAAATTTGTCGCAGGCTATCAGAGGTCACTTGTTGAAACTTCCCTTTACAACCATATTTGAGTATCTGCAGGTTATCTTCATTTCCTAGCATTGTTTGCTCTCCATTATCCAGATATCTATTTGTTTTGGTCATCTCCTCCATTTAATGAACATAAATGTTTGTGAGCAGCTTTTGCGGTTGGTTGCCTTTTCAATGAGGTGTCTTGGATCAAAAGCTTTGTTCTATCTTGCTGCAGCAGTTTCTGATTTTTATGTTCCTTGGGAGAGCATGGTAATGGACTTACTCAATATGTGATCTTTAGCATTTAGCGCGTAAAAGTGGATTGATGTGGGTATTGATTATTGCATACTTCTATAAAACACACAATTTGAGATGACATATTTAAGGAATATGATTGGAAAACTAAATTTCAATTTATTGCATTGTGAGAATTGTCTTCATCGCATTCTTCCTAATCGCAAATCGGTTGATTGCAATGTGTTTGCTTCCAAGTTACGAAGCATGATATTGCTCATCTGCACCACTCTTTATGGATCCTTCATGATGCTTTGTGTAAGTTAGTAGCATTCGTAGGCAATGTACTATCGGCATCATAGGATCCATAGTGTTCCGGAACAGTGAATATCTTTAAGAACTCTGATTGTTTCCTACTACACCGCTTCCCCCAAAGAGAATTTTGTCGGTATTATGAACCACTGCTGGTTATCTTTGTTAAAAGTAAAGAGACTGCCAATTTTTTTGATAATTTTACTTTTGTCTTAATAGGATGAATGACTGAGGATTAACATTCTTTGAAATCAGGTTCTTAATGGGAGGATTTCAAACCTTTTCTTTAGCACATCAAACCATAATTTCATTACTGCCTGGACCTCACTTATGGAGTACAGTGGATTGAAAACATCCCAACTATCTTGCCTCTTTGCCTAAACTTGTTTTTATCATTTGCTATCTTTCTCTCCTACTAGCGCTCTCCACAATTTTAAATCCTTGCATGGAATTTTTCTGCAAACTATAAAGTCCAAGAATGGGGCTGGGGATATGAACTTATATGATGCTTGAATTTATGAATGAAAAGCATGAATTGACTGTTCAGATTGTGTCCAAGCAATGATTAAGAGCCTGTTTTTATTGTTTTAGGCCATTAATTTTAAAAAATGAGATTAATTTTACTTGATGCAATGGAAAGACGATAATGTCATGGCTCTTTGAGAGAGTTATTCGTGAATCAAACTGATGTCAGAATTTTGTTTGCTATTTTACCTCATGATTGACTCAATTTACAGGCAGAGCATAAAATTCAATCTGGCTTAGGTCCTCTGGATATGCGCCTTAATCAGGCCCCGAAGATGCTTTCTGTGCTCAGGAAAGATTGGGCACCTGTGGCCTTCTGCATATCATTTAAGGTTAGAAACTTGTTGTTGAGGATGTTCACATTCTACTATCTCAACTATGATATTAACGGGACGACTTGAACAAAATACTCTACTACATTGTTGTGGTATGTCATAACTGTGAAATGACACAAATGTGAGACTTTTATAATATCTTAAGGTGTGGTGAAATTTATGTATTTTATTCTGCTTAATACAACAGCTAGAAACAGATAAAATGATTCTGCTGAAGAAGGCTGGTTTAGCTCTGAAAAAGTATAAAATGCATATGGTGGTGGCGAATGAGCTTCTAACCCGTAAAGATGAAGTTATAGTCGTCACCGAGAGTGGAAATTTTGTGGTTCAACGCGACAAAAGTCAGCCTGCTGCTGATGTTGAAAGCCCGCTGATTGAACTAATCATGGCCAAGCATTCTTCTTATATAGATTCTGTTTGATAATTCGAAGCAAATATCATTCTTGTTCATCAAAATAACTGATTTGATATAGTGTATCCTTCAAAATATAAATTAATTCCTCCCTCTTGTTAACTTTAAGACGTATTTATGTATGACATTGTAACAAAAGGATTATTAAATCTTTTTTTCCTGCCGAAAACTGCTCTAGTTGTTGCAAATTATTCTTCAAGGTTCATAATGCATCTTATCTGTAATAATATATAATTTATTGTATTAAGTTCAAGCTCCCCAACTCTAATTCCTGGATCCGGCTTCCGACTTTGACAACGTGGCTTAGGTTTACATATATATGACTTAAGTATATGTTTAACATAAATGAATCAACTACTTACTTTGGCAAGGTACCTAATTCATATAATTCTCATATAGTTCACTTCTTTTCATTTTTTTAGCATGCTCGATTCATGCAATTTGTGTGAGTACTACTAGTGCTGTTTAGCTCAAATCTTGGAAGCTCATAAACAAAAGCACAACAGATGAAAGTCCAAGAGAGCTGCAGTTGGCCCAAGAAAAGCACGATGCGACGAGCCAAAGCCATTATCTAACACTGGAAGATCGTGAAATACAGTCTAAACTAAGCAAGGAAAATAATCAGAAGAGTCATCGACAAATCAACACAACAAGCTATAACAAAACTCTGCAGAATTTTATGCCAATTTTATGTCGTTTATTTCAACTTCTAGTTTTACTAGCAAAGTCTTCTAAATATTCCATATGTTCACCAATCTTCCTTGTAAAAATGTTGATCAAATTCATAACAACATAATTAGATTTCGATGTTGTTAATGGATTCCTCGTGTAATTTCATCATATTCCTCATTTTATGTTTTCATTTTTTTGGAGTCATTTCGAAGAGTTAGAACGTACGACCAAATCGAGGTCCACAATGTTTGATTAAATAAATCAGATTATTTCACAACTTT
This sequence comes from Primulina eburnea, assembly GCF_022965805.1. NCBI lineage: Eukaryota > Viridiplantae > Streptophyta > Magnoliopsida > Lamiales > Gesneriaceae > Primulina > Primulina eburnea. The sequence goes on from NC_133101.1 coordinate 56,264,042, forward strand.
GACACTGATCACGTGTCTGACACGCCCCGTAATTTTCATGATAAACAAATATTTTATGTGAAATTATTGATTATCTAACTGCGAAATTACATTATTTAAGACAACAAATACAAATAAAAAGTGTGCATCAATGGATATATATATATATTAGATATATATATATATATATATATATATATATATATATATATATATATATATATATATATTTCGAAAAATATCCATATTATTTTGTACAAGTTCAAAGGTTTGATAGTGAGTAGAGATGGAACCTAAAAAGACTAGAGGTTGTAGAAGAATGACTGGAATAGTTGCATGTTATGTTCCCACTATAATCTTTTTTCGTGCTCACCACCATATTCATTGTCGTTGATAATATAACATAAAAATACACAAAAATTGAAATTAACATTGTAATTATTTGTATACATCATTTACTAGTTGGATTTAGGTAAAAAATTGTGTGAGACAGTCTCACGAGTTGTATTTTGTGAAGTGAATCTCTTATTTGATCATCCATGAAAAAATATTACTTTTTTACTGCCAAGAGTATTATTTTTTATTGTGAATATCAGTAGGATTGATCTGTATCACAGATAAAGATTCGTGAGATCGTCTCACAAAAAATCTACTCGTGGATTTGTGCAGTGTGGCTTGGCTTTGCGAAATCAATTTTGAGAATGTGGCCTAGTTTTACCGATATATTGCTTTAGTAAAATCATGGACTTTAGATTTTTGAGGCATGAGGCAAGCACACAAAAAATGGCGTCCTTAAAAGCTTCATATTCATATATTTTTTTCATCTATAAAATATGATAGTATAAATAAAATGAATTCTAGAAATAAAAGATAGACAAAATATATCATCCAAAACAATATGTAATAAAAAAAAAATAGTGACAAAGCCAAAACCATCTAAACAAAATATGAAATTCATGTTTCGAACCAGTACATAGTCACTTGAATATTGTTCATCTCTCGATTTTGAAAACAAAAGTATTGATTAAGTTTGCAAAACCAATTTTCTCAACCATTTTCTCATTATCGATAACAAAACCAAGTCATTTAGCATTTCTTGTAACATAGTTGATCGAAAATAAGTTTCAAACAACTTCAACTTGAAAAAACTAATTTCGACAGATGCAGATTTTGATGGAACAAAAATTATGCAGCCAAATGTGGCTTAGGTTTACATATATATGACTTTTGTATATGTTTATTTCTAACTAATTGGATTTGTGTAGCGTGATATGACCTTATGCAAGAAACTACTTTGGCCAGAGATGGTCAAGTATTAGTTTTATGATTTTATGTAAAGAAAAATTGATTATTTATATATTATTTATGTAAGTTGGTTTATATTAGGTATACTATTTACCAAAAAATTAGAGTAAATAAGAAATGTTTACATTTGAAAATGATTTGAAACCTTAATAATAAAAAAATAGTAAGGATAACATCTCCAACTTGTAAAATAAAATGAGGTATGCTTAATCATCACTATTTCTGGAAAATTTTATTTTCTTCCATGCACTATAATTTAAGGTAATATAATATTAATTTATATTTATTTTTTTTATAAAAATAACTTTGAAATTTGAGAGTAATTAAAATCAAATGGAAATTAGTTTTTAATATACTCTATAATTTAATTTCTTTTGAATGAACTTTCACATATTATGGTAATAAATAATATACCTATCATTAGCATTATCATTTTGTAATGATTAGCTGGTTAATAAACGATAAAAAAAATGTCTACTAAATCTTAATGTAAGTAAAATATAATTTTTTATTCTTTAAATTAAACCTTTTGAGTAATATATTTTACTTCAAAATTAAGCAAATATTAATGAATGTGTCCATAAATTTCTTTAAAAAAAATTGTAATTAATTTTCAAAAAAAACATTTGTGACCATGCTTAATTATGATATATTATATTACGGAATTAATTAATCATCATTATTTTATGAATACTACAAAGATAATTCGGCAATGAAATAAATTACTAGAAATGTCAATATAATTTATACAACTAAAAATTTATGTAAAAAATAATTTCAAGAATGTATAAATAAATGTTAGAATTTTAATTATTAATTTTTATGGTAATCGAAGATTTGCATGGTAATTATTTACGCAGGCATGCGTAATCATATTAATGTAATTTATTTAATTTATAATTTTAGAGTAATAATTATGTATTTCCTATGTTATTTTATTTTATTTTAAATTGTTTGTTAATTCGACCGTTGAAACTAAATTATTTATTATTTTCTCTTTTGTTGACTTTGGGTTTGAAAGAAATTTTTTTATATTATGCAAAAGAGTTAAAGGATATTCCCATATAGTGGGGTCCATTGCTTTTCCCAAAACTGGCCGTTTTAGATTTTTAAATCAACGGCCAGATTTCTCCTCATCGACGGACCTCATTACTCGACCGTTATCCAAACCACCGAGCTATTTATTCCTATGAAATGTTTCAAATTTGAAACATCTTCCAGGTTTCTTTCCATTTCGATTTGTTCTTCTGCCTGGGAAATTCGCTGTTTCAGCTTCGATATATAAGATTTTCAGGGTTTTTTTTTGGTTTCGGTTAGAGGAAAAACAAGGGAACAAAATGGTGAAAATGACTCCTAATTCGCCGGATTCATCTCCGGTGACAATCACGGTCACTTCCTCAGGTGGATCTAGAAACTTAGGATTGACGAGCCCGAGGCCACGCCACTCGATTTCTCACAACCCCAATTCTCCGCTCAGCGGTAGCCGCGAAGATCGCAGAGCTTCTTCCAGTGGTGGTGGACGATATCTTTCTTTCTCGAAAGACAGCACCGAAGAATTCGTGGCATACACAGTACACATTCCTCCAACCCCAGATCATCGGGTGTTTTCCAACTCACGAAACAGCCCTGTCCATGACTATAGCAAAAGTAGAGGAAAAAATGGAAAAACCCCTAGTGAGGGGTTCATCAAGGACACAATTTTTACAGGGGGCTTCAAGTCAGAAACGAAAGCTCATGCTAGAAAAAGCTCAGAAGATGAGCCTGCCATTGAGAAATCTAAAATGCTTTGTGGAATGGAAGGCTGCGATGAAAAGGCTGGAGATGGAAAATTCAAGAATTATTGCGAGTGTGGGTTTAGAATTTGCCAGGATTGTTACTCAGATTGTCTGAGAAATGATGGAGGACGTTGCCCGGGATGTAAAGAGACATATAAAGAAGTTAGCGATGGTGAACGTGAGGACGAACAGCAGTCTGAGGAGAAGGATCAGGCAAATCCACTGCCTTCTTGGAGTAATAGAGTTAAGCTGGAGAAGAATTTCTCTTTGGTTCAGTCTTTCAAGAATCCGAACCATGATTTTGATCACTCGAGGTGGCTGTTTGAGACAAAGGGAACTTATGGATATGGGAATGCCTTGTGGCCAAGGGACGGTTACGAGTTTGGAAGAGGGACTGGGTATGAAAACCCCCCAGATTTTAGTGACAGAAGGAACAAGCCATTGACAAGGAAAATTGGGGTTTCTGCAGCAATAATTAGCCCATACAGGTATCGAGGTTTATTGCTTTTTTTATTTATGTTGTTTGACAACCTTTTCTCTCTGCGATTCTTATACATAATGGAATGATGTTATTCATACTTAGTTTATCTCGTCCCTTCCTCACTCTTCCAGTAGCCCAATATCTAAAAGAAAGAGTGCGAGATCTTAATTAGCAGAAATCTGTAATTGGTCCTTTAATTTCATGAAAATTATTTTTCTTTTGACAGGTTTTAAATTATAAATAAATTGATGTACGAGTTGTTATTATGCAGATTACTAGTGATTCTTCGTCTTGGAGCTCTTGCTTGCTTCTTAGCATGGAGGATAATGCATCCTAATCATGAAGCTATTTGGTTGTGGTTAATGTCTGTTATTTGTGAATGTTGGTTTGCATTTTCCTGGCTTCTTGATCAACTTCCGAAGCTTTGCCCAGTGAAAAGAGTGACTGACCTCTCTGTCCTGAAAGAGCGGTTCGAATCCTCAGAACCAAATCTGAGGAACCCCAAAAACTTATCTGATCTGCCGGGAATTGATATCTTCGTTTCTACGGCTGATCCAGATAAAGAGCCACCACTTGTGACTGCAAATACAATTCTATCTATTCTTGCTGTTAATTATCCCGTTGAAAAGGTGGCATGTTACTTGTCAGATGATGGAGGCTCTCTTGTAACATTTGAAGCCCTGGCTGAGGCTGCTAGCTTTGCAAAAATATGGGTTCCTTTCTGTAGAAAACATAAGATAGAACCTAGGAATCCCGAGGCATACTTCAGCCAAAAACGCGACCCACTTAAGAACAAAGTGAGACTGGACTTTGTGAGGGACAGAAGACGGGTTAAGAGAGAATATGATGAATTCAAAGTGAGGATTAATGCCTTGCCTGAATCCATCAGGAGAAGATCAGATGCTTACAATGCTCAAGCAGAGCTACGGGCAAAAAAGAAACAGTTCGAACTTGGGATAAATCCAAGCGAATCTCTTAAGGTATCAAAAGCTACTTGGATGGCCGATGGAAGCCACTGGCATGGAACTTGGTCATCAGCAGAGGAAGGCCACTCAAGAGTCGATCACGAGGGCATCATACAGGTAACAGTTCTCTCTGAAATTATTGCTTTCAAACTTATCTGTTCACACATTATATGGTTTATTATTATTAACTTGAAGAAACTATGCATGGTTAACTTATGTTGTCTTGATTCAAGTTTGAGGTCCTAACATCACTTTTGTAAATGCAGATAATGCTAGTCCCCGCAGGTCCAGAACCACTTTTTGGTAATGAAGCCGATGAGGAAAACTTGATTGACATGACAGATGTGGACATCAGAATGCCGATGCTAGTTTACGTGTCTCGTGAGAAACGACCTGGTTTTGATCACAACAAGAAAGCTGGTGCAATGAATGCTTTAGTCCGGTCAAGTGCAATAATGTCAAATGGTGCATTCATTCTAAATCTTGATTGTGACCACTACATCTACAATTCAATGGCTGTGAGAGAAGGAATGTGCTTTATGCTAGACAGAGGCGGTGACAAAATTTGCTATGTTCAGTTCCCACAGAGGTTTGAAGGCATTGATCCGAATGATCGTTATGCAAACCACAACACAGTGTTCTTTGATGTTAGCATGAGAGCCCTTGATGGATTACAAGGTCCCATGTATGTGGGGACAGGCTGCATTTTCAGGAGAATAGCTCTCTATGGATTTAGTCCCCCAAGAGCCACGGAACATCATGGATGGTTCGGTAGACAAAAGACAAGAAAACTTCTGAGAAAATCCAAGGAGAAAGGGGACCAAATAGATGATGAAATGCTCTTGCCTGTCATCGGAAATCAAAACGATGATGAAGACGATGCTGCCAAAGCCTCACTTGCAAAGCAGTTTGGGAACTCTACTTCTCTTATCGACTCGATTGCTGTAGCTGAATTCGGGGGAAGGCTACTTCATGATCTGAGAGGAAAAGGCTACCTCGGAAGGCCAGCGGGCTCTCTTGCTGTGCAACGTGAACCATTAGATGCTTCAGCTCTCTCTGAAGCAGTGAGCGTTATTACTTGTTTCTATGAGGATAAAACCGAGTGGGGAAACAGGGTAGGATGGATATACGGTTCTGTGACAGAAGATGTTGTTACAGGTTATAGGATGCACAATAGAGGTTGGAGATCGGTGTACTGCATTACTAAGAGAGATGCATTCAGAGGTACAGCTCCCATCAATTTAACCGACAGGCTCAACCAAGTTCTTCGTTGGGCGACTGGTTCAGTTGAGATCTTTTTCTCTCGGAACAATGCCCTGTTAGCGAGCCCAAGAATGAAGTTTCTTCAAAGGGTAGCATATTTCAATGTTGGAATGTACCCATTCACTTCGATTTTCCTACTCGTCTACTGCATTCTTCCAGCACTTTCACTCTTCTCAGGAAAGTTCATCGTCCAGTCCTTGGACATCACATTTCTAGTATTTTTATTGGCCATCACACTCACTCTCTGCATGCTGGCGGTCCTGGAAATCAAATGGTCAGGGATCACTCTAGATGACTGGTGGCGAAACGAGCAGTTCTGGTTGATTGGTGGAACCAGCGCACACCCTGCAGCCGTGGTTCAAGGGTTACTCAAAGTCATAGCAGGCATCGACATCTCATTCACATTGACATCAAAATCTTCAGCACCAGACGATGGGGAAGACGAGTTTGCTGAGCTATACGAGTTCAGGTGGACTACTTTGATGATCCCGCCAATTACAATCATAATGTTTAATATGCTTGCCATCGCAGTAGCCATCTCAAGGACTGTTTATAGTCCTTTCCCGCAATGGAGCAAGCTACTGGGAGGTGTGTTCTTCAGCTTCTGGGTGCTTTCTCATCTATACCCGTTCGCAAAGGGACTGATGGGGAGAAAAGGGAAGATCCCGACAATTGTGTATTTATGGTCAGGACTCATCTGCATCGTCATATCATTGCTAACAGTTTACATATACCCTCCTTTGGGAAGCCAAGCAGGCGACTTTAGATTCGAGATACCATGAAGAAAGAGAGGGGTGGCATCCGCGGATAGTTTCAGTTGGAGTTCTTTTTACGCCTGGTGGTGAAGTTACTCTGCTTCATCACGCTACGCTAAATTATTTCATTTTTTTAAACACCTGCTTGCATTGCTGTGTGATTGAATTATATATTATCTTTAAATTCAGTTGGTGATGTATTTTGTAGCCAAATTACATGCAAATGATATCTTTTAGTTCATGCTTGAAATGGTTAACGTCGGAAGAGTGGAGGGCACTTTGAAACAGACTACACACTATCAGTAACAGGAGCATCTTCTTCTGTTGTCATCGTGCAGGAATCGGTCCCCTCATCTTTGGCAATTGATGTTTTTGTAGCTGTAAAGTATGGGCATTTCGGCCTTTGGGGCTCCGCATTTTTCACCTTTTCCTTTTTTGTCATTATCATTGAGTTTCTTGAGCTTTACTCTAGATTTTTATTTCTTTTTTTAAACCCTTATGTAATTTTTTTGTTCTTTGTTGGAAGCTATTTTTATATTATGGGATCAAAATCAATGGAAATGCATTCCACATGAATGCATCCATATAATATTAGTTATGACAAAAAAAGGAACAACATTAAACTAAACAGAGAAACAAAAGTACTCTGGCTCTCCAAAACGAAATGTGGGCCCAACTCAGAATTATTACAGAAGGAGAGGGAGAGGTCCCCCCCATTTTCGAAGTATGAACATTTTTGTAAGCTAAAAATGGACCCCTCGCTTAATTAATGCCACTCCACGTTAATCAATGAAAAACATCGCAATCCACTTATTATTTGTTTCAATCAAAGTAAACCACGTATCATCCTATTCGATCATCAAATATAAAACGGATAATTTATGGTAAAATGTTTCGAATAAGAAATAAGTCGAAAGAACAATAATTAAGGAATTGTTAAAAACATAGATACGCACATACACGTACCAAGAACTGATAGGACCGACAACATCCAAACTTGTCCTTATTTCTTTTGTGCTTTGCTAATGGGATTGGTCCCCTCGCCAGTTTTACGTTTCATTTTAGTAATTATGGATGTTAATTTAATTTATATTCAAAAATGCTGTAATATACATACATGTTTGACTTTGACCCAACGAAATGTTTGTTTTATTTCAATAGAAGAGAATAAAGAAAATAGAATACAAATTTCACACCCAGTCTGTGAGTAACTCATCAATCAATCAAAATAAACATAGATTTTACAAGAGGGAATTAATTGGTAATAAAATAATTATCGACAAAATTTTAAAAAAAATTGGAAAAAAATTTGAAAGAAATATGGAGAGAAAATAGATAAAAGTAACTTTGAGGAATTTACCGATGGAGGAGGGAGGTGTAGCAGAGCAGAGGAAGAGCAAAAGTTCTCACGTCGAGTGTTCGTACAAATCGAATGCGGCCCACAATGAATCTAATGGACAAGGCCGTCTGGAGTCGAGCCGCTGCCATGGTTTCCCGCTGCCGCTCCAGTGGAGCAGGCTCACCGGTCCGGGGTGGAGGTCGCGGCAGCTCCCCCTCACGTTATCACCTCCTAATCCATGTTGGTTCCACCTGTGCTCGATCGGAGCCACGTCGCCGGCGAACACCAGTAAAAATGGTGGCAGCGAGCCCAGGTCGTAGATCCTATTGGTGCTTGTTTTCTGAATCTCCATCCATTTCTCGATCCGGCGGGTGTACCCGAACTGCCTCCATTTTCCCAGATCCATTACCATCACTCCCGTATTGAAATAACAAGGGTTCCGCCCGGAGAACACGCCGGAGAATGAAGGGTCGGACCAGAAATGGTCGGTGAAGTATTTGGTGAAATTGGCGTGGCAGTATTCCGGTGCGCCGATTGTTTTTCTACCTAAGCTAGTTCTCCAGAGTTTTGCTATATCATCAACGACTACGAGATCTGAATCCAAGTATATCACTCTCGTCACACAACTCTCCAGAATATCGGCCAAATAATTTCGAGCATAATTCAATGGCTGCTCGAGCGCTTGCCTAACGGAGCTCGATATCAGGCTCCGTGCTCTCTCAGGGTCAAAATAATACACTTTAAACTTCAATTCAGGGAAAGTTGAACGAACCAGAGTCTCGAGGCCGGTCTCCGTGACCAGGAAATGGAAGAACACGCTTTCAGGACACTTGGAATGCTGGAGAACTGAATGCACAGCCGCAACTGATCCACGTAAATACTCTACATCGAGCGTAATCGCCACATGAACGAGAGACGGGTCGCAGACGCTGGGTTTCTCCAACTTCGACAAGCGGCAGTCGTCGGCATTGCGGAATACCGGGGCTTTTCTGAAGGATGATTTATCCAACGAATGCGTATCGGTGGGTAATCTGAGATATCGGGAATATTCCACGTGAGAGGATCTTATAGCTTCCGCAGGAGGAAATGATTGTAGGGAAGGGGATAACACAATCATCACCATCGCCGCAGAGAAAAACCCAGAGAACTTCATTATCCACAGCATTTTTCTTCCCGGGCAGAAAAATCTATCCCTTCTTTTCCTCGTTCTGATGGCGAATGGCTCGGAACAAATGGAGGAGATGAGGAACGCTAAGGTTCCTCTGAGTTCCGCCAGAATGAGTGGCGAACCACAATTTTTTCTTCCCGAAATCCAATGGCAGATCGACTCTCTAATGGTATACCCTGCCCATGGAAGATCAATGGAAGAAGAATAAAAGAACGGATCTCGGCGCTAATATACGCCGACGTGCGTTGCAGTCAGACATTCACCCCTCTCTCCCTCTCTCTTTCGTTTGGAGAAAGGCGAAGAAACAGCAGCTTCTGGATAACAAATATTACAGATTTTTTCTTTTTCTTTTATTCCTTTTCCAACCTGAAAATTGAAATTCTAAGTATTTATTGATATTTATTATGGTCCAATTCAATATCACTATGATATTATACATTAATCATTTTATTCATTCCCCGAAATAAAATTATACGAATACTATAAATTATTCATTCCTATTTTATTTTAGATTTCAAAAGTGAAGAATATCTCCGAATTGATAAAAATTTGTGTGAGACGGTCTGACAGATCATATTTTGTGAGACGGATCTCTTATTTAGGTCATCTAAAAAAAATATTATTTTTTATGCCAATAGTATTACTTTTTATAATGAATATCGGTAGGGTTGACTCGTCTCACAGATAAAGATCCGTGAGACCGTCTCACAAAAGACCTACCACTCCAAATTAAATTTTTGTCATATTTGCGTCTCAAAATATATAATTCATATTTTTTATTTATTAGTATTTACAAATATTTGATTAAATTTTGTAAAGAATATTTATAATCGTTTTTAGAAAAATAATATTAAAGATACTCTTTTTAAATTCAGAAGATTAATATATTTTTTTAATTTAATTAATTAAATTTTACAGGCCAGCTGCCGTTGTCTGGTGTCGCCATTACAATTTACTTCCCAACACGTCCAAATGTCTGAAAACTCCCAGAAAGAACCTCCCTGTACACATGGTCCCTTTTTGTACATTTCACGTACTCTCCTTCGTTTTATAGTTTATTTTTTTTTATTTTTTGACAAAAATTCATGTGAGACAGTTTCACAGATCGTATTTTATGAGATAGATATCTTATTTAGGTAATCACTGAAAAAATCATTATTCACAGATAAAGACCCGTCTCACAGATAAAGATTCGTGAGATCGTCTCACAAGAAACCTACTATTTATTTTTTTGACAAGTTTGAATTATATAAACTGGAGTACAAATAATTTTGATTGTTTTTAAATTATCTTTTGGTTTCTTTCCTTTTAAAAGTATATAAAAATAAGATCGAAGTTAACGACGTCACATCAGAAAAAAGATGCAAAAACAATTTGACACAACCACGATTGAAATTTGTTAACATAGATATTTTCTTCACGAAAAACAAATATGCAAAGAAAATTGAGTGTGTTGGGAGGCTAGCATCATGTAACTTCTGACTTTCTTATTCATTTAATAATTGAATACCAAATAATATGCAATCATTGTAAGAAAGGCCAAATATCCAAGATTCGTTTGAATTATAAGATTATTTTGTTTTGGGGAAAACAACTACTCCAAATAATTTTAAATAAAGTAAGTTTTGTGTGAAACGATCTTACGAATCTTTATCTGTGTGACAGATTGATCTTACCGATATTCACAATAAAAAATAATACCATTAGCATAAAAGTAATAGTTTTTCATAAATGACTCAAATAAGAGATCTATCTTATAAAATATGACATGTGAGACTGTCTCCATAAATTTTTGTCTTTTAAATATTATATGTTTTGTATTACAATAATATAATATGGTAAAAAAACAAGGGCAAACATGTTAATTTTTTTAAAAAAATGGTGGAATGAATGACTGGTGTCTGGTTTTTTATTTAAATTTTTTTGAAAAACGACAAAAAAAAAAAAAAAATAAGGCTTCTTCCTTAGTTCCTTATGGGCTTGTTTGGTAGGGTCCAAGTAACATGAAAATTTAATATATATATTTTTTGCTATAATATTTTAAAAAGAAATTTTAAACGATTTTTGCGTGTAACAAAGTTGAAACATCAATGGGATTTGGGAATTAGTTGCACAAGATTCGAATCGGTTCCACCATAGTTGTCTTAATTGTTTTAAATTATTTATTCGATTTTTTAATACTCAATTTAAAAATTCTTCAAAAAAAAAGTATCATACATTTTACTCAAAACTTCTAGTTTGTCGATGATTCTAAATGTATAATCGAACGCTTGTCTGTGCTGAAACTAGAGCGTCCTATTTCGGGTCAATTGTAATTCTTCGTATTAAAAATTTAAAATTATAATTGATTATAAAATTAAATTAAATCGTAATAACATTATATTTTTTTGTCGGTAATAAAAAGAGAAAATAATGTGATTATGTTTTATGAAGAAAAGGAAAAAATAATAATTGAGGGTAGATAGGAAGTCAGGAGAGTGAAATGAGAAATCTTCTTTTGGAGAAGGAGATGGGGAAGATTTGAAAGCCTCATTAAATTTAGGTAAAAACTTGTGTGAGACGGTCTTACGGGTCAAATTTTGTGAGACGGATCTTTATTTGGGTAATCCATGAAATAATATTGTTTTTTATGCTAAGAGTACTACTTTTTATTGTGAATATGGGTAGGGTTGACCCGTCTCACAGATTGAGATCCGTGAGACGGTCTCACATGAGACCTACTCTTAAATTTAATGGTCTGGCCCACTCAATTTCTATTAATTTATTTGAAACAAAAAGTATACATTAGAAATCATAAAATGCTTTGAAATGTGTACCTGGTACGTCGTATCAATTTGAAGTTGGGTAGGGGGAAATAGGCACATGCATTATGCAACGAAAGGTCTACCGGAAAATGCTATACTACTCTGAGATAATTATCACCCTGTTCCATGTCGGCAAAAACTTATGCGAGATGATCTCACAAGTCGTATTTGTGAGACGGATCTATTATTTGGATCATCCTTGAAAAAGTATTACTTTTTATACTAAGGGTCCGTTTGGTTTGAATGATAAAGTGGGATAGATTATTTTATCCCACTTTATCCGGCGTTTGGTACGAATGATTATTTAACCAAGTCAATCCCTCCTATAAATGATTAGGTTATATTAGGTAGGTTAAAATAATACCTCCTCACCCCTAGGATTATTTATCCTACTCTTAATCCATCATATTTTTCCAATTTTACCCTTCTCCTAAATTCAAACTCACCACCACTTCCCGCCACCAACCGCCGCCGCCGCCCGACCGCCGCCCGACCACCGCGCCGGCCGACCGCCGGCAGAAATTCCGGCCGCCGTCCCTTTCCGGCCGGCGCCGGCCGACCGCCGGCAGAAATTTCCGTCCGCCCCCCGCCCCCCCGCTGGCCGTTTCCGGCCGACCATTTTCGGCCGGCCGGCCGCCGCCGCTGCCAAGAAGGGGAAGGGCAATTTTGTCTTTTCATCAAAAAATTCAAAATTATCCTACACTTAAAAATCTTACCAAACACAATATTATTTTACACAATATATTACAATCAAACCACATCATTTTCTTTATCATTTACATACTAATCATTAGTTTATCCTATCCTTCAAACCAAACGCAGCCTAAGAGTATTACTTTCTATTGTGAATATGGGTAGGGTTGACCCGTCTCACAGATTAATATTTGTGAGACGGATCTCACATGAGACTTACTCTTCCAGGTCGGGTGTGATTTTTGGCTTCACTTAAGCAAATCATTGGAATCTTAGGCGTAATGAATTGAAATTAAGCAACGAAGACTTGGAAGACTAGCAAGTAACCATATATACACTTGCGTTTGCTCTTCTTCCTTCGAAACCAAAGAGACTTTACATTATTTTCCAATTAATGAAATTGTGATTTATTGTGTTGTAATCACAAGTTGGGGTTGTTATATTTTGAGAGAAGATTGTCGATTTCCAAAATTACCAGGAGCTCGGCTAAAGTTTCTTAAGAAAACAATGTTCAACACTAGTCTCAACTTATTTCGATCTTTGTCATTTTCGAATTCTCACCAACAAGCTTAAGAATATGTCTTTTTCTGAAGAATTTGAAGATGGCTTTGTTTATCAACAACAATAATTAACGTTCCAATGGCACAAGGAGAGAGGCAAGAAATTTTCAACGGTATAGACTTCAAAAGATTGACTACAAAAATTGTTGTTCTACTGCATAACTTTGAGTTTGGCAAAGTTTCTGAAAAAAAATCCTCCCACCGTACTTGAAAATGAAGTCGATTCTCATAGGAGGACTGTAGTAGATGCATGGAATCAAAGTGATTTCTTATCCGAAAACTACATTCTAAATAGACTTGACCATGCATGTTGTCGAGTGAAAACCGCAAAAGAGAAGTGAGAAATGTTGGAAAAGAAGTATAATGCGGAAGATGTTGGCTTTAGAAATTTCATCGTGCGACGCTTCGTGGATTTCAAGATAGTAGACTTCAAATATGTGGTTAGTCAAATGCAAAAAATACAAGTACTGTTGAATGAGATTCATACAAAATGGATAAGTCTAAGCGAGTCGTTTCAAGTTGATGTATTGATAGATAAAAACTCCCTCATTTGTGGACGGATTTAAAAACCACTAGAAACACAAGATAAAAGAAATAGGACTCGAGGATTTGATTGTGAGGTTGAGGATTGTAGAGGACACCTGTGATACGAAAAAAAAAGCCAGTAAGTTTGTTGCGAAAGTAAACATGGTGGAGTCCAACAACACATGCAATTAGAGGAAATTTATAGCTGAACCACAACAACAAAGGAATTTGAAGAAGTTGAAGGGAAATTGTTACAACTGCAAGAAACCGAACCACATGGCAAAAGTCTTTGGGTGCCCAAGCAAAGGGAATGAACAAGTGAACATGCTTCAAGAAAGGTCGGTATCTTTTGATTTTTCTGAACTTCATTTAACTGCAGTGGCCTTTGAGACAAACCTGGTAAACAACCCAAATGAATGGTGGATTCATAAGGGTGCTACCAGCTACATATGCTCAGATAAAGAGATATTGTCCACATGCACTCCAATTTTTGAGAGAAATTTATTCATGGAAAATTATGTTACATCAGACATAGTCAGGCTTGGAAATATAATGTTGAAGATGACATCAGACTTGGAAGTGAGCCTCGTTGATGTGATTCATGTTTCTGAAATAAGGAAAAACCTAGTATCAGCTTCGTCGTTGGTCAAATATGAGTTTAGTCTTGTATTTGAGTCTAACAAATTTGTAATGGCCCATAATGATAATTTTGTCAAGAAATAGTATATCGAGAAGTGTCTTTTCAAGTTGAATGCAACAGTGGTTAACTGTAGCCTTGATGACAATAAAATTAAAAGTTTTATTTACTTGCTTCAGTATTTTGATTTATGATATTTCGTTTAGAACATGTAAATTTTAATACTCCGCGACGTTTATTGAATTTAAACTTATTGCCTAAGTTTAGCTTTGATCTAACACATAAATGCGAAATATGTGTTAAAGCAAAAAATGAACAAAATGTCTTTCCATTATATTGAAATATGAACAAGTCCTCTAGAACTGAGTAACACCGATATTGGTTATTTAAATTTATACAAACTAGATGAGAAAAGAAGTACTATATCGTTTGTTGACGATGGTACAAGGTGTTGTCACGTATATATTTTTAGGAGTAACGATGAAGCACTTGAGGAGTTCAAAAGTTATAAATCCGAAGTTGAAAATCAACTTGGTAAGTGAATTAAAAATATTCATAGCAACAAAAGAGTAGAATATAGAGCTCCATTTGATGAGTTTTTTTCTCCTTGATCATCATACATCAAACTACTGCTCCATACACGTCTCAATGAAATGGGGTTGTCGAAAAGAAAAACAGATCTTTGAAGGAAATGGTGAAACCCTTACCGATAAGTTCGGGTTTACCTCGGAACTTGGGAGGAGAAGCAATATTATTGGCGAACTACATCTTAAACAAGATTCCTCATAATAAAAATGATAAAATATCATATGAATTGTGAAAATATCATAAACTTTCTTAAAAGCACCTGAAAGTGTGGGTACTTGGCCAAAGTTGATACATCAAAGCAAAAACAAGTGAAAATTAGAGCAAAGGCGGACGATTGTATACTCATAGGATATGCACATAAAATTATCGTATATAGATTTATAGTGCACAAATCTAAAATTTTAGATTTTGATTTAAGGGTACCCTATATAAATCCCATTGAGCCTACGGACTCGGTCCGTTATTATTGAAGATGGGCCTATAAAGGCCCAATCACACTATTGGGCTCGCTTATAATTAAAATATGTTGGATCTATAAATACTGGTCGTTATTCATTGCCATAAAAGAGTGGAGAAATCTAGAAATTATAGTTGCTTTAAAGCAAATTTTGATCATGATCTCATCTTCAATGTTATTCTACGTACACGTTTCGCTGAATGATAAACATATTTGATTAAATCGTTTCGCATTACTCAAGTTGACAAAGATTACACACCTATCCATAGGACCATCTTTTTTTATATAAATATATATATATATATATATATATATATATATATATATATATACTATTATATTAAGAATGAGCACATGATAGTAACTACCTAGGAGGACACCAAGTTTTTTTTTCCAATTTATATATATATATATATATATATATATATATATATATATATATATATATTCTATTATATTATATTATATATATACTATTATATTAAGGATGAGCACATGATAGTAACTACCTAGGAGGACACCAAGTTTTTTTTTCCAATTTTACTCTTACATGATATTAATATTACACTTTTGTTTTTTGTTATTTTTTTTTTCAAATTTCAACACACGGTTTTATTTATTTTTTTTATTTCAACAATTTAAATATCAATTTAGTCACCCCATAAATTATCAAATTACACTTTAGTCCATTGATAATGATAAAAAAAATTATACACACGCATCGCGTGTGCATAGTCACTAGTATTATATTAAGATTGAGCACATGATAGTAACTACTTAAGAGGACACCAAGTTTTTCTTCCAGTTTTACCCTTATATAATACTAACATTACATTTTTGTTTTTTTTTTAAAAAAATTTCAACATACTTTTATTTTTATTTTTTTATTTCAACAATTAAAATATCAATTTAGTCACTCCATAAATTGTTAAATTACACTTTAGTCAATCGATAATGATAAAAAAAAATTTGTACACACGCATCGTGTGTGCATAGTATACTAATATATATTAAAATTGAGGAAATGATAATAACCACCTAGAAAAGACATCAAATTTTTCTTTCAACTTTACCCTTATATGATACTAATATTACATTTTTGTTTTCCAAAAAAAAAATTTCAACACATAATTTATTTTAATTTTTTTTATTTCAACAATTAAAATATCAATTTAGTTCCTCCATAATTTATCAAATTTCACTTTAGTCCCTCGATAATGAAAAAAAAAATTGTACACACACGCATCGCGTGTGCAAAGTAACTAGTATCTTATTGTTTGTCACGAAAATTTGCGGGCGTGCCAGGCACGTGTTCGTGCCAAATTTGTGAAATAATCTGACTTCTAATCAAACGTTGCGAATCTCGATTCGATCGTTCGTTATAATTCCCTCGAAATGACTCCAAAAATATGAACACGGAATGAGGAATATAATGAAACTAAAGGGAAAATTCATAAACAACATCAACATTCATTATGTTGTTATAAATTCGAACAAAGTTTTTTTACATGAGACTTGGATGGACATTGCTAAAATCTATAGAAACGCTTGCTGGAAATGGCAATAAACAACAGAGCAAATAAGAGAAATTTTGCATAAAATTGATAAGAAATTCTGCAGAGTTTTTGCTGTAGATTTGTTTTTGTGTTGATTTGTCGGTCGTTTTTCTGATTATTCTTTTTGCTTTTGTTACATTCCGCACAGCAGTTTTCCCTTCCCCTATCACTCCACGTTCTTCCACGTCCGGGCACTAGCAGCAACTGATACCACGTTTCTTCATTGGGCCAACTGCAATCTCACTTGGGCCGAATTTTGGGCTTCTTTGATTTTTGAACATAACAATTGGCTTTCATCTGTTGGATTTGTTTTTGAGCTTCTGAAATATTAGGCACAATAATTGCCCCCCGTAGCCAATTTGGCCCATGGGCCAATTTGGCTATGTGTGTAATAATTCCAATGTATTAGCTCATTTATAAGTTGGGCCCAAGTGCTAATACGATATATAGGATGAGGAGGCAGATGAGGAGAAAAAGAAAGATAGCAGTGTGGTTTACAACACCATTTCTCCTAGACTTCTTCCTTGCCTTCTTCCCCCAAAATCATCCAATTCTTCATTGCTTCTCACAACCGATCCACTT
The DNA here is from genome assembly GCF_022965805.1 of Primulina eburnea. Classification (NCBI taxonomy): domain Eukaryota; kingdom Viridiplantae; phylum Streptophyta; class Magnoliopsida; order Lamiales; family Gesneriaceae; genus Primulina; species Primulina eburnea. The sequence goes on from NC_133101.1 coordinate 56,281,474, forward strand.
TCACTTTGAGAAAACTAATCAACCCCTCACAGAGATTCCATATCCCATATCAACCAAGTTTCTGAAAATTGCCATCATCAACACCATTCCCATCAAGCCATACTATCTCAAGGTAAGTATATTTCACCATTTTTCTCAATCCTCCATCATAAAAATATTGTAGAATATGTCACATTTCATATTGCACTCAAGGTGTTTGTGCATATGTCTGAGTGAGATTTTTATGAGAAATACCTTGCAACACCACTGCATGATATCTTAGATAATATGCCTTCAATGTTTTCAGCTTTTCAGGATTCAAGCCTCACTTTTTCGAGACATTGATTCAGGTGCAGAATTTCAGGGAACAAAAAGAGAAGTTGGATGGCATGCTCGCTGACCGCCATGTCCACTTTACATCAGAAAAATGCTGAGTTCGATGTGAAGGAAGGACTGGTGAAAAAATTAGAGATGGAACTCGCTCAACACAAAGTCGACATGGTAGCCCTTCTACACGTAAGTGAGGGTCTAAAAGCTTCCTCTGATAGACTCAAGACCGACATCCAATGCTTGGGCGATGATTTGATAAATCAGAAGCAGGCCTATCAACAATGGGAAGATACCTTGAAGGCTGCTGAGCAGACCCGAACCGAGTGCTTGTCCAAATGGGAAGAGCTACGTCAACTTGATTTCTCTTGAAGACACCGTTTCATCTTTATGGCAATCTTGGTTTATGTTTTGGTATTTTGTGGAATTTCTGGAACACTAATGTAGTGTTTTCTTGACATGTTACACTTGTTCAGAGACGGATCTACGCTAGGGCTATACTGGGCTGTAGCCCAGCCCATTTTTTTTTATTTAGCGACGGTTTTAGCGACGGTTTTTGATAACCGTCGCTACTTTTGCGACGGTTTTAGTAAACCTGTCGCCGATGTGGATCGGCGACAGTTTTATCAAAAACCGTCGCAATTATTAGCGACGGTTATTGCTAAAACCGTCGCTACATTATTAAAAAATAAAAAAAGGTGGATCGGCGGTTTTAATTAGCGATGGTTTATTCAATAGAACATCATTACCACTTTGATGTTTATAATGCAGCAATAGATTTCATTTTGATGGAGTTAAATACTCGGTTCAATGAGTCTTCGGTGAAACTTCTTTCTCTTAGTATAGCTTTAGATCCTAAAAATTCATTTGACTCATTTAACAGTGATGATATTTGCAAGCTTGCGAAGAAGTTTTATCCTGGAGATTTCACAGATCAAGAAATTGTTGTTTTGAAGTATGAATTGATACATTTATAAACTCGATGTGATGCAGAATTTAAAGGTTTCTACACTTGTTGAGTTGTGTCAGCAATTGACCGAGAGTGGACGGTCAAGTGTTTATGTTATGTTGACTAGATTGATTCATCTTGTTTTGACATTATCTGTGTCTACTGCCACTATTGAACGGGCTTTTTCAGCAATGAAGCATGTGAAGACGGCACTTCGCAATAAAATGGAGGATGACTTTCTTGCCGATTGTTTGACACTCTATATTGAACGAGATTTAGCTAAACATATTGATGTAAATTCTATTATTGATGAATTTTATGTTTTAAAATCCCGTAAGGCACAACTTCGTTGAACGATATAATGTACTTTTTTTTTTAATAATATATAACTTATCATATTGAGTTCAAGCCCACCCCAACTCTTATTCCTGGATCCGTCCCTACACTTGTTTGCCATGATTTGGCTTGTTCTTTTTGCTTCGTGAATGTTGATGAATGACTAGAAATTCGACTTTGCTGTTGGAATATAATGTTGTTTGGATATCCATTGCTTGGGGTTTGTTTGCAGGTATTCACACTTTTGGCAAACTACATTTACAAGGGAAACTCTGCCAAATTTTTCTAAAAAGTGAACATCTCATAGCGACGCAAACCAACACAAATAAACACATATTCTCAATGAACGGCCAAACCACATTTTTCCAAATAAAGCTCAATGAAGTTTCAAGATCTGCACTAAATGAACTTCGCTTTGTCACCAATTTGGCCAACTAACATAACAAACATTCCTCTCCAAATACATCAACTACAGTGAATTCCATGATCAATCATTTTATTTATTCACAATGCTCCATCATTATTTACAAACAACTTCAGCAAGGAATGGCTTAAAAGTCTATTCCTCACATATTTACAGAAACTTCTTAAGAGTCAATATGACGAAGCTAACCAAAGTGGCCATCTAGCCTACTTTGTACAATACTTTTCATCTATTCCATCTTTATGAACCATCTCCGGCTGTTGATCTTCCATCCAAGCCAGAGCTAACATTAAATCATCCATTTGTAACTCTTCTTCCTCGCTACCTCCACATTCCTCCTCAAATACTACTTCAGCTCCATTGATATCCCACAACTCCTGAGACTGGATTTCAGTCACCAGCTGCTGCAATGTGGCTTTCCACTCGGAAGTTACATCCACTTCCATTTCTTCTTTAGTGAACTTAATCATCGACCACCTCGATAATAGGTCGAACCATGGGTCTAGGAGAGACCACGGCAGTGGGTTTGAGAATTTTTTCAACTGCTTCCCTTACTTTCTTGGTATCCATGTAGACTGCTCCTTGCTGCCCATTCACCTTGTAATCACGAATTCTGATGGGTCCGAAGGCTCCATCATAGTATCTAGCTTCTACTGCGTTAGAGTTTGACTGGCACGGCTGTGAATCAGCCTGTACCACTTCCACCTCATCTCCTTTCTACATCAACAGCAACTGGTGCATGGATGATGGCACACAATGATTGGTGTGAATCCAATCCCTTCCTAGCAAAGCGTGGAAACTTGCACTGGAATTTACCACGAAAAAGGCTGACAACGAAGATCGGGACCCTACAGTGATATTTGCTGGCAATACTCCCAAAGTTTTTGTAGACTCCCCAGTAAAATCCGCCACGGAAACTTCGGTGGGAATCAAATCCTCCACCTCTTTCCCCAATTTCTGAAGAATTCTGTACGGCAAAATATTCACAGCAGACCCATTATCTATTAACACTCTAGACAACGGCTTTCCATTCATATGCGCTACAATATAGAAGTGGTTTAATATGCTGAGTCATTTCATTTGTGGGTCGCTTCATCAATACTCTTTTCTCTTCATCGACAAAAACACCGACGCTTTCATTCAAAATATCAGTCTGAACAGGTTGTGTACCATTTTGATTTCCAGCGAACACTTCGGACTCACACATCCTTTTGCGTTTGAATTCCTCTGGCAACATTAACGAGCCAGTGGCACATTCAAATGAAATCAAAATCTGCCCCACTTTGACAGTAGCCCTCTTGACTGGTTCACTGTCTTCCTCCGATAATAGATCATCATCTTCCTCCTCATTATCTTCAGTAGCCTTCCTCCCAAATTTTTTTCTTCTCTTTAAATGACTCCTCTACCCCAGACCTACGTTCAGCAGCTTTTTCTCTCAAAAAACGTCGTTTTTGGGTTCTAGAAAGAGGCTTTGGGAATTTTGGATGTTCTACTCGCCTCCATACACCATCAGGGATTGCTCTGGGAGGCACAACAAAGCGGGAATTCCTCTCATATTTTTTATCGATGTTCATAAGAGATGGCCTCTGTATTATCTTATGAGATGACTGCTGGCCACTTCTTCTCTCGTTATTCATCGACCAAGAATATGAGCTCCTTTTGAGGTACTGGTTCACCGGCATTCTGGCCATGGATTCCCTGTCATACCTCATATTCCTTCCAGTATAATGCAGATCTTCCTCACTGTAATAGCGGTCTTTTCCATTAAAAGTTTCTGTTTTCTTCTCTTTAACCTCAAACATCATTTTCCGAGGCACCCAACACTTCTTTACAGTAATTCTTGGCCTAATGGACATGTCCCTGTTTCCACTCATCCTCCTCTCATTGATCAAGAAGCGCAAGTCAGTACTGCTCATGTTCACATTGGCTATCGGAGGAAAAGGATCTTCATCCACGATCATTGCTTCCTTTTTCTCGGGGAATTTCAGGATCCCCTTGTTGATTCTTTCCTGCAAGACATTCTTGAAAGCCCAACAAGCATTAGTATTATGATTGAAGGAATTGTGGTACTTACAGTAATCTCTTCCTTTCAATTCCTCCCTAGTGGGCAGCTTATGGTCTGAGGGGAATGTTATAAACTTCTCCTTCACCAAGTGATCGAAAATTTCCTCCGTCCTTGATGCATCAAAAGTATAGGGAGTTTGCACTGGAGTCATGTTTTTCTTGGAAAGTTCTTCACTCTTGCGCTTCAACAAAGGGACAGTGCGTGAGCCGGAATTTGCTACTTCTGCCAACGCAATTTCCTCCACGTCTTGGAAATAAGAGCCCACTGTAGACTTTCTTTTATGACTCTCCTCTCGTAACAACTCCTCATACTCTGACACTTTGGCAGCAAGTTCATAAAAATCACGGAATTCCATCCCTTGGAACTTCTTTCTAAGTTCAAAATCAAGCCCTCGCTGTGCCATCTTCACGTATTCTGATTCAGGGAGGAAAACTCGGCATCTGCTTCTCACCTTCTTGTATTCGCAAATAAAATCATTAGCAGATTCCCCGGGTTTTTGGACCACCCTTGACAATTCTGCTATAATAATCTCAGGTACCGTTCTGAAGAATTGTGTATGGAATTGACGTTCCATATCATGCCAAGTCATAATAGAGTTCCGAGGCAGCGTTGCATACCATGTGAAAGCAGTATTGGTCAGGGAATTTGGGAACAAACGTAACTTGTAATTAGAAAAATTCTCCAAATTCGCCAATTCCCCACACTGAATTGTAAACCTGGCTACATGTTCCACGCTGGATTGACCGTCTTCCCCGGAATATAACGTGAAGTCTGGAATGCGGTATCCTTTTGGATAAGGGTTGTCACGATCCACAACATCAGGATATGGTTTGTGGAATTCTGGCCAGGTTGATTGGCCTCACTCCTGGGCCATACAACTCTTGAATCACATCACGTACCATCTCAAAATCCAATGTTGGAGTTTGTCTCAACTGGTGAGGAGGATAGATTGCCCCCCGAGTGTTATTCCCCAAACCTGGCGCTGAATATCCACGCATTCCCCCATCAAAATACATCCCTGGATGCAAGTTAAGAGACGTCACAGAAAACACGTTACCAGCCATTTGTTTACTGTTGTTGCAATTTTGGAATTTCAGCCCCAACTCCTCATCTCTTTTGTGCAGAGGAGTATATCTTCCTTCCTTGGCAGATTCAGGAATCAGTGTTTCAATCAAGCGGCGATTTTCACCTGCTTGAGAAACCCCGGATCCTTGGCCTTGATCTTTCGGCAATTTAACGTCAGTTTCTTGGAGTTTAACACTTTTTGGTGTAACAGCCTCTCCTTTTGCAGGCTTCCTCCATTCCTTCATTTCTGTCACAAATTCCATCATAACAGTAGAGAAAGTTTGGGTCATTTCCTTGAGATCACTGCGGATGTTTTTCTCCATGGCTAACATAAAGTTCAATGAAGGTCCATTACCACCAGAAACAGCGATTCCTTCCTTCATAGTCTCTTCCTCGAACTGTTGTACTAGCCTTTCCACCGTTCTTCCATCAACATCAGTCTCTTCCTCCTGTGAACAATGATTTTTTCCATGTGATGGAGGAATTCCTTCATTCTTCTCAATACGCTTTGGAGGCATTTGGTCCCACTGGGCGTGCCAACTTGTTTGTCACGAAAATTTGCGGGCGTGCCAGGCACGTGTTCGTGCCAAATTTGTGAAATAATCTGACTTCTAATCAAACGTTGCGAATCTCGATTCGATCGTTCGTTATAATTCCCTCGAAATGACTCCAAAAATATGAACACGGAATGAGGAATATAATGAAACTAAAGGGAAAATTCATAAACAACATCAACATTCATTATGTTGTTATAAATTCGAACAAAGTTTTTTTACGTGAGACTTGGATGGACATTGCTAAAATCTATAGAAACGCTTGCTGGAAATGACAATAAACAACAGAGCAAATAAGAGAAATTTTGCATAAAATTGATAAGAAATTCTGCAGAGTTTTTGCTGTAGATTTGTTTTTGTGTTGATTTGTCGGTCGTTTTTCTGATTATTCTTTTTGCTTTTGTTACATTCCGCACAGCAGTTTTCCCTTCCCCCATCACTCCACGTTCTTCCACGTCGGGCACTAGCAGCAACTGATACCACGTTTCTTCATTGGGCCAACTGCAATCTCACTTGGGCCGAATTTTGGGCTTCTTTGATTTTTGAACATAACAATTGGCTTTCATCTGTGAATATTTTTTTGAAAAAAATCACATGAAGATCGATCATTCATTTAGGTCATATAATTTGAATGATTACCAATAAGACAAAGAGTAGGTTTCATGTGAGACCGTCTCACGAATCTCAATCTGTGAGACGGGTCAACCCTGTCCATATGCACAATAAAAAGTAATACTCTTTGCATAAAAAATAATATTTTTTCATGGATTATCCAAGTAAAGATCTGTCTCACAAAATACGACCCGTGAGACGGATCTCTAATTTGGATCATCCATGAAAAAATATTATTTTTTGACAAAAACTTGTGTGAGACGGTCTCACGGGTCGTATTTGTGAGACGATATCTTATTTGGGTCATTCATGAAAAAGTATTACTTTTTTATGCTAGGAGTATTACTTTATATTGTGAATATGGATAGGATTGACCCGTCTCATATATTAAGATCCGTGAGACGGTCTCACATGAGACCTATTCTTATTTTTTATGCTAAAAAAATTACTTTTTATTGTGAATATTGGTATAGTGACCCGTCTCACAGATAAATATTCGTGAGACCGTCTCACAAGAGACCTACTCTACCAATAATTTCATCTATTTTGATAACATCTACTATACTGATAATATAGTGTAGCATTTTAATCCCCCCAAAAAAAATGGTGAAAATTTTAAACCTAGGTTGGAAATATTTGAAAACTTGTTCGAATTATTTTAATTTGGTTAATTTGGATTGAGTATTTGAAATCAATGATTTAGATTTTATTTTAATTTTATATAACTTAAACATAAAAAACTTGTGTGAGGCGGTCTCACGGGTCGTATTTTGTGAAACATATATATTATTTGGGTCATTAATGAAAAAATACTACTTTTTATGCTAAGAGTATTTCTTTTTTATTGTGAATATCGGTAGGATTGACTCGTCTCACAAATAAAAATTCGTGAGACCGTCTCACAAGAGACATACTCTACTTAAACATAGGAGAATGTCAAATTTTTAGAATATTGGAGCCATTTGAAATCCGTTGTGATTATAAGTATAATTATAATGTAAATAAGTATGACACGTAGTTGATTTTTTTAAATAATTATTTGAATAATAAAAATACATTTAAAACTCATGAATTTCAAATAACTCAGTACAAATACGTTCAGATTTTATCGCTATGTTGGTCTTTAGGCTTATCATTTTTAATTAAAATCAAGATTCCCTTCATCTTTTTTGGAATGACGTCTCTATTGAAACAGAAAATCATTCTATACAGAGAATGGAAATTTTATTTTTAAAAATTTCATTGTTTTACTAAATATGTTCTTATTTAATTTTATTAAATTGCATCTAATTTGTTTCCTCGTGACATCAAAAGATGCTGTGTTAGCAGTATATGCCAAGGCGTGGACCAAATATAAATAATAAAAACAAAAAAAGACAAGCAAATCAGAATCTTAAAAGTATTTTAATTTTTAATCATGTAAAGGCTTGCCACAATTTGAACTGTTGACCAAATCAAAGTTAGGGCACATTTTTTGTTTTTGTTTTTATAATAAAAAAATGTACACTATTGAACATTCTGGATAATAGCAAAATAATTAACACTGAGACCTCTTATTTTAAAAAAAATATTATAAAACACCATAAATTTTAAAAATAGCTAAAAGATTATCTACTTAAACAATTATGTTAATTATTGTCAAAATATCTTAAAATTCATAACATTAATATAGGGAAAATTTTGAAAAATAACATTGGTCAAACTAATTTTTTAAAAAAGAGTAGGTCTCTTGTGAGACGGTCTCATAAATCTTTATCTGTGATATGGGTCATCCATACCGAAATTCACAATAAAAGTAAATTTTTTTCATGTATAACCCAAATAAGAGATCCGTATCACAAAATATTACCCGTGAGACCGTCTCACATAAGTTTTTGTCTTTAAAAAATAACATACTCAAATGAGTGTTAGTTTTTTTTTTTTTTTTTAAAAATTATTTGACAATCGTTATTTTGCTAACTATTCTCGAAAAATATTACACACACAAATAAACATTTATCTATTACTATATATTAAACATGAGAAATCTATACTAAATGATTTGGTCCCTCAACGTGACACCAACGTCAATATATATATATATATATATATATATATATATATATATATATATATATATATATATGTGTGATATATATAGTGTGTGTGTGTGTGTGTGTGTGTGTGTGTGTGTTTAAAGGGCAAATATGTCAAAATTGTAATTTTTAAATCCTTAATTATCTTGATCGATTGTTTTTTTCATTATTTTCTTCAAATTTCGTAACCACCAAATCCGTAATTTATCTTTTTTTATGTGTTTTTTGAATATATTTTTTTCAATTTAATCACATATCCAAATTTTATTATTTGATTGCGAAAATATATAAAATTTTATTAAAATAATATTTTATTTAGAAAATTATATCAAATTCAAAACAAAAAAAGGACAATATTTATTAAGATTCAATCACATTTCTAATTTTTCCATATCTCTTAGAATTATAAATAATTGAATACAAATTTAAAATAACATCACTAAAAAATTACTTAAAAAATAAAAACATAGTATATAAACTCAACACATAATATTATTTTAAATATACGCGTTATGTCATATGTGATATATATAATTACAAAATATCTTATTAAATTTATAGCTTTCACGTGTCTCTCTCACCAGAAATTACCATTGGTGTAAAATAATTTCATTTTTACAGCTATCATTTTGTTTATTTGTTTTTTTTTTCAAAAAAAATTATTTGATCTCCAAGATATTTACCGAGTATGTTTCTAATGAGACAGTCTTACAAATCTTAATATGTGACGGGTCAACTCGACTGATATTCACGATAACTCTTAGCATAAAAATAATACTTTTTCATGAATGATCCAAATAAGAGACCCATGTCACAAAATACGACTCGTGAGACCGTCTCACACAAGTTTTTGTCTTACCCCAATACTCAATTGGAAAACGTTGGCATTCTTCAATTTATTATGCATTTGTAGAGTTATCAATGGCTCATTAATGTATTGCATTTAACAGTCATATATTTATTTCCTTTTGTCGCTCTCACATAAAGAATCTTGCCAATGGATTCGTTTCTGTTCTCTCAGAATGCACATGAAAAGAGGGATTATTCCATCCTACCCCTGCAGGCAGCCCATCCTACCCCTGCAGGCGCTGCCTGCAGTGGTATATCCAAGGGCTGAAATTTTTTCTGGTTCAATTTTTAATTTTTTTTTTAATTTTTTTTCCAGCGCCTGCAGGGGTATATCCAAGGGCTGAAATTTTTTCTGGTTCAATTTTTTATTTTTTTTTAATTTTTTTTCCCCATGAAGTGGAATCCTGACCTTTCATATGGGGTGTGGGCATTGTCCCGACACTCAGGATCGAACTAACCTGAAAAGAGATGTCAATCGTGATTACAACTTTACAAGTCATTAGAACATATGCGCAACACAATATCATGTGTTAACGTTTTCATGAATCGAAAGATTCAATTTATAGAAAAATATTTCATTTGATGAAGAGTTTCATAAATGAATTTTAAATGACATATTTTTAGTTTATTTGAAATAAATTATGATCACAATTAAAATTACTGAACGTGATACGTTGTTGATTTGAATTTTAAATGAATTTTTAGTCATGCCCGTGACAGTTCAACTATTCGTATAAAAATTATGCAATGATTGAGAGCATCCGAGTTGTTCACAATAACTTACTATTCTATTATGAAACCTAGAGGGGCTCATATTACGGTAGATGAGATCCTATTTATGTGGATACTACCCTTACTTCATTTTAATGGGCAAGATCTTGCCACACATACAATATAAAAAAAATTCGGTCTTATATATACATGGGCAAATCTTGATCATCCATCCTATCATGGGGACAATGCCCACATCCCCATATTACGTCCCTACATCCTAAATTTCCTATTTCGACAACAAAAAAAATTGGCCTGGACCAATCTAGAATGGAGCTAGACACTCTTAAAATGTATATAAATAGATGAACACCCTCACACAAAGAGTAATATGTTGGGTCGTATATTTCATGAAAAATAAAATGAGAAAGAAAAGTATTGTTGCTTCCACAAAGATAGATAACACATTATAGAACATTGTTTCTATTGTTACCTCTTCTCTGCGTTTCTGAAATCTGGTCTTGAATCACGAACAACAGCAACAAAACTATCTAGTCGAGGCAAGGAAAATCCTTTCTCCGCAAGACGAAATTGCCCGTATCAAAGTGCTATACGTTTCAGGCAATCGTCCCCAAGATACAACGACTTGAAGTCAAAACTTTGCAGCACCACAAAGCCTTGATATCGGCGAACAAAGATATGCAATTGCTTTCAAGTATATGAACCGAAATTGTGCAGCAAAATGTCAAGAAATATGCATCAAAGCAAAATGATTCAGCAGCCTTTGAATATGGTTTGAGGGATTATTTATAGATAATCACCGGTTGCTTTGAAGAGACATGTTTCTCTAGACCGGATGCGTAGAAGAGAGACATTTTTAGGCAGAGGACACATGGTTTGGTGGAAAAGCAGCCATGAACGGATGTTTAGAAGACAAGGGACGCGCATGTTCTTCTGAAACAGTGTAGCGCGCGCTGCCGCGCGACAACACGCGCGGCCGCGCGCAACACACTGTTTCAGTGCGCACAGCTCACAGTAGGGCGCGCGCAAGCGACATGCGTGCGTCCGCGCGCCCAGTTCTGCACACTCTTGTGCATCTTTGTTGAGTTAAAATTTAGTTTCCAAATAAATTTGGTCTAAAAAGATTAACTTTGGTCAAAGACCGCACCGCACCGAGACGAGATTGTGTTTCATCGAGACACAGCCTATGAGCGTCTTCCCCCTTTTAAAAACTTCTGGTACCCCTTGGGGCCCAAACCCTTGTCTCAACTTGGAGCTTATTAAGGAGACTTTACTTGGTGATTTTCTCAATGTGGGACAAGCCATATTTAGACATCCCACTTTCCTTTTCAACTCCTCACTTTTCCTCTTCTTTTATTTTCATTTATCCAACAGTTTCAGCTTACGAGCTGAAATCGAACAACTAATCAAGTGTAGATATCTGGGAACTTTGTGGATAAATCTCAAGAACAACATTGAGACAACAAGTGTCAAGACGATAATGAGTATAGGAACTTACCAGCTGAAGGTATTTGTAAGAACCTCGTATCGTATTATTATAAATCATATTTTGATTATCGATAATTCATGATATTTGTCATATTATTGAGTATATGAAGTATATAGTTGTTAATGAAAGTAAGAAAATATGTTGTGATAATAAATGATTGTATTAGTAATTGATTTATGTTCGAAAAAGTATGATGAACCAAAATAAAAAAGTGACATATTTTACGTTTCTAGTATAATAGTCTGAGTATTATTTCAAAAGAGATGAAACCAATTTCATTAGAAAGCTAATACATACATAGAACTAAAACTTTTATTTTTTGAGTTTTGTCAAAATCCATATGGAAATGTGGTCAAAATCACCCCGAAGTATGTCGTGCGTATTGACGTTCTTGAACTGACACATTTTAGGAAAATGAGCATAAAGCTCTTATCCTCTATTCCAATTTCATGAGGTTAATGGCAAATGAAAATTAAGAGAGATCTACAACTTTCACGTTGACGAGCTTTGCTAATTCGAAGTATAAAATAGAGTTCCAGATAGAATAATGTGTGCTCGAGAGCAAGAAGTCACACACATGCATGCCAAACTCTGCCAAACGCCTTCCGGACAGCAACATGCCCGCGATCGCGTGGGATTTTGCGTACCCGAGCCCACCACCTTACCTGCATAGGATTTAAGATTGATAAGAATGATTTTGTTGACAGATATATTCATTCTTCTTTGTTCTTCTGCGAAGAAACATAAGAATCCATGTAATATCATCTGAATCTACCTCGAAACTTTGTTGAAACTCAAAATAAATTATATATTCGGAATCCTCGTGTTGTGAGCGTTCTTTTGAGATAATTTTCTTTGGTTTCAATATCTTTATTTATTGAGTTGCTAGAATAACATGTATTTGAATTCGAAATCAATATATGTGATAGAATAGCCATCGAGAAACTAATTTTCAGAGTCAGAATTGGATTCTGTTATGATTTAAATTTATATGAATTTTCAAAGTTTCAAAACAATTCTGGAACTTGATATTTTTATTGTAAATGAATAGATGTATATTAATAATGGTATAACAATGAGTTATTAGGATTTATAATATGATATAATTATCCTAATAATGTAAATGTTAAACTGAATAGTATAGAAAGAATTGATATATTCAAATACACTATTAGGGTTGTATTTCCATGAATTCATTGATTGAAATGAATATTTTGATTATATAGATTGATTTTTCCATATCGAAATACAAATATCGGATAAAGCAATAGTAAACCGGAAACGAAGAATTTAGGTATGTTGCAACCGAGTTAAGAGCCACACATCATTACTACAATGATAAAATTCTAAGTATGCTATGTAGTTGCAGCTTTGACCGATCTTCCACGCCAGAAATTATTTTATTGAGAGTTTTTTTATTAAGACAGAATTATTTTGTTCAACTAAATTATTATAGACATAATGACATACATGTTCGAGGTAAAAAAAAGTACAATGAGAGCAAATTATGCTATGAGAAATAAAGATACATGCAATTTAAGAAAGAAAATTTGTTTGGCGGCTATTAGAGAAAGACCGAAGTAAATGATGGACGATGGAAAGTGGAATGAAATGAATGATAATGTTTTTATCAATTTACACTTGGTTATAGCAGATGAAGTACTGTCAAGTATCTCTGTGATATCTGAGATACTCTGACAAAAATACACAAGGTCAAGTCACTACACAAAAAAGTTTTCCTAAATAGAAGACTTTATACTCTTCGGATGGTGATATCCTCATCGATAACAGACCATATCAATACACTAAATACTATATTTTTCCAATTCACCTCAATGAGACATAAAATAGAGGAAAATGAATGTGCATAGCTTCTACTTCAAAGCCTACCATATTCATATGATTAACTTGTCATTAACTTAACCAACATTATCTTTATAAGCTCTCTAAAATTCGACGATGTCATAACTGCGGCTCTCGGATAATAAATTCGGTGCAAGAATAAGGAAGATAGGTTGGTAACTTCGAAGTAGACATAATCTTTATCGAGGATAAGAGGAATATTATGGATCGTGACTCTAGTAGGAGGCAAAGACAAGGTAGATCAAAGTCAAGAACTAAGAACACAAATATTTATTACTTTAAATGTGACAGTAAAGGGCACTTCAAGAAAGAATGTATGAGTATTGAGAAGAATTCTCAAGGAAATGTGGCCAGTATTTCAGACGGTTGGCTTGATCATTTCCCGTGAATACAGGATGATGGATTATGTATTTAAGGCGTGATAAATTCCCATGAGTACATATCATCATGGGAAATGATTACGCCATAAAATTCGCTAGGGTCGGCACCATCAAAACAAAAGTGTTTGATGACACTGTTCGCACCATACATGAGGTACGCCATGTGAAAATATTGACGAATAATCTTTTGTCCTTGAGACAATTTAATGATATCGGGTGCAAAACTCATATCAATAATGAGATCATGAAAATTGTGAAAGGTGCCCTTGTTTTTATGTAATCGAAAAAAGTTGGTGCAAATTTGTATGTAGTTTTGGTAGAAACACACAAAGAGGCGGAACTAGTTGTTGCATCAATTGGTTCAGGATGAGAATTAACAATGTTATGACATAAAAAGATCAGCATATTTCAGAATGAGAGTTTGAAAATTTTCTCGGAACGGAAGATGTTGTCGGGGCTTACAAAGGTGTCACTACCTTTTTGTGAGCATTGGGTTAACAATTAATAACACATATTAAAGTTTGACACTTCCATTACCGAAATAAAAGAAAATTGGAGCTAATTCATTCAAATGTTTGGCAAGCACCAGTTGTATCTCGCACCGGTTGTATATCTAGGAGGAGTGAGATAATTTTGTCTCGTTCATTGATGATTTCTGAAGGAGATGTTTATTGTATAAAATCAAGAAGAAATCAGATGTTTTACAAGTTTTCAAAGATTTCGCAGCATGGGATGAACTTGATAGTGTTTGAGGACTAACAATGGAGGAGAATATACTAGTGATGAATTTGATGCATTTTGCCAACATGAGAGTTTCAAAAGACAGTTCACGACGGCTTACAAACCTCAACAAAATGGAGTGACAAAGTGGATGAACAAGACCTTGTTGGATAGAAAAAGAGTCATGTTGAGGACTGGATGTCTAGCCAAGTTATTTTAGATGAAAGCATTAAAATATTTTGTTATATTATCAATCGTTCTCCTTCAATGGTGATTTATCTGAGGACTCTGATGGAGATGTGGACTTGGAAGACGATTGGTTATTCTCATTTGCATATATTTGGAAGTTTTGTGTAAGTTCTGTACAATGATCAAGAAAATCGAAGTTGGATTCAAAATCTAGAAAGTGTATCTTCTAGGGTAATGCTGATGGAGTAAAGAAGTTTCGCTTGTAGGATCTTACTGTCCACAAGCTTGTCATTAGCAAGAATATTATTGTAACGGTCATAGGCCATGACATAGCATGGGCCTCGGCCCATACCCACACACCATTACGCATAGGACTTATCCAGCCCAGGCACTGTAGTTTTTACCTCCCCAGGATTAGAACCCAAGACCTCTTGGACTTATATAGATCTTGGCAGCAATCCTGGTACCAGTTGAGCTACTAGATCAACTGGTACCAGGATTGCTGCCAAGATCTATATAAGTCCAGGAGGTCTTGGGTTCTAATCCTGGGGAGGTAAAAACTCCAGTGCCTGGGCTGGATAACTCATATGCGTAATGGTGCATGGGTATGGGCCGAGGCCCATGCTATGCCATGGCCCATGACCGTTACAAAAAAAAAGGCGTCTTTTTTTGTAATGCGCATGGGCTATCCCGATTGGGCTTAAGTCCCCTCACGGTTATCCCATTACCCATTACTCATAGAACTTCTCCAGCCTAGGCACTGGAGCTTTTGCCTTCCTAGGATTAGAACCCAAGACCTCCTGGACTTATATAGATCTTGACAGCAATCCTGATACCAGTTGAGCTAGTAGATCTTGAAGAAAAAATATATATACTCCAACCATAAGGTTTTGAGGAAAAAAAGACAAAGTGAACTTGATTTGCATGTTGAACAAATATCTGTGCGGTCTCAAACATGAGCCAAGTTGTTGGTACAAGGTATTTGATTATTATATCATGAACCTTGGATACAACATACTTAATGCAGACCTTTGTACATATTTTAAGAGGTCTGGTCATTTTGCAGTTGAATGTGAATGACATGTTGGTAGCAGGCCAAAACAAATATCAAGTCAAAGAATTGAAGTCACAATTGGTTAGGGAATTGGATATGAAAGACTTGATACCAACAAACAAGATTTTAGGGATGCAAGTTCACCGAGACAGAAGTAATAGAAAGATTTGGCTTTCCCATATTGAATATTGAATAAATCTTGTATCACTTCAACAACATGCAAGATAGTAAGTCAATCTCGACCCTTCTTCTTATTAACTTCAAGTTATCCTTCGAGATGTTTCATAGAAGTGAAACAAAGAGGATGAAGAGTACCTTATGCATTAGCAATGGGAAATTGATGTTTCAAATGCTGCATTATGTTTTGTAAGATCAGATTTTATACTCACGGGTTATGTCAGATTATGATTATACTTGTGATCCTGATAAGAGAAAATTTATTACTGTTTGTGTTTACACTTGCAGGTAAATTGGATTTCAAAACTACAAACAGTTTGTAGCATTATCTATAATGGATACAGAATATATATCAGCTACTAAAGCTTGTAAAGAGACAATAATAATTAAGATGTTATTTGAGGAGGTCGAGCACAAAAAGGATAAAGTTCTTTTGTTTTGTGACAGTCAGAGTGCCTCGCACATCGTAAGGAATCTAGCCTTTTAACCTAGGACTTAACACATTGGAGTCTGTTTCACTTTGTTCGATAAGTAGAAGAGGAAGATTCATATAAAGGATAACATAGCTGATGTTCTGACCAATCCACTACACTGATAAGTTTGAGTGGTTAAATCTTCAAGTTGTCTAGCAAAAATGTAAACATCAGGAAATGATAAGATTGAAAAGACACGTGAAGATGCGTTTGACTCTCAATCAAATCTTCAATCAAATCTCCAAGTAAGTGAAATGTCAACAAAATAATGTGAAAAAATTACACAAAGTCAAAAAAGTATGGCTACACATTTTTTATATTAGGCAGCATATTAGAATTTAATGGCATGCTCGGATGATGAAATTGTGCGGAAGTTTATTGTGTTCAGACCAAGAAGAGCACTTGTAAATAGGTGCATCAATTCACCTCATTTCTCATCTCATTCTCGAGTTCTTCTCTCATCTCAATATATTCATATTTGAGCATGTTGTTCTATAATATTTGTGGTATTTTGTTATCATATATTAACAGAGTATGTGTTTTATCTGTAAATACAATGAATATTTGTAAATATTTAATTACTAGTAATTTTTATCTTAATAATTTTTAGAAATTTTTCATGTAAATTATGATATCTAATTTTATTATTTTATTTGAAGATTACACATCAAAAATCAACAAAGGATATGGTCCCTACGTCACTTGTTCATCAACATCATCACTCACCACTTTCCACCGCTAAAAAAAGCCCACATGAATGCATTCATTGATCTTATCCGAACAGGTGTATTCTAATTCAATTTTTTTCCTTTCTGGAGTTCTAATATATTTTTTCAAACGGAAGATATATTATTACATCGGAAAATTTTATGCCATGGCCAATATCCCAATGATTCTAAAGGTAATTTTATCTTGGATGGTTATAGCGACGCAGAACCCTTGAAACTGGAAACAACCAACATGTTACTGATAAAAATATATACAATTTATTATGTTATTATTGGCTCTGAGATTCCAAATATCGACAAGAAGTTTCTGTCTTTGTAACAATCGTATATCTAATACCCAACTGCGGGAGCTAATCCAGGCTGCGCCATAACAATGGACTTGTACATCTCCAATATCATCCGCTCATCGTACTCCTTCAACGGTCTCATTCCGAACCCGGCGACTCCGTTTCCGGCCACCGCACTTCCGAACCCGCTGCTTATCACGCCCGTATTGGGGATCTTCAACATCATGTTGACATACGCATCTCGCAAGCCGAGCAACAGCTTCTTCGGAGAGAAAGCGCGGAGCTTCAGATTCAGCCGTGGCGTCAGCCTGATCCGCCAGAATCTCCGCCGCCGGGCAGACCCCTCGACAGCGGCGGAACCCAGCTCCACCACCCTCATCTTCCTTTTTCTGCGGCTACTGTTAAGCCGTTGGTAGGAGTGGTAGCCTTTCCTCCGCCAGTATCCTCTGATCCCATTGTACGCTGCGGCCGAAATACCTTCCATTTTAATTCTCCTCAATATAATAATCTTTCTTTTATTTTTTTAAAAAAAGGATAATGGGTTTTTATCAAGTTTTCATATCTGAATCTGAATCAAAACAAAAGAAGAAGAACAGTTGAGAGTTTGGGAGAGAGGAAGGCGGAGATTGAATGCAGTAAGAACGAAGAAACGGCGATTAATAAATAGTGGTGGGTGCAGTATTCATGCCAGGGGAGGCGTTAGGTGGGAGATAAAGCCAGAAATATGATCATACACCATGCCCATGAAGAAATTAAATTTTGAAGGATTTTTTTTATTTATTTTCACACAAAAAAATTAATCAAAACAAAATATACTTGAAATTATCGTGTCTCATCATGCTGGTAAAGCAGAGAATCTGCGATGGAATTGCTAAATTATTTATTAAGAATACAAGTTTGACTTTTGTAAAATATATAGTAACGCCAAAGGAAGGGATAAATAGCATTAAAGGTTGTAAATTTATTCAAGAATTAATGAGTGTGTTATTTCAACTTCGAGTTTATTCGTCGATCGATCTATCTTTTTCGAATAATTTTATAACCAATTTTCAATTTCTAAGATATATTATCTAAAATTCAAGTTATTCAAAAATTAATTAGTTTTTGGAGATAGATATACTTGCACGCAAGAAAAAAATAATAATAAAAAGTTAGTTTTTATAGTTGGTATTTATGTCGCGTGATTTTGGATGCAATTTGCTAAAAAGTTGCAACATGGCTCAATGTAGGAAAAACACGGATTAGAGTCTGACAAACTGGTCTCCATTTGGTTTTTGCAGCAAAATAGAGACCGATTAACGACCGATTTGGTCGGTATCAATCACCTTGGTCGTTAATTATGAGAGATCAGTTTCGTTAGTCAGTCTCTAAATTAATGACCACATTTACGTAACCGGTCTCTAAAATAGAGACATATATTTTATATGTAATTTATACTTTAGATACCGACTAATTAAATTCAATCTCTAATATTGAGACCAATTCATAATTCGGTCGCTATATGAGATATCGATGCCACACAATCAGTCTCTAAGTCAGAGATCGAATTTATGAAATCGATCTCTCAATTAGATATTGTTTTTCCTCCTTCCGTCTATGTTAATTTCACCAATCCAAACACAACACAATATGCATAATCAATCAATCAATCTAATCATCCAAAAAACACAACACAGTATTAACATCAATACAACTCCTTCAAGCCACAATTTCTCAACACCAAAATCAATACAAATATTTATACCAACTATTCAAGTGTGAAATATCCAAAACTTCGTTCTACAAAATGTTCAACCATTTCCAAGTCAATCCAATCGAAACTCAAACTTTAAATACTGGGACGGTGTCTAAGGAGCTTGAGTCTCATCAGAATCTATAATGGGTGAAGAAAAATCTGGAAAAATAGAAGGACGGTCTAGTGTTTGAGAAAACA
Organism: Primulina eburnea; assembly: GCF_022965805.1. Classification (NCBI taxonomy): domain Eukaryota; kingdom Viridiplantae; phylum Streptophyta; class Magnoliopsida; order Lamiales; family Gesneriaceae; genus Primulina; species Primulina eburnea. The sequence goes on from NC_133101.1 coordinate 56,300,734, forward strand.
CCATACGATCTATAAATTCACGCATCTTTTTCTCTAATTCAAAACTCGAGTCTTCAAATCTGCATTATTTGCCCTCAACTCTTGTATCTCAACACATGAGCTACTTGGACGAACCCTTCCTGTAGAAGCAGACGTCGCATGAGGAAAGAAAACTTTTTCTTGGGAGCCAAGTCCATAAATGCATCTTTTCTCCATCTCTCCAACAACCTCGTAATATATGTCGTTTATGACATCCTATGATGGAGTATGTGGCTTCTTCCCCTCTGTAGTAGCTTGAGATATCTCGAAAATTCTTGTGGTCATATTATCCTATGTCAAAGAAAAAAATTTGTGCAAGTAAAATTAAATCCAACAAAAAAAGATGAGTTTTTAGCACTCAAGCATTGAAAATGGTGGAACTATATTATTTACTAATAACTTTTTAACACTGAGATCGAGCATCGACAAATGTTCCATCCTTGTGACGATGTATAATTCGAAACACCTCTCAACAATCAGTTTTTTTGTAAGGCCCGAGAAATTAATCCGGTTAATCTGAAAAGATTTGGAAATGATTATTATAATCATAAATGATAATTGATGTGATTATAAACGAAACGGATCTGATCGGGAGAGCCGAAAGAAGAAATCACATTATGTGTGAAGTATAGGATTGGCGCACATGCGCGACATGTATCGGCGCACATGCGCGAACATTACAGAAGCATCGGCGCACATGCGCGAGATAAGGCGCGCATATGCGCGACCAGTCCAGAAGGATCGGCGCATATGCGCGACATAATTGGCGCACATGCGCGGATTGGACAGAATGGTTGGCGCATATGCACGACTAAAATGGCGCATATGCGCGAGAAGACAATGCTAGTTTTTTTTATAACTAGCGTATATGCACGACTTTGTGCGCGCATATGCGCGAAACGTGCAGAACATGCACAACGCCACTTGCCCTTGTATCATGCAATGTATGTATATATATATATATATATATATATATATATATATACATATATATATATATATCAACATGCGAAATCCTTCAGAAAAAGAAAGAAACGGAGGGGAAAAGCTTTAAGTCCTTACGTGCGGGAATTTGAACGTTACGCAAAATCCGTCCGTCAGAATTTGAATCCGAATTCAGTACCGAGTTTCTATCGACGTAGGCTATAACTGGACGTAAGTTTTGTTACGTTTAGACAAGATTTGAAATTATGATATTGTCAGAATTGAATATGAATCAGATATGGTGTTTCGGCTACCGTAGACATTATAGAATTGAAGTCAGATTAAAGAACATACCGTTTCTGTAATTGTTATGATTTTTGAAAGATATTAACTGAGATTCTATATCAGAATTGTGTTAGTATTCAGATTATGAGTTATATTGACACCGATTATGAGTTCCAGTATTATATTTGTGATGTTCAGAACTGACGGGGTTATTCAGATTGTATTGTTATGCCGTCAAAACATCAGTTGATTTAGATTGATCAGATTCAGATATGATTTCGATTTTATTGTGATATCGATGACATGAATTGAATTGTATCCTGTTTAGATATTGATCAGATTATGTACTGAGTTAAGTATTGATCAGAACAAATTGTGTATTGAGTTATTCACTGATACAGGGTATTCGATATCGTCATTTCAGATTCGATATGGACAGATTTGAGTACAGGTCATCGTCTTCGTCAGACCGGGACGACAAAGGTATAATTCATGTGATATTCGGGAAGACACAACTCAAATAAGATCCTATTTGAGTTTCCCAACAAAATCACATACTAGATTATTGTTATATTCTGAGGTGAATATGCTTTTGTTTATGTGTTGATATGCTATGCTTTATTTACAGATTGTTATTAATTGCATTTAAGATAGGGAGTCTTGACAGATCAGTCAGACTTCTAGACGTTCGGTGGTATCACAGCTTAGGGGAAGATTCACTCTCCTATTGTAGATGTGGGTATAGATCAGACCGAAGTCTAGGAATAAGACGTACCGTCACCCCGATTGGAGAGTAGGTGATAGATCGTCTTATTCACAACGGGATCCCTAGAGTTATAGTTGAGTCGAGTCTAGACATGATGTGACTAGAACTGCATGTGGTTATAGATGTGGTTTCATAGACTATGAAACCCATATTTATTGCTTTCAGTCATGATAGCATGTGTTTATGATTTGATTTAAATTGCATGTTTATCAGAAATGAGTTGCATGCTTATTTTGATTTGATTTCATAGATTATGAAATCTATTACTTTTGAATATGTTTATGATAGCATGTTTTATGATGTAGACGGTTTATATGTATGCTTACCATGTTTTATACTGGGATTTATTCTCACCGGAGTATCCGGCTGTTGTCTTGTTTTGTATGTGTGCATGACAACAGGTGGGGCAAGATCGGGGTCGAGAAGATGATGAGAGAAGACGAGTTAGCGTGGTGATTCCGGACTTGGATAGATTAGGTTTATTACTTGATCTTTAGTAGTTGAACCTTAGATTAGTTAAAAGATTGTTGTATCTTTATACTGAAATGTAGTTTTACACAGATATGTATATTATGTAGATGCCATTACCTTCCGCACTTTATATTAAAAAGAAAAATTTTTAGACCCTGTTTTATCTTAATTGATAATTAAATCCCAAAGATGATTAAGAAAAAGATCTGCGTCCGGGTCCCCACAATAGGTGGTATCAGAGCCATAGATCCTTTAGATTGAGATAGTCAGAGTTGATAGATCCTTTAGACTGAGATAGAAGAGAATGAGCAGGGTAGATTGAGTCTTCTTTCCTTGCATGTGATTGCTAGCATGAGATTTATTTCAATGTTGAATTACATTATGAGTGCTAGCATGATTTACTGTTTTCCCTATTACATGTTGTTTGTATCTGAGTTGATTACATCATATAATTGTTAAGCCTGAATCAGAACTGAGTCTCGATCAGATGTATATGATCAGAGGATGGCTGAGATAGATTGTATAGATTATGTACTAATCTGTTTGATTATCAGATTTACCGCCTCGAAGAATTTCAGAAAAGGGCAGTACTTCGTCTGAACAGATAGATACATCAGAAACTCAGATGGAAGTAAAGTTGGCAGAATTGCAGTTATTCCAGCCGCCGATTCTGAGTGGTACCGAGACATATGAAGATTTTCAGAAATAGGTTGATGATATAGAAATACTATTTGATTTACTCGATTGCACAGATGAACATATAGTTAAATTGGTATTCCACCAGTTACGAGAGGCTGCCAGGAGTTGGTGGATTACAATCAAAGGATTATTAGCACAACGTGGTACTGTGATCACGTGGAAAGTCTTCAAGACTGAATTCTATCAAAGATTTTTCTCAGTCTCGTACCGAGAGGACAAGAAAGCGGAGTTTGAGAATTTGAGCCAAGGTCAATTGAATATTGATGAATATATTGCTAAATTCTCTACTCTACTTGCGTTTTGCTCCTCATTTAGCTAGAAATGATGAAGATATAGTGAATCAGTTCATCAGAGGGTTGAATTCGGAGGTAGTTGCATTTATGAATCTGCAGCGACCTTATCATTTTGCTGATATCTTGAGTAGAGCGAAGAGAGCTGAGGCGAGTCTGATTAGACAATTGACAAGGTTGTGTGTGAAGCAACCTCAGACACAGCAATCCCCTCTTCGATATGATCACGGCAGTACGAGTGGGAAGCAAGATCTGCTGAAAACTCGTAAGAAGCCATTCAAGAAGTTGGGAAGTGGTTCCTCTAGTTCAAGTGGTTCCAGCCCAAGCCATACTGATGTCTATTGTAGGACTTGCGGAGGGAGACATTCTTCAGAACAATGCCAAGGAGTGCTTGGTAGATGCAATATCTGTAAACAGCTGGGGCATTTTGCTAAAGTTTGTCCCCAGAGATGGTCCCGAAGATCTTAGGGAACAACGTTTAATTGAGAAACAAACCCAGAATCCACAACAGGTACTATTCTTTATGATTAGATTGCATATGTATTGATATATACTAATGCATTCCCTACGATTATCTTAGACTGAATTGCATTGATATATGTGGTACCTGTGGGGGTTGTTTGTACTGTGGTATTGATTCTTATTTGTTGGGAAAGAAAGAGTGATATCAGAAATTTTTGTAGAATATGGTATACTACAGTAAGATGAGAATAAGATTGAGTTAGATTATAATGTACTTGTGTATTCTGATTCGACCGCATTATTGATGTTAATATGCTAAACAAGTACAGAACTATTATAGATTCCAGTTAGAAAAGTATAAGATTCAGACCAGATATGGCTGATGAGTAGAGATTTCACTGATAAGGATTCTAGATTTCGAATTCCTTTGATATTTGTGTTGTATATGACTCGATTAATACAGAAAGGAGCATATTGCATCCCTATGTATTCAGTAGACCTACTGAAATCAAGCCTAGCATTGACAGATTTGCCAATAATATACGAATTGGCTGATATTGCTAGATAGGATTTTAGAATTACTTATAGCAGAAAGATATATTTCAGAATTGAATTCAGAGTAGATACGAATGGTTATTCTAGAATTCAGTACAGAATGATATTGAGTGTACAGAATGATACATAATGAATTAAAAGAATTGAAAAATCAGTAGAAGAGTACCGACCAGGAGTACATCTGATTTAGTGATACTCTTGGGCATGTTCAGTATCTTCAGGGATGTTCTGATGATTTTATGCTCATTGTCTCTATGAGATTTGATATAATTGCAGCATCTGATTGATAGAATAGAATATCTGAAGATTGTATTGAATATTCTGAGAGCTGTGATGATTGTATACAGAAATTGTTCAGATGAGAATCTTGTTTGAAACAGATTGTATTCAGAATATGCGATATCTGAAGTTAGTAAACAGACTGATTTTGTTACAGTTGAGATTGTAATCAGTGACCGATAAATACCGATATCAGAAAGACCAGAAATTTCAGAAATGTCAGAATTGTCAGAGATATATTTTGTCTGATTTGGCAGATTATTTTATTTGACTGTTACTTTATATCTGCTGAGTATTGTTATTATTCTAAATCAGTATTGGAGACATCTTATATTGTTTTGGAGAGCATATTGTATTTGCAATGAGATATACCAGTTGATCAGAATGACATGAAGATATTTATCAGAAACCCTTGTTTTATGAGTTCCTTGAACTCACTAGATCTGTATAGGATATTGATATTTTGTATCTGATTTGATATTACTGTTGTTTGAATCAGTATATGATACAGATTGTGGTGAACCGTTGAGAATATTTACAGTTCAATTGTATCAGAATTATTTTCGAGAGGTACAACTATTCAGAAATGCGATCAGAATGTTTAGAGCTTGATTGATAATCAGAATGGAGCATCGATCAAAGTAACAGATATATGATTTTGTGTTTTGTATGAAATTGACTAGCTTGTGATATCAGAATGTTTCAGTATTGTATAACAGAATTGATATTGATAGTCAGAGCCGAATACCAGGTAGGTACATTTTCTTTCAATTATGTTATTAACTGATTTGTTTATACTGAATAGTTCAAGTCTGAAATCACAGATAGGGTCAGAAATGCACCTGTAGTGGATTCAGTTTTCAGTTTGCTGAGAATGTATTGTATTTGAGCAGATAATGTTGATATAGACAGATTAGATCAGTTATGACAGAATTTGTATTAAAGTATTAGCAGAAATTGTACTGATATGTCTGAATTGCTAACAGAAAAGACAGAAAGATAGAAATCAGAAGACTTATTACAGAATTGTACGGTTCTAAATAGAAATGAGAGTACATTTCTATGGCTTTCGTAATGAAATTACCGCCATTTTCTATAGATTATGATATGATATGATTAAGATTGACAGATTGTTCAATCTATATCTATCAGTTTGTACCAGATAACGTACAGACATGACCAAATGACACAGATCGATGTCAGAGAAGTGGTCAGAGTAATCAGAATGCCACAGTAGATTATATCAGATTGTGATTTTTGATTAATTGTGTACTTGTGATAGAATATATCCTGAGCTTTCTCTTAACTTTATCACAGATTGACAGACAGTCAGAGTATATTTTATCCAGATATTGGAAGATTTTGGTAGAGTTATAGAGTGCTGGATGTTAACACTAATTGATATGACTTATTATCACTGCGTGCCAATAGCTATCAGCTTATCAGATGGGTAATGAGATAGTTATAGACAGGACGGTATACAGTGAATACTGCAGATTTCTTTTGAAGAAAATTCGAAGGAAAATGAAGATAGTTCAGAATAAACAGATTTAAGAAACCAACGTCGGATGATGACGATTGGTATTTGAAGCTGAAGACTGTATATGTCCTTGATTGGGATAAACAGATTTGATAACAACTCCTGGTATTGTTTTGTTATGAACTATGATTGGTTTATACGGATGTTGTATAACCAACCTGGCAAGATTGATTCTGTCAGAGTTAGTTTAAGAAGTATTCTGATAGTATACTTCATGAAGTCTTATTTCAGAGTTGAAATCAGAGGTTAATACAAGAAATAGATTTCCGAATGGATTTATTGAGATGAGAGTTTGATTTAAACTCTATGATACATTTCTTCTAGTATATCGGAGTTGATTACTTGCGAATTCGAGGACGAACTCAGATCTAAGAGGGGGAGAAATGTAAGGCCCGAGAAATTAATCCGGTTAATCTGAAAAGATTTGGAAATGATTATTATAATCATAAATGATAATTGATGTGATTATAAACGAAACGGATCTGATCGGGAGAGCCGAAAGAAGAAATCACATTATGTGTGAAGTATAGGATTGGCGCACATGCGCGACATGTATCGGCGCACATGCGCGAAAATTACAGAAGCATCGGCGCACATGCGCGAGATAAGGCGCGCATATGCGCGACCAGTCCAGAAGGATCGGCGCATATGCGCGACATAATTGGCGCACATGCGCGGACTGGACAGAATGGTTGGCGCATATGCACGACTAATATGGCGCATATGCGCGAGAAGACAATGCTAGTTTTTTTTATAACTAGCGCATATGCGCGACTTTGTGCGCGCATATGCACGAAAGGTGCAGAACATGCACAACGCCACTTGCCCTTGTATCATGCAATGTATGTATATATATATATATATCAACATGCGAAATCCTTCAGAAAAAGAAAGAAACGGAGGGGAAAAGCTTTAAGTCCTTACGTGCGGGAATTTGAACGTTACGCAAAATCCGTCCGTCAGAATTTGAATCCGAATTCAGTACCGAGTTTCTATCGACGTAGGCTACAACTGGACGTAAGTTTTGTTACGTTTAGACAAGATTTGAAATTATGATATTGTCAGAATTGAATATGAATCAGATATGGTGTTTCGGCTACCGTAGACATTATAGAATTGAAGTCAGATTAAAGAACAGACCGTTTCTGTAATTGTTATGAATTTTGAAAGATATTAACTGAGATTCTATATCAAAATTGTGTTAGTATTCAGATTATGAGTTATATTGACACCGATTATGAGTTCCAGTATTATATTTGTGATGTTCAGAACTGACGGGGTTATTCAGATTGTATTGTTATGCCGTCAAAACATCATTTGATTTAGATTGATCAGATTCAGATATGATTTCGATTTTATTGTGATATCGATGACATGAATTGAATTGTATCCTGTTTAGATATTGATCAGATTATGTACTGAGTTAAGTATTGATCAGAACAGATTGTATATTGAGTTATTCACTGATACAAGGTATTCGATATTGTCATTTCAGATTCGATATGGACAGATTTGAGTACAGGTCATCGTCTTCGTCAGACCGGGACGACAAAGGTATAATTCATGTGATATTCGGGAAGACACAACTCAAATAAGATCCTATTTGAGTTTCCCAACAAAATCACATACTAGATTATTGTTATATTCTGAGGTGAATATGCTTTTGTTTATGTGTTGATATGCTATGCTTTATTTACAGATTGTTATTCATTGCATTTAAGATAGGGAGTCTTGACAGATCAGTCAAACTTCTAGACGTTCGGTGGTATCACAGCTTAGGGGAAGATTCACTCTCCTATTGTAGATGTGGGTATAGATCAGACCGAAGTCTAGGAATAAGACGTACCGTCACCCCGATTGGAGAGTAGGTGATAGATCGTCTTATTCACAACGGGATCCCTAGAGTTATAGTTGAGTCGAGTCTAGACATGATGTGACTAGAACTGCATGTGGTTATAGATGTGGTTTCATAGACTATGAAACCCATATTTATTGCTTTCAGTCATGATAGCATGTGTTTATTATTTGATTTAAATTGCATGTTTATCTGAAATGAGTTGCATGCTTATTTGATTTGATTTCATAGATTATGAAATCTATTACTTTTGAATATATTTATGATAGCATGTTTTATGATGTAGACGGTTTATATGCATGCTTACCATGTTTTATACTGAGATTTATTCTCACCGGAGTATCCGGCTGTTTCTTGTTTTGTATGTGTGCATGACAACAGGTGGGGCAAGATCGGGGTCGAGAAGATGATGAGAGAAGACGAGTTTAGCGTGGTGATTCCGGACTTGGATAGATTAGGTTTATTACTTGATCTTTAGTAGTTGAACCTTAGATTAGTTAAAAGATTGTTGTATCTTTATACTGAAATGTAGTTTTACACAGATATGTATATTATGTAGATGTCATTACCTTCCGCACTTTATATTAAAAAGAAAAATTTTTAGACCCTGTTTTATCTTAATTGATAATTAAATCCCAAAGATGATTAAAAAAAAGATCAGCGTCCGGGTCCCCACATTTTCGCTTTAAATCCACTTCATGCACAAACAAGTTCAAATATGCTAAGTTTGTAATATTAACGAATGAAATATATTATTTGGAATTCACCAATTTCAAAATATGCTCAATTATAGAGCGTGATCTGGCCGTGTGCTTAGTAACTCCAGTGCATGTGCCAGCCACCTCGTTATCCAAGTAGCCAAACAGCAGACAGCGACCTTACTACCTTAGAAGAAAACATAACTCAGTCCTGGAGTTGAACTTGTATGAATGTTAGGGTTAGCAAAATATTATGGTCGAATTGGTCATCGAACATGAAAACGAGAGGTTTGAATCAAAATTTTAACGGCAAAAGAAGTGTGTTACAGATATTAATTTCATTGATTTTAACATCTAACCAATATAGTATGGAAAATTACAACTTGATCATGTATGTATATTTACTATTTGTCTTATTCTGCTTTTTTTTGTTTTTTATCATAGAAATTTTAGTTTTTTTACACAACAGTGATGTAGTAGCACTACTAATAAAAAAAGTACCAAATTGTCGAAAATTAGAATATATATTATTAAAACTGAAATTTAATAATATATATAGATAATCAATATCGCAAATAGATAAATGTTAACATTAACAAGATTGCAATTAAATCCAAATGTTAAAAGATCGTAGAATTGTGTCTAACTCCACCTCAAGAACTAGCTCAAGAGGAGTCAAATCTATATACACAACTCCCAAAAACACATCTAACACACTTCGGCATGCCCATGAATGTACAACCGGAGCATGAACTTTACAACACATTAGCGAGTTTCCCATGATGACAGTCCAATACATAACGATAAATCTGAACTCTGATGTCATTTTAAGAACATAGACTTGAGCATAACTCCATAGCTAACTCAATAGAGATTATTATCCAAATCCATATATACAACTCCCAATATCTTTATCAAACTGATGTGATACATCAAACACATGCTACTTACATCCAAGAATGAACACATGGATCATGGATTTTACAAGAAATTTAGCGGGTGACTCATAAAGACAGTCCAACACATGATTTTCCAAGTCCATATATACAAATCTAAAAAACTTAATCCAACTGATATGAGATATCTAACACACCCTTTCACGCCCAATAGTGAACAACTAGAGCGTGAAATTTATAAATATATTAACGTAAATAATATGTTTTAAAAAACGTTGCTGACGAAAGTAGTGCACAAATAATGAAGTGTGTATGTAATGTATCTAGCACGCGATTGGGGTCGATATGTAGTTCTCATATAAAAAACTAAGATACAAACTTGGAGAGCTTAATTTTTTAAAATTCGTGAAATATTAGAGCTCAACAAAACATTCACGAAACGTCGTAATTCGGATTAGAGACTCAATATTTATTCTTTTTTTATAATAATAAAAATTAAATATATTACAAAATCAACTGCGTATGATGTAGCATAAAAACAATATCCTTAATACAAAATCCAAAGTTCAAATCGTTATAAAAAAAGTTTTAAATTCGTGTATTCGTGCCATTAATATTTATTTTGTAATTACAGTTAGCACCCAACCCCATAGTTAATGGGCCTTGAATAATGTGACGATACCCAAATATCCCTAATCAGATGGGCTTGTGGCAAAGTAGAATGGGCCTTAGAGCATATTTCAAAATTTCAATTGAATTCATTAATGATTGGGCTTAGCCCGAGCAACCTCCCACAAAATCTTGTCTTTGTTTTTACTTCTCATTTTGCAGTTCAGGTTACTTTCCTGAATAGTATAGGTGGATTGCTCGATAATTGATCTGATTCAAAGTCTCCTCATTTCAATCTCTCCAAATCATTGTCATTTTACGAAGTTTATATGATTTTTTTCGCATTAGGTGGATGAAATTGCAGGTAATTTAGGGTATTATCATTCTGCTGCTTTGTGGAAATGTGCCCGGAAGGTAACTCGGCGTCTAGTTCTTCACCGCCGCAGCCGACGGCGATGTATTCGCCGAGTGGGAAGAGGTCTAGGGATCCTGAAGACGAGGTTTATGTTGATAATTTGCACTCGCACAAGCGATATCTCAGCGAGGTATTTTTTTAAAGCTTGGATACGCATTTTTTCGTTTTTGGTATCGGATTAAAGTAACTTGTCTATGCGTACTTGAAATTCGCTCCATCTTTGTATGAGCTTTGAAAATTTGGATCTTTCCGGTATCTATGTTATTAATTTGTTTTGGTGGTAAAATGTCTTTGCTTTGAATGCTAAAATGTTGGTGTACGTACTGGAAATTTGGAAGTATTTGAGCGGTCATTGGAGTTCTAATGCATCATATCTAGGGAATGAAAACCGTTGGTAGTTTGATTGGTATGATGGAAACTTCGATGTTGTCATTGATTACCAGATTTTTGTCTGGCCCGTCGAAATCAAACTAGTCTGTTAAGACATACCATGTCAGGAATCAGGATACAGTCAGGAAAATAAAGTTCACCGCTGCTGGTTCTAGCAAATGACATACAATTTTGCCTCTAATTTGTTGACAATGTGATTAGGTATTTATGATATGGAGATTTATTTGTGTCATGTTAAGTATGACCCAAGATTTAGATGAGTGGGATATATTTTATATTTTGGAGGTGAAAACACATCTCTGAAAGATTTACATTTAAATTAAATTTATTTACCATTTGACGGGAGAGAATGGGATGCTGCTTGTTCAGCTTATCACATTACATGGGCCGGAAATTTTGGACGCTTTAAAGCTAATGATTAGGTGCTACGGTTATTTGCCGTCCTTTTGCTACTCATATATTAATTCATCATTTGTTATATGGAGAATTTGCAGATCATGGCATCAAGTTTGAATGGGCTGAAAGTTGGAGATCCTCTGTCTATAAATCTTGTGGATTCTTCCGCAAGGTCTGAAATCATCTCTATCTTACGCGAGTTTATTGTGTTTTTAAGAAATGCAGGGGTCAAAATGGTTTTACCTTTCCAAAATCATGCATGCCCAAAATACTTGTATAACAATTATTTGCTTGGTAAGTGTGATGACGGAGGTTAAAATACGTGGGCAAACAATTGTGCGGTCTAGCACAAGCAATACAAACAAATATTTTCAACAGTAAAATCCAAATAAAACAAGTTTAATCTTTCATCTTGCATGCATGTCTACCAGACTTGTATCACGCATAGCTTTCTTGAGTCCTGCTAGGACCCTTTTTATCTTTATGTTTTTGACGACTTCCAGAGCAACATTGATAGCAAATTTACAAGAATAAAAAAAGGTTTGATTGATTGAACTTTGTCGGTTTTATATGACAATAGGCTGGAAGAACATTTATTATTAGTTGTTGACATGTTAAACAAGCTCATCGTTAAAGCAATGTGTGTGCACAGAATATAATTTGGTAGGGTTCTTGTAGTTACCGAAGAAGTTCCAGCCACAGTGCTGAGTTTATTATATCTTTAGGAGCTTTTAGATTATTACATCCCGATACAACATGTCTTATACGGGCAATCGGGAGTTTTTCCAATTTCATATTTTATGATGAAATTTTAAAAATCATTGGGTGCTTCTCAAATATTTTAAATATTTAAAGGGGGTTCTGTTATTATTATTTTTTTGAAACACTTGTTTAAGCTCATCAACAAGCAAAACTATTTGCTTCAAGTAATGCAATGATAGGATCATCTAGAAACCTCTCTTTTGTGGGACATGTTACATTCGTCATGACCAAGATCTGTGTGAAAATGCAGGAGGTTAAAATGTTTGCTTACTTTTTAGTCTAATTCATTTTTAAGATGGGAGAACAAACTGTTGCACAATACATCGACTGTTAAAATCTCGCGGACTCAGTTGTCTGTGCTCAACAAATGTTACTTAACTGTGATTTACTGTTGCCTTTATTATTGGTTGTGATAAATTTTTTCTTGTTCCCTTTTTAAGTGACTAGAAGGCACTCATCCTCATCTCCAAGGTTGATTTCTCTAAATTCCTTTGATGTCAGGGATGATATATCCTTGCAGTATTCACCGATGTCAGAAGATTCTGATGATTCCAGATATTGTGAGAGTTCTACAAACACTTGTTCTTCACATCCTGAGAGTATTCCTACCAGTCCAGTATCTCCTTATAGATGCCAAAAACCCCAAACTGGATTTGCACCAGGTCCTCCTTCCACTTCACATGGCTGTATTGTCTCCAGTGTGGCATCAACACAATCTCGTCATCGAGGTTCTGATAATGAGGGTCGATTCCCATCATCACCTAGTGACATATGCCACTCAGCTGACTTACGGAGGGCAGCGCTTTTGCGATCCGTGCAGATGAGAGCACACCCTTTGGAGTTATCACAATTTGAATCTCCATATAGTCCTGGACAAGAATCTGGAAATAATATGGAATCCGAGGAACAGGCATGTTCTTGCGCAAAAGCTGTACTTGATGAGAACGAAAGTCAGATTGCAAAATGTGCCCCGTCGAGTGCTAATCATGAAAATAGGGTGAAGTCTTCCTGCAGAACTCTGGCCATGAACCTGAAAGATGAAGGATCCGCGGGCTAATGGTTCTACGATTCTGAAGCTAATGGCAGCTATCGGAATCAGCTAGTGCCCTTACTGTTAGGATTTTTATGGGTATGCTCAGTTTTTGCATTGGAGCTTTGGGAGAAGAATTTTTGGGTAATTAAATATACTTATGATTTTCTTTTGAGTAAAATTATTAATAGATGCCAAATTATCTTGGAATTTGTTTGATGAAATTATTTTTAAAACTCTAAATATTATCTTTGGAATTATAATTTAATGTTATATGATATAACATAATAAAAGAGTATTTTACAAACAAAATATTCTACTGTAGAAGTAAAAAAGGGACGAGAAATGTTTTAGGGAATAAGCATAAAAATTATTGGTGTGTATACATACATATATATATATATATATATATATATATATATATATATATATAATTTTGAGATATTGGTAATAGCAATTAGGGGTGGGCAACGGTCGGTTCGGTCCGGTTTTACTTTACAATGGTTCGGTTTTTCGGTTTTCGGTTTTGAATATCTCTAGTCCAAAACCGAACCATTTTATTACGGTTCGATTCGGTTTTTTTATAGTTCGGTTCGGTTTATACGGCCGGTTATATACGGTTAGCTAAAATTTGTTACGAAATAAAATTATACGTCACTTTATGCCTTTAAAATCTAAATCATAGTATTTTTCAAACATTTAATTTGTGGGACTTAATTTTTTATATGAAAAATTAAAGAAATATATACATAAAAGAAAAAAACATCGACTGGTGAGTGGTGAGAAAAAGAAAAAACGATAGGATTGAAAATTGAGAGTTAATCATACTAAGTTCTTAAATCTTAATGGGCCTATTATACATAAAAAGTCTTATACTAAACAATAATATGACCCATTATACATAAAAACCTTATACTTAACAATAAAATGGCCGGTTTGGTTTTTTGGTTTTTTCGGGGATTAAAACCGAAAACCGAACCGAAAAACCGAATTTCATAAATTTTAAAACCATAACCGACCGAAAAACCGATAAAACCGAACCATTTAAACCGAATTATTCGGTTCGGTCGGTTTTTTCGGTTTTTCGGGTTTTATGCCCACCCCTAATAGCAATAGAGTCCAGGCTTATTCATTTTTTGGGGAGAGCTGATATTTGTCACACCGAACTTAATTAACACCTTTTAATATCTCATATCATGTCTGCTCCATAAATGAAAATCACTTCAAATATGACACTTACCTCTCTTATTAATTATAAAGAGATTACAAATATGATAACATACAAAGAATATGAACAACCACGAAAACTAGCATTTGGAGGAATTGGTTCTGTCCCTTTTCAAGTTATCTAGCCACCCAAAAAAAATTGTTTTCACAGACGAAGGAAATTTCTCTTGGAACGGAGAATCAACTTTGTTATGTGATTTTATTTATTTGCCTTGATTTATGATGATAATTTGAATATGTCTGTGTGTTTAATTATTTCATCGTAAATTATTGGTTGTTTCTAAAAATGGATTAACTTAATTTGACTTCCATATTTTGGATATTATTTTGCATATTATTATTTGTTCTTACAATTTATTTGTAGTTTCTCGAATTGTTTGTGTTCAATTAATTGATCACTAATTGAATCGTTATATTTATTTGAAATCTGATGTTTAGGAAAGGAGATTTTGAATAGGACCACATGAAAACACAACCTAGGATATTTGTGAGTTCGGGAGACCTACAACTTCCTTTGAAGTAATTAAAAGAGAACCATAGAACAATATTAAATTATTTTGATGTTTGATGTATGATAAGGATATCAATACTGACATTAAAATAATAGAATTTACTCAGCACTTGGGAGAGGCAGTAAGTAACTTTTAAGGGTTCTTGGCTTATAAATTGGAATGTGTAATATTGTCGATTTAATACGATTTACATGAATGAAAATCCAGTAAAATCTTGTACCTAGAACTATCTCAGATCATGTACCCCAGGCCGTTTTTGAATGTCCGCTTTATTTATTTTATTTTAGTTTATAGATATTAAATCGAATTTTTAAATAAAGTCGATATTATTTTAATTATAGTACTTAGTGTGAATTTAAATTATCAGTATTTGTGAGAATGAAACTATATTTATCAAACACTAAAACTTGACAATTGTGTGCTTGTAGGGTCGCCGATTTCTTCGAAAGATCACTCGGTATGGCAGATCGAGGCTACACGCTTAACCGGTTTCTATATGCAACATCCAACATCAACTTGCCGAATTTCTTTAAGAAATCGAAAGGTTTAAGCAGTATCTGGAGCCAACACGCGGAACTGGATGAGGTGCGTGGCGAGGAACCATGACTTACCTAGAGTGTATCCATGATCTCAAGGACATACTTCACCCGACCTGTTTTAGGGACGACCCGTCTATAAAATTCGAATCAGGGTTTTTT
Source organism: Primulina eburnea (assembly GCF_022965805.1). NCBI lineage: Eukaryota > Viridiplantae > Streptophyta > Magnoliopsida > Lamiales > Gesneriaceae > Primulina > Primulina eburnea. The sequence goes on from NC_133101.1 coordinate 56,316,511, forward strand.
GAACTCTACACCGACAAAGAAAATTCATGCAAGTACTCCGCATCACCACAAAAAGCATTTCGCGATAGTAAAAAAAACGTCGCTAATTTCATTAGCTACAGTTTTAGCGATGGTTTTGAATATATTCCGTACCTATATCAGCCATCGTGAACTATTTGAAACGAATTTTAAAAATCGTCGCAAATTTAGCGACATTCTAAAACTTTCGCTATTTTAGCAACAAAATTGAAAATCGTCGCAATTAGTTTTTATGAAAACCAGTCGCTAAATTATTTATTTTAAATTATTTTTTAAAAAATATAATAATATTTAAAAAATGTATAATTAATAAATTATATTTAGATTTTTTAATTATTAATATGTTTTTAGTTTTAATTTTTAATTAATGCTTTTGAAAATTTATCGAACATAATAAATTAAGTTTAGGAATTTAGGTATTAGGCCTGGATCTCTTGGGTTCAAGTGTTGGGGGAGGCGAAAGAAACCAATTTCCAGGTGTGAGATATTCTATGAGTGACGGTGCATGGGCCCATGCTGGACCATCCTAACGATCCATGACCAAAAGTGGTGCGTGAGTATGGGTCGAGGCCCATGGTGGTATAGCCTAATGACCCATGATCGTTACAGTCGCGGTGCTATACCTCAAACACACGGAGCAGCGCCTAGGCGCTAATGGCTACGAGAATCAGAATTGGGCTTTCAACTCATGGGCTCAGACGAAAAACATTAAAAGGAAAACCTACAACACAAAGAGAGCCGACCGTTTTTGGAGAAAATTTACGGGAGAGAACAAGAACACACACTTGGAGACGATCTGGAGCGCAAAGATCGATCACGAAGACGAAGAACGACGAATCTGGGGACAGAGACGTCATTTCTGATTTGTCATCTAAATCTTTTGCCCTTTTATTTCTTGTGTTGCGATGTCAAGACTTTCGAACATGTTTTGTTTTTGTTTATATTTCGTTATGAACTAACTTTTCTATTCTAGATGGTGATGTAACTTTGTTGATGCGATAATTTTAACTCGGTGTTTTTACGATTGAATTCATTTTGGTTTAATTGTGTTTCTTTGTCTTTATTCGACTGTAATTTACTGGCCATAAATTGTTTGCTGTCTGATTAATTCTACAACTCGAGATAAGGATTGAGAGTATAGATCATTAGAGACGCATTGTTGAATGTTTATATCGTTCGGAAGGCGTATAACATTAGCGAGGTCTAGGTAAGAACATCGTTTGCATATATAAATTAAACTTAGATTTTTATTAGTAATGTTTGAATCAAAATTGGCCTGAAACAATTTAGTCTTCACTTGGGAAAAAGAGAATAAAATAATTACGTGTTATTAGCCATTAAATAACTGGAATTAATAAATATAAATGCAATCGTGAATAATTATCATGAAAACTTAGTGAAATTACTCCTCTAGATATTTTTTCTTATTGATATTTCTTCATTCAGTGATTAGATCAATAGTTATTTCCAATTAATTCTTTTTAAGCAAACCAAACCGTTAATTGATTTTTCTAGATAAAATCGTGATTATTTTAATTACAAGTACTGATATATTATTACATACACACTCCTCGTGGGAACGATACTTTACTCATATATATTAAAACTTGACAACTATGCGCTTGCGAGTGGAAAATACGCAATACTCATGCAGGCTTAACCCAACATTTTCCCCCCTTCCCCTCAAGAAGTAAAGAAATATGCTTCTTGAGAGACTTGAACTCATGATCTCGCTCTGATAATAATTGTAGGATCGAGTGCTTACCGCTTTACCAAAAGCTATAGCCGGTGATAATGATGCAACTCAAATATTTTTTAACTGCATTGTAGTTCAAACAACATGGTTCGATTGATCTACCATGCATGGACAATTATTGCATCAAACAATCCCCTTTCCAATAATTGTACTCTTTGCAATCAATGGAATATTCAGGTCGGATATATCTATGATTTTTTAAATTTCGCCTCTATTTTCATACAAGAAAATTTATCATATCTAGTTACATGTGGGTGGATGGGGCCGGGTTTTATCATATTTAGGTAGTTATAAATTATAATCAGTTATACAACATATGAGGTGGAGAAAAAAAAATACTCGACTGTGTATTTTTTTTTTTCAATTCAGACGTTGATATGAACCTCTTGACTAAATTAGACAGGAAAAAGGGGTAACAAGCTATATATTTATATTACTATAAATATATTTGGCTACAAGTACTATGAATTTGTCAAATTAATTAATATATACTCAAACGTATTAAAATTTTATATGATATAGATTTAACTTTGTAAATTTCTACGTGATTTCTGAACTTTGTAAATGTCGAGCCATCTGTATTTGGATTTTGGTGGCCGGTTTGGAGGTTAAGCTGTTCATTAAATTTGATTTGACTATTTCCGATGGAATATTGAAGGTTCAGGTATATCATACACAAATTATATGCATTAAGCAAGATTCAACCAAACTCAACTCCTTTTGAAGGCCGGGAAAATCAGGAGCAGTGATTGGCGGCGCTGTCTTAAAGGGAAAAGTTTGCTGAGATTAGAAAGAGACACAGAGGTGTGCAAACGCCGTCGCCGCGATGTCGTTCGCCACCTCCCTCAGCTGCTTCACACCACGGCCGCGATCTTATTCCTCCGACCTCTTTCTCTCGCTTCCACCCTACTCCCTTAACCCGAATGCCACCACCCTTCTCTCACGATCTTCGACTCTCATTTCCCGCCGCCCCTTAATGATAACTTTCTCAGTAAACTCCGCCGCTGCCGCTAACGCTGAAGTCAGCGCCAAGTTCTCCACCGGGGGTGGCAATGGTGGGAACGGAGGCATCAGAGGTGGAGGGGGAGGGAGAGGGGGAGACGACAACAACGACGGAGATGAAGGGACCGGCGATGATAACAAGAAGAAGAACATAGATGAAGCTTTGATGGCGTTAGCGGAGGCAGGGAGGAATCTCGACGGCTTGCCTAAGGATTTGAAGGCTGCCATAGAAGATGGTAGAATACCCGGATCGATTGTTTCGAGGTATATCGATTTCGAAAGATCCGGGTTGCTTTCATGGTTGATGAAGTTCGGAGGATTCAAGGAGAGGTTGCTGGCCGACGATTTGTTCTTGACTAAAGTTGGCATTGAATGTGGCGTTGGGTTGTTCACCAAGGTACCTGAAAAATTCGTACAAACGATTTTATAATCTTACTATGCTTTTGTACGTGTATAGATATTTAGCAGATTTAGCGCGATCAGTTCTACACAATTCAAATAATGGGCCATCTGTATATATTGGTAAAATTTTCTGAAAACGTGAACTTTGTTTTTTGGCCTGGAGGTGAAGTCCAGAGACAGGGTGGAATGTAGATGAACATTGTGTAGCATTGACAGAAGCGTTTAGCTTCGAATGTCGGATCTTGGTCGTTATGTATGATAATATCATATATTATTGTGTGATACTTGATCTGTTCAAGAAATCCATATTGAAATTTAATCATATAATCATCTTATTTTACTTTACTCCATGTTATGAGTTATGCTCATTCTCTGCTTGGTTGATCTTCTATTACCTTCGTGTTGTGCCTAACGTTACCTCAATCTCGCCTTGTCAACTGTAAACTTCTCACTTGGAACAGATCAACAGTCTCCTCCTCCACCTGTTATATAGTATGATTTTTTTCTAAATTTATTTGAAGGAATGATATTATAATCCGCTGGCCGGCTAATCATCGTTTATTTTACGTTTCTACTTTCTAGACAGCAGCAGAATACCAGCGTAGGAAGGAAAACTTCTTCAATGAGCTGGAGATTGTTTTTGCTGATGTGGTATGATCAAATAGCTCAGAGCTTCTTGTATCAATTCCTGTATTTTCACTTAGCTTGGATCATAGAGCTTGATAATAAGTTGATGAAAATAATGTAAATGGGACTTTTCGATCCCGAGCATTAAAATGTACTTAAACTGAATCAAATCTTATATCTTGACTTATAATTCCGGTTTGTTTTCTGCTCAGGTCATGGCCATTATTGCTGACTTTATGCTTGTATACCTTCCTGCTCCCACTGTTTCTCTTAGAGCCCCTCTCGCACTCAATGCTGGACGCGTTGCTAAGTTCTTCTACAGCTGTCCAGACAACGCATTTCAGGTGTGCCTTTACTAATATTTTCTTCTATACAGTATACAAAACCAACAATTAAAATGTTAGTTTAAATCCCATTCATACGCAGGTTGCTTTGTCCGGAGCCTCGTTTTCACTCTTGCAGAGAATGGGTGCCATAGCAGTAAGGGGATCTTTTCGCTCAAAATTTTTATGAAAAAAATTTCAATCCCAATTCGATCTCATGATGTCTCAACTTCTTTTGCAGCGCAATGGTGCAAAGCTGTTTGCTGTTGGCACTACTTCATCTCTTGTAAGTTCTCATCTTGAATTAACCTACGCTGGCTTTTGCTTGTATGATAACTGAAATTTCGGTTCATTTCATTGTCAGGTAGGTACAGTTGTAACAAATGCAATGATAAATGCTCGCAAGGTGGTCGAAAACTCCCATGGAGTTGAGGTTGAGAATGTTCCTATTCTGTCAACAAGTGTTGCATATGGTGTCTATATGGCGATATCCAGCAACCTTCGGTATGTGAATGAAATGTACTAAGTAGTTTTTTCTGATAAAAACATAAGAGTAAGAACTGCCACCAATTCATCTCATATAAGGTTGAGCTTTTAGAAAAATGGTTCTTTTGAGTTGATCTTCCATTGTCTATATTTTCAAGTGGACCAATACATTGCACCACATGAAAAATGACGTGACTTCTTTTTGACTATTGAATCAATCCTTGGGGTAATATCCTAAGGTAGGGTCGATCCAACCAATTTGTACGCAATAAGGCGTGGTGATTCGTATAAGTATTGTCTGGCTCTCTTTTGAGCTTGGGCTTTCTGATCAAACTCGCATGACAGGTTTTAGATAAAATCATACAAAATGAGCTAAAAATCCATTTACTAAAACAGATACCAGATGCTGGCTGGTGTTATTGAGCAAAGGATTTTAGAGCCAATGCTTCATCAACACAAGTTATTCCTGAGTGCCATTTGCTTCGCTGTGCGAACAGGCAACACGTTCTTTGGTTCGCTATTGTGAGTTCTTGGCCTTATTTCTCTATGCATTCTATGTTCAAATTCTCGAATTCTAAACAGTTCTTACTTTTATAATGGTGCAGATGGGTTGATTACGCTCGGTTCATAGGAATCCAAAAGGCACCAGATTTCCAGGAGTGAAACATTAGGAATACATAGAAATAAAACAGTACCAGAGCTGTTGATTCTGAGTTCTGTAATTTATGATATCAATCAAGAAATTGGATATTGATCATTTTGATATAAAAAACGGCAATATTTCAGCTGAAATTTTGCACATAAATCGAGAGTTGAATTTTGTTTCCATAGGGGAAATTTGAAATTTTGTTGGGGGAAGCTAAGTCGCAAAAGTATTTATAAGTAGGATGGCAGAAGAAACCAGGTTAAGTATTTTATATTGTCTAATTATTTCAAATATCCTATTTAATTAGTTTTCTTTTGTTGATGACGTTTTTTCTTAAAAAAAAAATTGACACATTTTTTAGATAGAGCTGAGTATATTGTTTAAATTAAATTTGAGAAACACGTATAAAAATATATATAATTCTAAGGTATAGTTTGGTACATATGATAGAATAAACATGTGATATATAATATAAAGATAAGTTAAGGATAAAATAAGATGTAAGATATCATATTTAATGTTTGATATGATTTTAATAAGAGTGATCAAATTATATATTAGATTGTAATGACAAAATTAACCTTATCATAATAAATTTTATAATTTCAAAGTTGTTGCTTGACTTCATATTTTTTTATTTGTTCATATGTCGATAGTGCTTGCATGATTTATTTATTTTTACTTAATTTTATATATTATATAATATGATAATTGAACCTTTGATTTTGTGAGTCAAGTCAAATATCAATTTTTAAGGTTAATCGTGTGATACTAATAATTTTATTGAGATTTATAAAAATCAATTTATATAATTATCATTTTATATAATATATAAAAATAAATAAAAAATATTTATTTGATTTTAATTTCTATCTACTAGCATAGATTTATAAAAATCATTTATAAATTGAGGGTAATTAAGTCATTTGTAATGTATTTTATCCTTAAATTAAAACTATCACACCTAATAGAAGGGATATTTTCATGAGCTTTTTAAAAATGTACCAAACATAGGATAAGGAGGATTATTTATCAATCCTTCCCTTATCCTATGTACCAAACTATGCCTGAGTGTAAAAATCACATAATTCTATGTATAGTGTATAGTATAATGTTTAACTTTGAGAAAACTAGCAACGCACGGTTTGAGTCATCGGATAGGATAAGATAGTAAATCATTAAATATGACTTGAAGGTAGACAAGTTTGAATTGGAAACAAGAAGCTGAGAGAAATTTATCTCGAATCATCCAACCAAAGTTTTGTTGTCACCAATATTGAAACCATTCAGGAGAAAACTGTGGAACAACTGAGCAAAATTATGTTATGTCAATGTTCATTCATCCAACTTCATATGTCTATGTAAGTTGTAGATCCATGAATTATGTTATTAGTTCATGTTATAAATTTTTTTATCAATCTCGATTATAACATATTAGATTACTTTGAAGTTTATCATGCTCTAAATATGCAATAAACACAATAACATATTCAAATATGTTCAAGAATAAAATTCAATGTTCAAAAAGAAATCAAAACATAATTGTTTGTGGGGATCCCCTGGATCCTATCTAAAAGAAGATAAAAAAAGAGAAAAGGTTGTTGAGTTCTTATTCTTCGATTGCCCTTTTGTCGTGCAGATGCTTCTCTTCTTCCGCTCTTTCCCTCTTGTGGCTGCATATGGTGTATCTTATGTCCCCCAACCTAGGTTTTTTTCTTCCTTTTGTACGCATATTAGAGTCCACAAAACTCTTCCTTCTTGGCCCGAAAAAATACGCACGTAGATTTATTTTCTCCATTTCTTATGTCGCTCTAGGGTGGTATTTTTTTTCGCCTTAGTGCGTGGTCTACTGTCTAAGCCATTTTTTTTCTTTTATGGGTGGAGCACATTCTGCTCAAACATAAACTTTCGTCAGGCCTCTGTTACCCGTTTTTTCTACTCCATATCTTTTTTTAAATATCGCATATCTCATTTTGAAAGGTCGTGCAAAAACTTTCTTCATCAAATTTTTCGACTGATATCAGACTCAAGCACATATCTGACACATGTCTAATGTCTTTCAAGGTCAGTGTAGAGCAATCAACGGTAATCAAGCTCACATATCCCTTTCCCACAACTATAGATAAGTCACTCCTCATCCTAGCCATACCAAAGTCTTCTTGTGTGTAGAATGTAAAGAATTCTTCTCAAGATGTGATGATGACTTTTGTTCCACTATTTATCACCTAACTAGTTACTCAATTGTCAAATTTACGGACTTCTGCTCTGGCTCGTGCAACATTATATTCGCCAGTGGTTTAGTGTTTGGTCATCAAATGTTTCATGTTTGTCTTCCAGTTACTGAAAATATTTTTTAATATGTCAGTTTTCTCCACAACGATAATATTTTATGTTGGCATATATGCTTGAAGACTTGCTTATCATTGGCTTCTGATTTGTGTTTTTCTTGATCATGTTGCTCCCTCTTGACTCAACAACCAAAACATCTGACTGTGAGGTAGATGCTCCTTGAGATCTCTGCTTCATCTCTTCATTCAACATGTCACTCTTGATGAATTCTAAACTAACGACTCCTCCTAGTGTTGAGTTTGTGAGTGATACCTTAAGAGTCTCCCAAGAATTTGGTAATGAAGCTAGCACAATCAGAGCTATCACCTGTCATCATGTTTTATGCCCATATTTGATAACTGCTCCACGAATCCTTGAATATCTTTCAGATGATCTGCGACCAGAGTTCGTTCTTTGTATGAACCTGGACAAACTTGCTCAAATATAATAATTAGTTGTTGCCAATTTTGGAGGCATATAATTTCTCCAATTTCATCCGAAGCATACGAGCATGTGTCTCATTACAAATGTGATTATACACATTGTCATCGACAAATTTTCGGATATATCTGCAGACTTGCTGGTGCTTAAAGTTCCATTTGGCGTTTGATTTATCATCTGGTTTAGACTCGCTGAACATCGATACGTTCATCTTGGTAATGAATAGAAGATCATTTATCTTACTTTTCCAAAGTTGGTAATTAGAGCCATTAAAGCTAATCATCTTGCTTGTGCATACCTCCATTTTTGTTACAACTACCAACAAATTGATAGACAAATCCTGAACACAAAATAACCACTTCCCTAATACTGTCTAGAAAGTCTTTTCTGATATGAAAGTTCAAACTAAGATGCAACCACAGAGCATACGAGAACTTCCTATAGTATTCAAAAACCTCACTTTGATACCAGCTGTTGAGATATCAGGGAATACTCATTAGAACTACCCTACATCTATATTATACAACAACCGGCACCCCATTAAAAATTTAGGACCCTTAGTTTCAGAAAAATAATTGGAGACACCAATTTAAAGCCACGGTTGTTTGTTGGTTCATGCATCAAAGGCTATCCGGCGCTCCTCTCTTCATTCCTCTTGCATTTATTCATCATAAGGCACGCCCTACTCCATTATTTCTGCATCACTCATGTCATATATTGCTGATATGTGTGTATTTTGTGTTAAGGATTCTCGATCCAATCTAGAACATGAAGGATTTTCGGTTTTTGTTGCATATCATGCATCCTTTTAATGATAACTCACGTTTCTATGATTTCATGTGCAAGGGGGTGTGGATTTTAGTTGTTTAAGGGTCCTAGGATGAGTCTTGTTAGGATGGTTCATGGCCTGGAGTGGCAGCTAGGTTGCTGGAACTAGAAAAATATAGCTGCACAGAATTGAGATTCATGTAGGGGCTGTAGGTGTTGGATCTTTTTGTTTAGCGTATGACTGGTCCAGGGCTCTTGGCTACGGTTTGGAGCATGTCTTAGGGTCCTAGGATGAGTCTTGGTGTGGTGGTTCACGAGCTGGTTGGCTGTAAAGAAGGCTGGAACTAAAAAAACTACAGCTGTACAGAATTGGGGTGCATGTAAGGGCTGTAGGTGTTTGATCTTATGGTTTTGGCTAGGGGCTGGGTTGGGGCTCTTGGCTATGATTTAGGCAGTCTCTAATGGTCCTAGGATGAGCCTAATTAAGGTGGTTCATGGCTTGGTTGGCTGGAGAAAGCTGTACAACCAGATACATGAAAGCTGCACAATTTGAGTCTCTTGTAGCTGCTGTCATGGTTCTGATTTTTTTGGGGCTTAGGTGATGGTTCTGAGTTAAAAAGGGCTTAACCATGGTCTTAAGTTAGGTCTAAGGGTCGAGTCTAGGGCCTGGTTTGGGTCTGGTTCGAGTCGGTTTAAGCGTGAAGTAGTTAGAAGCATGCTAGGGTCACAGCTAGAGATGGGCGATGGCTCGCTGGAATTTCCAGCAGCTGTTCAGGGTCTTGTTCGAAGGTCTAAGGGGGCTGGATTAGTGGTTTTAGGGCCTTTTAAGTGTTTAGAAGGGGTGGTAAAAAGTTGGGAAAAATTTGGTTAAGTTTCGGTTCGATTCAGGTTAAAACCGGGACTCCGGTCCAAGTTTTAAAATAAATCGATTAAGTTTTGAAATGGGCTCGAGTTTACATCTAAAGATACTTTTAAATATGTTTTGGGACATTTTAAGGAGTTTGGTAAGCTTCGGGTCAATTTAGAGGTCCAGGGGTGAAATGATAATTTTTGGGTTTGAGGTTTTGGTCTTGGCAGCGCCGTGAGCACATTTTATCATGTTTTTAAATGTTTATGCATCACGTTCAGGAATTTTATGGAATTACGATAAATACATTGCATGCTTGGTTTAAAGGAAAAGTTACGTATATACATGTTTTTATTAAGTGATGATTATGATGCTATTTTGAAGGATGGGATTTGGTTGTGACTGACGATGTATATGTATACGATGATATGAGATATGATGAGCTGAGGCCCGGGCTCAGTGGACGGGTAATGCGGTCGCTGATGTCCCTCGCCGCCGGGTACCACGGTTACATGTAGATGGATCCATCGATAGAGCTGATACGATAGAGCTGATACGAAAGTCACAACTAATGAACTGGATTCAATTAAAAAGGAAATGTTTACGTATATGATGACATGAGTCGACATGCTTTAACACGTATATGTTGATACGATGATACATGCTATGATTATTATCATGTTTTGAAAGGATACGACACGTTTACGTATATGCTTTGAAATGACATGATTTTACACAACACGTTTACGTTATGCTTTTAAGTTCATGAAAGATATGTTGAGTATGATATTTTTCACTGCTGTGTGCTACGTATATGTACTTGTTATTTCTGGTACAGGTGTGTTGAGTCTTTAGACTCACTAGGCGTGTGTGATGCAGGTGAGCTAAATGTTGAGGAGACTGGAGGTGCCGAAATCTGAGTAGGCAGACCTGGTGCGGTGACACAACCCGAGGACCACATGTTTTCCGCATTACGATTTATGCAATTGAGAGAAGATGAACATTTTATTAAGATGATGATTATATGATTTTTACACGTTTACGTTTACGTATGGTTTTGGACGAATTTGGTTATTTTAAACTACGCTATTTTTACTGTCAAATATTTAAGATCATTTTTAAATATTAATTCGAAAAAATGCGAGCTGTATAAAAAAAAAATTCTGCACTTTTAAAACTAGTAGACGTTACACCTTTGGTGAAATTTAATCTTTCTCGGATTTATAGTATTTTGGTGTCAATATATTTTAAAAAGAATAATTTCAAATATACACTCAAGTTTTGGGGGTAGCGTTGTAATTTACCACAAATCATATGACCATTCAAAAATGGCAAGGGTATGCAATAGGTCCGAACTGAACTGAAATTATCGAAATCGAACAAACCATTTTTTTGTACCAATGATTTTAGCCATTAAAATCGAATGAATCGAATTGATAAAATATTGGTTATTTCGGTAATTTTTTTTAAAAAATTAAACTATTTTTTTTTATTTTTTTAACTCTTTATCTAATTTTATTAAATTAAAACACTCAATAAAATAAAATAATAAATTGTGAAATAATTATAATGATTTAAGATTTATAATAATAAAATCGGACATTTATTTAAAACTTAATATATTTTTTTAGATATGTTTAAAATTCAATACAAAAAATAAATTTATAAAAGATCAAGCCCAAGCCCAACAGTATATAAAATATCGATTTAATAATTTTCATTATTTTGTTTTATATTTAAAGCTGAAATCGATTAAATTGATTATTTTTAATATGTACAAGTAAAATAGTGATTAAAAAATTTATGATTATTTATTAACTCAATAAAAGTTTAACAAATTTTTTTTTAATATTTTAATAAAAAGATAAAACGAAATCTTATTTTAAATTCGTCTCAAATCTCAATCCAAGCGCAATTAATTTCTTTTTCATTTACCCCTTTTGGCCTTTTGTTCCATGATTTTTAAACCCTAGTTTCTTTTTGGGTTTCGAAGTTCGATTCTGTATGGTTTTATATTGTTGTTGTTTTTAAAGACCAGGGGGTTTCTCAGCTGATGAATCGAAGCCTGGGTCTTTCACTTTGTAAATTATGTATCCACGTTAATGATATTTGTGTATACCAAATTGGGGGGGGGGGGGGGGGGGGGGGGGGGGGGGGGGGGGGGGGGGGGGTGGGTGTTTGAATTTAGGAAAATGAGGCAATCGATTGGATTTTACAGCAGAAAAAGCCCTCGAATTTGAGGGGTTTTTAACGCATTTTGTACCCTAGTTTTTATTTTCATGTTCTACAATGGTGGGATTATGTCAAGAGGTGTAATTCCTTTGGGATGGATAGGGTCTCGGTGATTCGCAGGGAAACTGTAGAATTAAGTATTGATTCTCCAGTTAATCTGAATGGCTCCGATCCGGATTATCTAGATGTAAAGAAACCTGAACTCTGCGCTGGATTGGTTGATCACAAGGGCTATAATAGTAGTTGCGAGTTCTTGAAAGGTCACCCTCAGTGCAAGTCAGGAGGGCTCTTAGATTACACGAAGTTTTATTATTGTGATTGTGGCGACAGTGCGTGGACATATCTCATGTTGGGTGTTTGGCTTGCTGCATTGTTTTATCTTTTAGGAAACACTGCAGCTGATTTCTTCTGTTGTTCATTACAAAAGCTTTCGAATTTATTGAAGTTTTCTTCTACTGTTGCCGGGGTTACTCTGCTGCCTCTAGGAAATGGAGCTCCTGATGTGTTTGCAAGTATTGCAGCTTTCGTGGGGACTGGTGCTGGGGATGTAGGCCTTAACAGTGTTCTTGGAGGGGCAGTCTTTGTAACTTGCATTGTTGTTGGGGTTGTTTCCCTTTGTGTAGCCGATCATGATTTTCAGATCGATAAGAAATGCTTTATAAGAGATATATTTTTTTTATTGTTTCAATAATGGCCCTTCTGTTGATATTGGTTGTTGGTACAGTGAGTGTCGGAACCGCCATTGCTTTTTTATCTATATATGTGGTGTATGCCATTGTTGTTGCCGCGAATGAGGTTCTGAGGGAACAAACTCAGAGATTGAAATTGGATGCTGTCACCCCTTTGCTTCCGGTAAGAGGAAGTATATTTTCTCAGGGAACTCAAGAGGATGAATCCATGTTTAGCCCGTTGCTTGATCTTGAAACCGACGATGATGGAGCTCAGTCTCATTCATCCCTCCCACAGTGGATGTGGGCCTCTAATGTTGCGATCTACTCAAACCAAGTTTTGAAGATTCCTGTTGGCGATAAATCTTTGTGGGGTTGGAATGATGAAGACTCGGGAATCAAATACCGAGCTTTCTCTTGTTCGAAGCTATTTGCCCTGTTGGAGTTGCCTTAACAGTTCCAAGACGACTCACTATTCCTTTAGTGGAGGAAGAGACATGGTCAAAGTTTTATGCTGTTGGCAGTGCTTTGTTGGCACCAGTTCTCCTTTCATGTATATGGAGTGCACAAGACAATGTAAGTTCTGAAAGTAGAATAATCGGCTATCTTCTGGGTGTTGCAGTTGGATGGACGCTTAGTGTTCTTGCATATAACCACACAAGATCAGATCACCCACCCCAGAAATTCTTACTATCTTGGGTTTTAGGAGGGTTTTTTATGAGCATTGTCTGGTTTTACGTGATTGCAAATGAGCTCGTTGCTCTGCTAGTAGGACTAGGTGTCATTTTTGGTATCAATCCCGCCATCCTCGGTTCGACTGTATTGGCTTGGGGGAACTCGATGGGTGATTTCGTTTCAAACGTTGCATTGTCGATGAATGGAGGGGATAGCGTGCAGATTGCCATGTCAGGATGCTATGCTGGTCCTATGTTTAATACGCTTATTGGATTGGGCATCTCAATGCTTCTTGAAGCCTGGTCTGCACAACCTGGTTGGTTAAAAATCCCACGAGATACGAGTTTGTATTATACCCTTAGCTTTCTCATGTCAGGACTTGTTTGGGCACTCGTCGTGTTGCCAAGGAATGGCATGCGTCCTAACAGGATGCTTGGAGCTGGCCTTATCACAATTTATTTGATATTTCTCTCTTTTAGGGTGGCTCCTGCATTGGGTTTGATTTCGTTTGCTGATTTTAGTTAATGTACAGATAGCCTTGAATATTCTTCAAATGTATCTTTAAAATAAAATGTAACACGTGGTAGTGGATGTTTTTCATTATAGTCTGTGTTCGTGTGGAATACATGTTTGCTGTGCTTTGCTCCCATGCTCCTAGTAAAAATCATCTTTCGGAAACAAGGATATTAGAATTATATAATTTCTTGATTTTTTCCTCTTATAGGGTACAAATTCTCTTTGAGTGTTCTTGAATTCTTGTTTTCTCAGTTGGTATTTGGTACCGGTCATGTTTGATGGTTACGCTAAAGTCTTGAATGAGTTCCATCTATTTTCATGCCCAGTGTGTAGCATTAACGTAATTTGAATCTCCACTTGATTGTCCAAATCCTTGTCTCCTCATATATAATCACAGCACATAACAATAAATGTGACGTTCGAGATTCGGATTCGACGTCATTTTTCAATATACAAAAACGAGTCTTTCTAGCGTGTTTATTTATGTTTTCATCTCAAATTTATCCTACATAAGCTTAGAAAATTTGTCACAAAGCTTGGGGGTTTTTGGAACTAAAGATAATGTCATCAATATTTATTTGTACAAGTTGAGTGTTGTCTCTCTTAGTGAATTTAAAGATAATCTTTTCTACATTTCCAATAATATTATCAATCAAGAATTTGGACAAGGTATCTTACCAACCTCGAGGAGCTTGCTTCAAACCGTAGATCATTCGGCTTGTACAGTTCCAATAATAAAACCACAACTGACAGCTTGTACACAAAATTAGAACATGAATGATTAAGAAATCCAAGCGGTTTCACAATATAAACTTACTCATACAATAAAGCATTCAACAAAGCAGTCCATTTGATAAACCTTAAAATCCTTAAAAGGCAACAAATGCGAGGAAAATTCTAATAGCTTCAAGTCTAGCAACAAGAGCAAATGATTCATCAAAATTAATAACAGTTTTATGTCAATGTCTTTGAGCTACTAATCTAGATTTATTTCTTACCACCAAGACACTCTAATCTAGTTTGTTTTTATATACCTATCTAGTTCCAATAATATGTTGATTCACCCGTATGGGCACTAAATTTCGTACTTTGTTGTGTTCAAACTGGTTAAGTTTTTCTTGCATAACATCTATCTAACTAGAGTATGTTAAAGCCACATCTACTTTCTTAGGTTCTAGTTCAGAAATAAAATCAGCAAGAGAAACTCTTCAAGCATTTTTTTCTAGTTCTAATAGGAAGGGCTATGTCACCGATGACCATCTAGGATGGATGATCTCTATTTCACCGGTAGTTAGGTCCAAGAGGACCTATATCTTGTGGTTGAGTGGGTTGTTCATCAAGATCATCAGCTATATTCTCCTCTTGAATAAGGTTCACATGGTTTTCGACAATGGATCTCCTTGTCAATGATCTGGTCCAATAGGAAATCTTATTCTATAGATGGACTGGATTCATGGATTGCTTCAACATTTCTTTGCAAGTGAATCTTGCAAACACTTTTACCATCAAGATTAGTGGCGTCCAGCCGGTTGCTCAATCATATATGAAAGTTCTGTTTCCACAGTGTATGTGTGAGTTGAGAGTTGTGTGTTTCAGAATATAGGTGTTGTGCGTAGGTGTTGTAACACTCACGATAACATGCAGCGGAAGTTATAAGTTTAACACACCTAAACGTAGTTGGAATAACGATAATAATAAGAGAGACGAGATATAAATTATGCACAAGTATAAAATACTTGTGCGATGCCTCAGGGCAAAATAATTCACTAGAAAAACTTGTAAGTTTACAAAAATCAATACTAGTGAAAGAAGTAAACAACTCCCTTGTAAAGGTGAGTAACAAATTGCATCCAAAACTTCTGACAAAGCATAACCGGTATACAATGGATGCATTAACCGAGAAAGAAAAGGTCTTCAAAAGAACAACACACTAATCAACATAATGATTAGGTGTTGGCGTCATAGGATGCAAGCACTTCTCGGCAACAACAGTACGAGCTAGCTTTAATCTCCGAACTCTTCTCGAACACCTTTGGCTCTCTAATAATCCTCTCTCTCACGCCGCACACGTTTAGTTGTTTGGAGTCATATTTAACCTAGACAAAAGAGCAATTTCATTAGGAAACAAACTCTTTAAAAATAAGGATAATATCTTAAAGATATTGTGAGATCATATCATTATAATATCATATCAAAAACTAGAAAGGCAAAATATCAACAATAATCATGGAAAGTATTTCAAGGAATAAAAATTCCTTTCAATCTCCCCTTTTTGCCTTTCTGGACAAAACAACCCACAAGTGAGTAATTAGGCTGAACTCCCCCTGAATGGATAACTCAGTGACTCCCCCTGAACAATTAGCCAGTGTTGTATGTTAGATGTTGCAACATTCAAGTCATAACACCGAAATTGTTCATTAATCAGGAGGATCAAATCAGAAAAATAAAAAGACAACTAAAAGGTAAGGGGTACAAGAACCATCCAGAGAGAAAAAAGAACACAAAAACTCAAAATCTCATTCATCATGACTGCCATCATCATCATCTTGGGCTCCACTGGTTTCAGCAGCATCTTCTCCCCCTTTTTGTCCAGAATGGAGGCTAGTAGCAAGAAGAAGCTCATAGTCTGCAATTTGATTTTCATAATAGTCAATAGTCTTCTTGGCATGAGCAATCTGTTGACGACCATAGTCAATTTGAGCTCGAATGTAGGAGACAGCTAATGTAACATAACCAGGAGGAGGTGCAGGAGGTAGACCAGCAGCGAGAGACGCATAGGTATCAGCAAGGTCAGGCTGGGGCGTCGATGTTGTGTTTCCAGTGTGGCCAACATCTGGAGCAACACTAGAACTTACCCAAGGCAGATCAATCTGTCTATTGCCTTTAAAATACACAGGAGAAATCTTCAAGAAATCTTTAACCGGGCAGAGATCTTCATCAATATCCCGAATGAACCCTTGAGACTCCAGGATTCCATAGATCAGTGAGGGATATGGCAACTTTGTCTTCTTGAAATCCCCTTCAGCATACAGTAATGCTGTCCTGAACACCAACTTACCAAAATTGAAGGGCCTTCCAGTGCCAATATTAAATAGTACCATGGCTTGAGATCTGGTCACTGTGGTGGAATTAGTTGAAGGGGTCCAATTCCAAATGGCGGTCTTATGTAGGACAGAGTAGAAAGAAGTGAGATTAGCAGCACTTAGCTTCTTGGGATAGTCAGGGAAAACGGCGATCACACCTCCTGTGAGTACAGAGGTGACATAATGTATGTCAAGCTCCTCGTCAGCTTCCTCAACATCGGAAGTGTCATAGAAGGCATTGATTACTGACGGAGAGAAATTGTAAATGCTATCCCGCACAAACACTCTTCCAAACTTCACTGAGTCCTCAACTCCAACACTCTTCAGGAGATTACAATAAAATTCCAGCACCACACGGCGGCAGTATGGTACAGCAGTGGTAACCGTGGATAGCAACCTTCTGTTCTTGAGGAACTCAATCAGGTTGTATCGCCCATAAGCATTCACATCAATATTTTTCTCTTCTATCAGTTCTCTCTGAATAAATAGTGGCCACAACACCAAGGCATCCTCGGAATAAAATTTGGGGGAAAAGGACTTACTTAAGTCATAGTCAGTGTGGTCCTCGGTGTTGTCAACATCGTCCTCAACACCGGCAGCATCAGGGGCAGCTTCTTCTTCGAAAGGTTCATTCCCCTCTGAACTAATATCTTCAGAACCCTCATCATTCTGTTCTTCAGATTCAAAATCAGATACAGATGTTGAAGAGGAATCCTCAGGAGCTCCAGGTTGATTTTGTTCAAATTCCTTCAGCATTTCTGAGTCAGGCTCATCCTCCTTGAAAATTCGTTTCTGGGCAGCCTTTTTTTCCTTAAGGTGAGCAAGAAATTCCGCCAAAGATTGTTCATCTTCTTCAGCCTTCTCGGAAGTTCCTTCACCAGCAGGACTTCGGGGATTTTGAGTGGGGCTTTGTTTTCCAGTATCAGAGGTGGAACTTGATACCTTTGCTGCAGCAGTTGGTCTGGGACGAGCCACCAACTCAAAATCAGCATCATCGGAGTCGTCCCCCGATGAGAAATCGGTGTCCAGAAGATTAGAAGTTATAGATGCCCAGTGGTTTCTTGGTTGGAACAAAGTCAGGGTCGAACCCTGCTTGTCTCTTTGACTTTCTGCGCATGGGGGTAGGGGGAAATGCTCTGTTGAGGGCTTCGAAATCTGGCGGATTCTCAACACAAATCTCATTCCCAGGTTCCCCAGGGATGATAGTTTCCAGTGGCATTGGTTCGTCTGATAGAGCCCACAATTTCCTGTCCCTCGACATGAACTTCGGTGGAGGGTGTTGTGTTCGGCGACTCACCACCCATACTAGCAGCCATTTCACTCCTTATATCTTGAGGATCAAAACCAGCCATCAGCAAAATCACGAGAAAAAGTGGTAGAAAGATTTCGAACTGCACAGAAATTTTCACAAATGATTTGCGCGAAAAACAAATGAACAGCAAGGGTATGCGAAATATTGAGAATGTGAGGGAAAGAGTACACAGTAAAGCTAGTCTCTATACCCCCGTAAGAATTTAAGCATTACCCTCCAACGGTAATATTTTGTTAAGCCGCGACTACAGCCCTTTCCGAATCAGGTTTTCGCTCACCCAACGGTAACTTTTTCTGAACCGGTGTAATCATTATTTCAAGATACCAGTCAGAACAAAACGCCACATCAAATTAACCCCACAATCAGTTAGAAATCAAGAATATTCAAGATTAAGTTGGTTAGGGTGTTTTTCGAATGTCATGAAAAAAAAAACAGGTACCCCGCTGGACATGATTAATTCACAAAACAGCAGAATGAATGACCTAAGTTTATGCCTAAAATATGATCGAAAATGAAATGCACACACATGTGATCAAACTGTGATCAGTCTGTACACAGGTGTTGGCAACACCTCTTGGCAACACTCACAAGTTGGACTCAACCTTTCTTGAACATTTTTATTCAGACATGGTAGCTCCCACTCTAGAAGAACGGTCTTCATGGGACTCCTCTAGGTAGCTTTTTCCATCTGTATTTTGACTTAGAAGTGGTAGCTCTCACTCTAGAAGAACGGTCTTCATAGGACTCCTCTAGGTAGCTTTTTCCATTTTCTTCTAAACAATTTTTTTCTTTTCCTCTTTTCTGTTTTTCACCTTATTGTTAAAAAAAATTTTCGAAGTCATTATCTGCATGGGACAAGATCATGTAGTACATGAACATCTTCACAGTTTTATGACTAAGTTTGAGCACACTCCAGACTTCAGGGAAGTTTGACAGAAAGGTTGATTCATAACTGAGAGCCTACCATTTAGTATCCTTCACCTGTACAGTCTTCACACAAAACAGGATGAATGTAATATGTCTAGCATCCTAAAAATAAAATTCACATGCATGCTGAGTGTTGTCCACCGGTGTTGTAACACCGTGGACAACATCCGTGAGTTATCATTGTGCACACAAGCTGAGAGACTTCCTAAGATTGGAAAATCTCTCAAAGTCCAATGGTTTTGTAAAAATATCAGCCTAGTTGGTTCTCAGTTCTAATAAATTCCATTCGAATTATACCCTTCTCAACCAAATCTCGAATAAAATGATGTCTAATGTCAATGTGTTTCGTTCGAGAGTGTTGTACAGGTTTTTTGAAATATCAATTGCACTTGAGTTGTCACAGTATACAATTAAGGTATCACTGTTAAATTCATAATCTTTAACCATTTGATTCATCCACAAAAGTTGTGAACAGCAACTAGCAGCTGCGACAGTACTCAGATTCAGCAGTGGACAAGGACACACAATTTTGCTTTCTACTATACCAAGACACCAAATTGTTACCAAGATAAAAACATCCACCTAGTGGTGCTCTTCCTATCATCTAGGTTTCCTGCCCAATCAGCATCACTAAAACCCACTAAATTAGGTGTTCGTTTCTTTGGTGTACCACAAGCCTAAGTCAACTGTTCCAGAAATATATCGCAAAATTCTTTTAACAAGCTTTTAAATGAGTGACTTTAGGATCAGCTTGGTACCTAGCACACAGGCAAACACTAAACATGATGTCGGGACGACTTGCACTTAAGTAAAGAAGGCTGCCTATGATGCTGCGATACTGGGTGTTGTCAACACCTGTCGCAACATCGTCCTTGGATAGTTTTTCAGTCGATCCCATTGGAGTTTTCATGTGTTTAGTGTTCTCAGTAGAAAATTTCTTTACCACATTCTTGGCATACTTAGATTGGCATAGAAAAATACCATCATGCATTTGTTTAATTTGTAAACCAAGAAAGAAACTCAATTCTCCTACCATACTCATTTCAAATGTGGTAGACATGCATTTAACAAAATCATCAACATGCTTTTGAGAAGAAGCACCAAAGATTATGTCATCCACATAAATTTGACACACAAGTATATCATGCTTTGACTTTTTAATAAAAAGGGTTTTATCAACCTCACCTCGTTTGAAGCCCAAGTTAAGCAGATATTCCGTAAGCTTACCATACCATGCTCGTGGAGCCTGTTTAAGCCTATACAGTGCCTTCTTCAACTTGTAGACATGGTTCGGGTGGTGTGGATCTTCAAATCCTTTAGGTTGGCTTACGTACGCTTCTTCTTTCAAAATGCCATTTAAAAATGCACTTTTCACATCCATTTGATATAATTTTATGTCCATGTGACATGCAATAGCAAGTAAAAGTCTAACCGATTCAATCCGGGCAACAGGGGCAAACGTTTCATCAAAATCAATTCCTTCAATTTGAGTATACCCTTGAGCAACTAGCCTAGCTTTGTTTCTCACAACAATTCCAGATTCATCAGTTTTGTTTTTAAAGATCCATTTGGTTCCAATAACATTCACATTATCGGGTCTGGGAACCAAATCCCACACATCATTCCTAACAAATTGTTCAAGTTCCTCATGCATCGCATCAACCCAAAATTCATCTTTTAAGGCTTCACTTATATTTTTGGGTTCAACGAGTGAAATAAAACAAGAATGACTTACTTGAGAGTACAAGGAAGTCATGCATACTAGTCCCATCATTTTCCGATAGTCTACCTTCTCCTTTCTTCTAGTTTGCATTCCTTCAAATGTTTCTCCAATGATCTGAGATGATGGATGATTTTTCTGAATCTTGCTGGGAATGTCAATCCCATCATTGGTTACACCATCATCATTTTCAGTATTCTCTTCTGGTTCATCATTTGATTTTGCCAATGCAGGTGTTGTCTCAGGTGTTACAACACCGGGTCCAACATCTGTGTTAGGCAGTGTCTCACTTGTATTCAGGAGCCCATCAACTTCATCCTCGATTGTTTTTCCTGTTAGATCTGCAAGATCGTCAAACACAACGTTAATAGATTCCATAGTCGTTCTTGTTCTCAGATTATACATGCGATATGCACGACTATTGGATGAATAACCAAGAAATAAACATTTGTCACTTTTAGAGTCAAATTTTGCAAGATGTTCTCGATCATTCAAAACATAACATACACACCCAAAGACATGAAAATACTTGAGGTTCGGCCTCTTTCCCATGATGATTTCATAGGATGTCATAGTGGAACCACTCCTTAAGTACACACGATTTGAAATATGACATGCTGTGTTCAAGGCCTCGGCCCAAAATCTCTTTGAAATATTCTTAGAACTTAACATGACCCTAGCCATTTCTTGCAATGTTCTATTCTTCCTTTCGGCTATTCCGTTCTGTTGAGGAGTCTTAGGGGCCGAAAATTCATGAGTTATCCCCTTCTTTTCACAGAATGATATGAAATGTGAGTTTTCAAATTCTTTGCCATGATCGGTCCTTATCTTACCAACCCTCATATTATGTAGATTAGTAATCTTAGCATGTAATTTCTTGAAAACATCAAATGTATCGGATTTTTCTCTAAGAAATCTTACCCAAGTAAAGCGAGAGAAAACATCCACACAAACACAAGAATACTTCTTACCTCCAAGACTTTCCACTTCCATTGGACCCATAAGATCCATGTGCAAGAGTTCAAGACACCGTGTTGTCCCAAAGTGTTGCAACACTTGGTGGGGAACACGTGTTTGCTTACCTTTTTGACATGCACCACAAACATACGGAATTCCAGAGGATAAATTAGGCATACCTCTCACAGCATGGTACTTACCAAGATTCTTTAATGTCTTGAAGTTTGCATGTCCTAATTTTTGATGCCACATGTTTAATTCGCTCACCTTTGAATGATTGCTCACTATGTCTTCTCCAAGTTGATAGCAATTATCAGCAGACCTAGTACCTGTCAAAATGCGAGTATTAGTCTTATTAAACACTTCACAATTGTCTTTATCAAACTTAACATGCAAACCGTCGTCACAAAGTTGACTTATGCTTATTAAGTTTGAGTTAAGCCCTTCGACATAGAGCACATTGTGTAGATTAGGCAATCCATCAACATTCAAGGTTCCTTTCCCAGCAATTCTTCCTTTAGCACCACCACCATATGTCACATGACCACTCCTTAGTTCAACAAAGTCAATCAAATGGTCTTTAGAACCTGTCATGTGGCGCGAGCAGCCACTGTCAAAGTACCATATTCCTGCAATGTTAGTCTTTAATGAAGTATAAATAACAGAACATTGAATCTGTGCCTTTGGTACCCAAACCTTTTTTACCATGGGTTTTCTGTTGGCAGTGTTGCGTCGGGTGTTGTACAACACCTGTGGCAACACCCGTTCTGATTCCCATCTCTTGTAATCATCTCTCAGTTTAAAGCAGTAGGGTTTGATATGACCAGGTCTGTAACAGTAGTGACAGATGAAGTGGCGCTTTCTGGATTTAGACTTTTTGATAGACAATCGCCCTTTTGATGGAGTACCCTTTTCAGTTTGTGTAGCATTCGAAGCTTCAACACTTCCTTTGACAAAAACAGTTTGTTTTCCCTTAGTGTTGGAAGATTCTCCAATTTCAAACAGACTATTCGGATAACCAAGTCCAGCTTTGTCATTCTGTCCAGTCATCAAAAGTGAATCAAGTTTGGATGAGCTTGAGTTCATCTTGGCAAGAATCTGAGTTGCTTCTCCAAGTTCCTCTTTGATTTTGCATAATTCCAAATCTTTCTTGCTTAAGATTACTTCAAGTCGTGAAATTTGTGACTTTAGCTCAACATTTTCTTTGGAGAGACTTGCATTTACTTTGGTTCTTTTGATCCAGTCTTCATATAACTCTTCGTACATCGTCTGCACACTTTCTAGAGTGACTTCATCATCATTTATCTCTTGGATTTCAGACTCACTTGCCTCCGCAAGGGTTGTAGATGTAAGACATACTGACTTCGAAGAGGTGTTGCGGCCAGGTATTGCAACACCTGTGGCAACACCCAAAGGATTGACTTGCATTGAGCGCTTTTCCTTGATCACAGAAGATAACGATGTGTGATTTTCAGATTCACTCGATCCTTGATCATCATCAGACTCTTCATCACTCAGGGTGACAGTCATGCATTTGTTTTTCCTAAGTCGATTGGCACACTCATTGGCATAATGTCCATATCCCGAACACTCTCTACATTGCACCGAGTCCAGGTTTCTGACATTAGATTGGATTTGCACTTCGGTCTTTGGTCGAAACTGTCCTTTCATAGGAGTAAACCTTTGAGGTTTTGCAAATGTGGAGTTATTAGGCAGCTCAGACTTTTGTCCAACTTTCTTCTTTTCTCTCATAGTCTTCAAATAATCACCAAATTTCTTAGTAAAAAGAGAGATCGATTCTTCACCTAAATCAGACTTATCCACCTCTTTAGATATTTGAAGGATTTCATCATAAGATTCAGTTGAGGCTTCAAAGGCTATTGTCTTCCCTTTATCCTTCCTTTGAAGATCAAGATTCATCTCAAAGGTTCTGAGAGAACTCATTAGTTCATCTAAGTTGATTGTTGACGTGTCTTTAGATTCTTCTATAGCACAGACTTTGACATTGAATCTTTCAGGAAGAGATCTTAGGACCTTGTTCACCAATCTTTCATTTGGTATGGGATCTCCTAGGCCATGTGATTCATTTGAGAGTTGTCTCAGCCGGCAGTCATACTCAAGGATAGACTCCTTGTCCTCCATTCTCAAACTTTCGAACTTTGATGTCACCATCCTTAGCCTAGTTTTACGCACACTCGCGGATCCTTCACAGTGCTTCTGGAGTATCTCCCAAGCATCTTTGGCGCATACACAAGTGGTGATTAAATTAAACATCCTTGTGTCAACGGATGAAAATATAGCATTAAGAGCCTTGGAATTATAGTTTGATGATTGCACTTCATCGACAGTCCATGTACTTTCAGGTTTGAGCCGTGTGTCTCCATCAGCATCCTCGAGTTTTGGTGGACTCCAACCATCAAGTACACGTTGCCAAGCTCTTTCATCAATGGATTTAATAAAAACCCTCATCTTTACTTTCCACAATGCATAGTTTGATCCATCCAACACGGGAGGCCTAAAAACGGTATTTGTTGATCCTTCCATAATTCCTTTTCACTCTGAAAACAAAACAAAACAGGATCTCACTTAGTAGCGTCAAGTGGAGGCTCTGATACCAATTGAAAGTTCTGTTTCCACAGTGTACGTGTGAGTTGA
The DNA here is from genome assembly GCF_022965805.1 of Primulina eburnea. Classification (NCBI taxonomy): domain Eukaryota; kingdom Viridiplantae; phylum Streptophyta; class Magnoliopsida; order Lamiales; family Gesneriaceae; genus Primulina; species Primulina eburnea. The sequence continues at coordinate 56,340,900 of NC_133101.1, forward strand.
GAGTTGTGTGTTTCAGAATATAGGTGTTGTGCGTAGGTGTTGTAACACTCATGACAACATGCAGCGGAAGTTATAAGTTTAACACACCTAAACGTAGTTGGAATAACGATAATAATAAGAGAGACGAGATATAAATTATGCACAAGTATAAAATACTTGTGCGATGCCTCAGGGCAAAATAATTCACTAGAAAAACTTGTAAGTTTACAAAAATCAATACTAGCGAAAGAAGTAAACAACTCCCTTGTAAAGGTGAGTAACAAATTGCATCCAAAACTTCTGACAAAGCATAACCGGTATACAATGGATGCATTAACCGAGAAAGAAAATGTCTTCAAAAGAACAACACACTAATCAACATAATGATTAGGTGTTGGCGTCATAGGATACAAGCACTTCTCGGCAACAACAGTACGAGCTAGCTTTAATCTCCGAACTCTTCTCGAACACCTTTGGCTCTCTAATAATCCTCTCTCTCACGCCGCACACGTTTAGTTGCTTGGAGTCATATTTAACCTAGACAAAAGAGCAATTTCATTAGGAAACAAACTCTTTAAAAATAAAGATAATATCTTAAAGATATTGTGAGATCATATCATTATAATATCATATCAAAAACTAGAAAGGCAAAATATCAACAATAATCATGGAAAGTATTTCAAGGAATAAAAATTCCTTTCAATATACACTGATCTCCTCTAGTACTAGACAGACAAAAGCTTCATAAAAAATAATATGAACTGTTTCTTCAACAATTAGTGATTTGTCTGAAAACTGTATAAGCTTTACCGACTAAAGAATAATCAATAAACAAATCCACATCAAATTATAATAAAAAAAATTAAATGAGTTTTAACATTCTTATGGATAAAGCACTTGCAGCCAAACACTTTAAAATATGAAATATCTGGTTTTGTGTCATTCTAGATCTCATATGGAATCTTATTGTGATTTTTGTTTGTTATTGATATGTTTTAAGTATACCAAGCTCTATTAAATGTTTCAGCCCAAAGTTTTTAGGTACACCAGAATCTTCAATCATTTTTCTATCGCTTCCTTTAAGATACAATTTTTTCTCTCAGAAAAGCCATTTTGCTGAGATGACCTTGCAGCTGAGAACTCATGTTTGATTTATTGATCATCTAGATAAGATAATAGTGTTTTATTCGTAAATACAGTGCCCATGTAACTTTTTATCTTATTTATCACAAGAGATTTCTCATTTGTATCCATTTTACAATCTTCACCAAGTGAGCACTTATCTGGTCTTTGGATTGTAGAAAGATCACCCATGTATACCTGGAATAATAATCCACTATCACTATAGTGTACATCATTATTTCTAAGATCTTACATTATAAGACCAAAGAGATACATATGCAGTAAATCCAAACATTTGTTGGAGGAGTTACACTCTTGGTTTTTAAAAGTAAATCTCACTTGCTTATAACATAACTTGCATCCAGTGCATATCTTATTTCTAGCAAAATCAATTTTGAGCGGTCTCATCACCAATTCTTGCTTGCTCAAACTGACTATAAATTTGAAATCCAAGTGATTTAACCGCTTGTGTCACAACTAATATCTATTACTTGCATAGCAAAAAATATATAGAAGCAATAAGGTGATCATCAAACCAATTAAATTTATAGGTTTTTTGTTATCTTAATCCGGTTAGCATGATATCACGATTGCTAGATTTATGGTGCATGCATGCTTGTGAAAAAATTCAACAGAATAAATCACATAATTGACAAATGATAATCAGGTTGCAGCAAAGTTTTTCAACTATCAATTCATCTTTCATAATGACTTTGTCATAGATAATCTTAGTCTTACCCACATCCTTATCCTTTGAATTGCTTCCAAATGCGACTTTTGGTCCTTTGAATTCAATGAATTCTAAAATCTAAGTATCTTGACATCTTCGGTCATGTGTTTAGAGCAGCCACTATCCAAATACCAGGTAGATTCTTCAACTTTCGTTTTCTTCTATACTTGCAGTCAGTGAAATAATATTTTGACACCAAAATCTAGTCAGGCCTTGATCGGATTAACTCTTTCAAAACCCACACTTGATTTATCTAATGGGCCTATTCGTATATGTGTCCAGAAAAATGTGCGGATGTGCATCTTAGAAATCTCCGGAACGAAGTAGCCCAGTCCCCTACTCTTAGCATTGTTCTCATAAGATACGGTCTGGTTTGTCTGAATTTCCGTTCATGTTAATATATCATGTTATACAAGACAAAATTTATCATTTTAGATTTTTATTTGTCTAGAAACAATTTAATATTTACCTTTGAGGAGCTTCAGTCTTGGTTTTCATAGCCTAGGCAAGTTTTACTGCTAGCCGGATTTTGCAACTCATGTATGATGTATCTTTTTTAATGAGGTAGAAGACTTGTTCCATGTCTTGACCAACTTGATAAAATTTTGATTTTCATTCAGAATTGCTTAGAACAATTTTCACATATTATCATTCTCAGTTCAAACAGATATAGTTTTACCCTAAGTCATCAAGCTCTTTTCGCTTCATGCAGCTAGATTCACTTGACTTATCTCTTAGGCTTTCCTTTTATGCCTTAACTTCATATTTTATACTCATTAACTGTTTCATGCAGTGCAGTGACAAAATCTTCTTGTGTAAACTCATTAGAACTAATATCAAATACCTCATCATTGTCTGTTTTTGGCTCTGTATCAGCCATCAAGCACTTAATTGGTTCTTCATCAGTTTGACTTGATCAAGTCTTTGAACGAGATGTTTCTAAGTTTGAGTCAGCCCAATTACTTTTTCTATCCTCGGTAACAAGCACTTTCTGGTCCTATTTCTTTTTGAATGACTTCTTTCCATCCTCAAACCTTCTTTTCTCGTAGAGATTTTTCTCATCTTTCTTGGTTCGGTTGAAATTTGCAAAAAAAAAAAAAAAGAAGACCATTTTTTCCACGGTTAAAACAAGCTTGACCATCATCTGTTGGGTCAATTTTATGATAATGTTTAACAAATATAGATTGATTTTTGTGAATAGATTTAGCAACTTTTTGACAAATAATTACATGGCCTCATGTTTTATATGTTATGCAAAATTCTTGCATGGAGGCTCTTCATTCACCGTTGGAGCAACTATGGTTGTGGCTAGAGACTTGGTTTGATGGGATGTGGTTGGTTTTTCTTCAATCCGAAATGCCTAGCGCGAACTCATATGTCTTGAGGTCTACAAAAAAAAAAAATCACGCAACTCAAGCTTTTGGGATTTTTTATTCTCTCGTAGTCATTGTCTTCATTTTCCACTCTCAGGACATATCTCACTTTAACTGCAAAGAAAACTCACAATCAGTATATTCTTTTCCAAGAATGGCAAGCTCAATAACAATAACAAAATCGCTCATGAAATTCATTTAAGATTTCTCCCACTTTCATCTTGGTATTGTCAAAATTCAGCATGACAATAATGAGTTTTACTTTAGTCTTGTCATTTCATTCGCGCAAATGGGTCAACTTCTCTCAGATCTCTTGAGAAGTTGAGCAGATCTTGATCTTGCTAAACATGTTTTTGTCTAGAGTTTTGTAGAGAATGTCCTTGGCCTATTATATAGATTGACCTTCTTCTTGTACTCAATAAAGACAAGTGGTTCTCTACCATTTGAGTTCAAACTTCATTTACTGCAATGGTGATATTAGCTTTTAGGATCTTCATGGGCTCATCTATAATAACATACCACATGTCATAATCCTGAACAAAAAGATGAGTTTGCATACGAATTTTTAGTCACCATAATCTTCTTTTGAGAACTTAAGAATCTTGTCAAAAGATCCATGATTATGTTTATGTCAAAGGTTGAAAAAACCCCCTCTGATATCATTTGTTGAAATACTAAATATTTGTGCTTGAGATGTTCTCAAATCGGACCTAACAATTGTTAACTGTAAAAGTCCTTTACTCAATTGGATAGATGCAGTTGGACTAATTTAAAATGTTTTTCAAATAACAAAACAATGTGGATATATTTGGAGAACATATAGTCAAGTGACTTAAGCTTTTAACAATTCAAACTAGAAATTAACGAATGAAGAAAAGTAAGCAAACAAAGTATATTTTATGGAAGTTAAAGGCTTAATCTTTCAACATCTCTCCTTATTTCACTTCGGAAGTAATTCACTAGAAAAATTTGGTTTTATAATAGTTTGTACAAACTCATTTCAATTAGGACTTATACCTTACAAAAATTTAAACTCTTAGTAAAACTCAAACAAATACAACAACTGTAAAATATATGAATCCTCTGATTCAATGGTTAAACAACTATTGGCAGTTAGCCTTCAAAGAAAGATTTGAGACATTGTGAGAAGCCCTAGTTGATCTTTGATGATATGAGATAAACTTGAGAGCGGTTTGAGAATTTTTCAAGTAAAAGTTCTCCAGATCTTGAAAATAGAGAGTTTATAAGCTTATGTGAACACCATTGGCTTCAAATGAATGAAGACACTTTCATTCTTTTGTTGATCTTGATTCCAACGTTGCAACGTTTGACTTTAATTTTTATAATGCAAATAAAACTTTGTCTATGTCCTTATTTGATTTATGGTACACTGGAAGGTATGATTTCTTTGAACTTTGTGAAGTCCATCTTGAAGACCAATTGAACTAAATCTCGCATAGTCCGTTTGGGTTGCGTGAATATCCGGTTTGATAATAAAATAATGAAGCTCGAAGAATCCGACTAGAAATATCATCCAGGTGAATACTCATATGATCCAGCTTTGAGAAATATGGTTCTAGAAGGCAACATGACTAGGCTTCTATAACTCCGGCTCGACACCTGTAAATATCAATGGCAGTTGGGTCTTATAATAGTTAGAAATTATTTTTTATGACCAAAATGAAAGAATAAAATCTAACATTAATATTATTATATTTAGTATATTAATTAAAAGCTAAATTCATAGATGGCTTACCTTTCTTATTTGCTGAAAGGGTTAGAAAAGTTTTAAGAAAGGATGATATAAATATCTCTTATGATAATTATACTTATGATAATTTAATTAATACTTGTATTCAAGAGGGTTTAGCTCTCTGTAATGAATTAAAATTAAATAATCAAATTAAAAGACAGAATTTACTAGAGAAAAAACAACTAGGAAAATTTTGTGATCAATTTGGTATGGACTTACCTAATAAAGGTAAGAAGAAAAGTAAAGATAATAATGAAAAAATTTATAAGAAAAGACATTTGTCTGATAGACAAAAAGATAGAAAAAGAAAAAGAAAAAAAATTCGTGAATTAGCTAAAGCTGATAGGAAAAAAGATAAATACAAAAACAAATTAATAATTTGTAGAAAATGTAAAAAGCCAGGACATTATGCTGATCAATGTTGGGCTAAAAACAAAATTAATAATTTAGATATAGATGAAAATCTAAAAGAAACATTATTTAAAATAATAATGGATTCTAATAATAATTCTGATAGTGATACTGAGAATTCTTCAAAATCTTACAATTCAGAAGAAATTTTAGATAATGAATCAGATATTTCTGATTTAGAAGAATGCAATAATTGTATACAAGGAAAATCTTGTATTAATCCTATAGAGGATAATAATAAAAATGATGAGTTTTATAACCTTATGTCTCAATTTCAAGATATAAATATTAATGTTTTAACTAACAATAATATTTTAGAATTCTTTAAAATGATTAAGGATCCAATATTAAAATCTACTATCATAGATCAAATGGAGAATACTGCTTCAACTAGTAATAATGATAATAATATTCTTGTTAAACAAGAACAAGCTTATTCTATGAAAGAAGTAAAAAATCTTTTACAGAAAAAATATAGTCAACAAAATCCAGTTACTATACAAGATTTAGTTAAAGAGATTGATAATCTTAAAGAACAAGTAAAAATTTTACATAATAACAATAATAGTTTAAATTATCGTATTTCAGTTATTGAAAATAATAATAATTCAATTTCTGAAAGTCTTGAAAATATTCAAGATTTTTCATTTCCTGATAATAATCAGAAACATTTATCTGTTTTGAGTATGATAATATCTCAAAAATGGTATACTAATATTACTTTATTAATTGATAATTCTTATAAAAAGAATTTCATTGCTATGATAGATAGTGGTGCAGATTTAAATGTTATACAAGAATGATTAATTCCTACAAAATATTTTCATAAAACTACTCATTCTCTTTCTCATGCAGGAGGAGAACCTTTAGAAATAAATTATAAATTACCTAAAGCTTATATTTGCAAAGATAAAAACTGTATTCAAACCAGTTTTTTATTAGCGAAAGATATTTCTAGTCAACTTATACTTGGTCTTCCTTTTATATATCAAATTTATCCTTTAACTCATGTAGATGATAAAGGTATAATAGGAACTTATCAAGGTAATCCTATTTCTTTTCAGTTTATAACTAAACCTGTTCATAGAATTTTAAATGAATTACAAGAACAGATTGAAAGAAAAACCTTTCAAATAAATTCTTTAAAAGAAGAAATAAAATTTCTTACAATTGATGAAAAATTACAGAATCCTAAATTACAGGAAAAAATAAAAATTATTTATAATAAATTTTCATTAGAAATATGTAATGATCTTCCAAATGTTTTTTGGAATAGAAAGAAGCATATTATATCTCTTCCATATGAAGAGAATTTTGATGAGAAGAATATTCCTACCAAGGCTAGACCTTGTCAGATGAATTCTG